>NC_139684.1:30159480-30401980 GCF_964106915.1 Podarcis gaigeae
CAAAACACTCAAGTTCTGCCCATGAATTGATATCCTAAGGAGGAGGGTGAAACTACCTAATTGGAAGACAGACAGTGGAAATGGTGAGGTTTTAACCTAGAGCAAAGCCAGAAGGAGGGAGAAGGGGAAAAAACACAGACTATAGGTATGCAGAGAGGTTTGCATTCAGCACGGGGGCTCTTCACAGCAGAATGCGCACACCCTCATCGGTGGATTAATAACACATATTGTATGATTATCACACCCCTTTTTCCTTTTGCTTGGAATAACAGCAGCGTAGTCAGGCAGAGAGAGAGAGAGAGTGACAGTGAAAACAGCCTGACACACACCCTAGTGGGGAGGAAGTTCTCATCTCTGTTGTCATAGGCCTTAGCATCCTTGGAAACAGCTGGAGATGAGACGCTCTCACAGCCTAGCAAGTGTGGAAGGAGTCTGCAGATCACAGGCTTGCGTGGGACGACTGTGTGTCCTCTCCTACCTTCTGGATTCCAAGCAGAACACAAGAGATGACTGAAAGAAGCCTAAGGGCTGCTGAATTGCCCATCCCCGAAGGAAGCACACTGTTAATGCATTTGTGCCTCTCCAAGCCTCCAAGTGGGGAGGTCTTCCTGTTCCTCTGGCGTAGAAGGGGAGGGCAACAGAGAGGTGAATCAGCCCCCTGTGTCCAGGCGGCTTACTCATTTCCTAGGTGCTGAGCCACAACACATCTAGACATTCATCAAGTTCCCAAACACTCCACCACGGCTACAGAAAGTCAATGAAGGTTTATATGTCATTGGTAGTTTTTCAAGTGTCCTGGGGAATGATTGACTGAGTTCACATCACAGCCGTGGCACACGCAAGATAATGAGATGTAGAGAAGTCAGGGGGGAAAAGCCCACAAACCATTTCCACGGGACGAACATGCTAGCTGACCTGACGCCTTGTTAGCTGTCGAAGGCAGCTTTGTATGGAGATCTATGCATGTTTCCACAAGCAACTTTTGCAACACTGGAGCTCTGTTGGATCGGGGTGGGGTGGGAAGCTGTTTCTTCTGAGGCTGTAATCGCTGGAAAGTTGCACACGATAACGTTGTGTTTAATTATTTATTTGTGCCCTTGTTTTAAAGGCCAAGCTTCTTGCAACAAATCTAAAAGAGCGCACACAAAATTACAGTCGCTCACACGAGTCAATCTAAACGGACCATTCCATAAAATTTTAAATAATATTGTTTTATTGTTGAGTTATTCGGCCTGCATTCCTATATCCTACTACTAGGGAACTGTGGGTCATGGGGCAGAGAGACATTAAAGTTGCCCTGCAGGGTATTTGAATCAGTATTAAGATGTGCTGGGTCATGGGTAGGCAAACTAAGGTCCGGGGGCTGGATGAGGCGATTGCCTTCTAAATCTGGCCTGCAGACTGTCCAGGAATCAGGATGTTTTTACATGAGTAGAATGTGTGCTTTTATTTAAAATGCATCTCTGGGTTATTTGTGTGGCATAGGAATTCGTTCGTTTTTTTACAAAATATCGTCCAGCCCTCCACATGGTCTGAGGGACAATGGACCGCCCCCTGCTAAAAAAGTTTGCTGGCCCCTGTGCTAGATTCTATGTGGATGTGGCATAAGAACACTTCCAGGACTTCATGCAAACTTGGTCCGAGACTTAAAATGAGTCTGAATTCTCTGTAAAGATACGTGGTGAGGGAAATAGATTTGTTGGAAAATCTGCCTCCACAGTCCAGAAATGAGCAAACCATTTTGATTGTGCAAGATGTGGAAGCTGTGAGGACACTTCGAGGGGTGGGCGTGGCTCGTGATTACTGCTCAATATGTGGTTCTATCTTTGCCGAATCCATATGATAAAATATTGAATAAACGAGGTTCTCATACTTAGAATTATCATAAGAAATTAATACTTTTAAACTCCTGTTGCAAACTTTTCTATTCCACCATTGTGCATTCCATCCACAATGAGTAATTGTTGTCTGTTTCTAACTTTCTTTAATGTTTTTAACTGCCTGTTGTACAGCTTTATGTTTTTATTGCTGTAAACAACATTGAATTTTTTAAAATGATAAAGCAGTAAATATATATATATATATATATATATATATATATATATATATATATATGTAAATATATCAGTATGTCTGTGCCCATCACGGGACTTGTCTCTGCCCATCTCTGGATAGTTCATTATCCAGGATGTTTCATCACTTACTGCTTATCCCTTAGTGCCCTTCCATGTACACCGTTCCATGCAAAGGAACTGGTTTCCCTTCTCATTTCATGTTATTATCCATCCCCCCCCAATCTTCCATAATCCTGAAACAAATTCCTTCTTTAGTGAGAATTATTTTTTTTTTGTAACTTCATTCTTATGCCCGCCCCCCAAAGAAATGAGCAGGTTCTTAGAGAATTGATGTGACTTCAAGAATCCAACATGTTTTGAGGTACAGATGTGTTTGAGTAGATGTGGGGAAGAAAGTTGACCCGAGGTCAGACGTAGCCAACATTTGGGTGTTGGGATGAATAACAGAGCTCATCACAACCAAGTAAACCCTGCTGAATTCAATGGGGTTAAGATCCAGGTAACAACACAGTCCTAACAAAGTCTACTCAGGAGTACTGTTGAATGCAATACGGCTAACTCCTATAAAATGGGGCTGCGATTGCAGCCTAAATGGAGTTAGGATGGCAGCCTATGTGTGCACCTTTCTCTCTGTGTGTGTAAAATCTGTATTTTAAAGGATAAGAATTATGAATAGCTTCCTGGTGGAGAAAAAAATTAACAGAGACAGGAACATTTTGTTCATACAAGGAAAGACACCCATCAGAGAAATTGGAAACAGGAAAAGGAGAAATTGACAGAAAAGAATCCCAAATGGAATTCCATGGATGTATAATTCAAATATTGGGGGAAAACAACAACAACCACTGTTTGTTATTAATACGTGTCCAACAGCTAACAATGTAAGGACTTGGCAGAATTTTGGTTACTCACGTTGGTTGTTCTTCCTTCCCTTTCTGGGTAAAACCATTTCTCAAATTGCAAGCTTCAACCATCAGTCACAACAGAGCTCTTCATCCACACTATCATATGAATAAACCTTTACAACATTTGAAGTGTTTGTGTGTGTATGGGGGATGTGAGGAAATGGGGCATGGTCAGTGGTGTATTGATTATGCATGGTGAAGATAATGTAGATAGAGAGAAGATCTTGTCCCTTTCTCACCATACTAGAACCCATCATGAGGCTGAACAGCCTAAAGGAAGCAGTTCCTCACTTAGTCCATCTTTGCTGTGAGTCCCACAAGAGCTGCTCCCTGCTCTGCTGGCTTCTTTCCACCAGGCCTGGGAGGCTTCCGATTGCCCCCAGCTATGAAAGCTGCTGCTATGTCTGCAGGTGCAGAGACCATCTTTGCTGCAAGTCCAACTGGACCCTCAACAGTTGAAGGAATTGGGTCTGTTTAGCCTGGAGAAGAGAAGACTTGAGAGGTGATATGATATCTGTCTCCCAATATCTGAAGGGCTGTCATGTGGACTATGGAACAAGCATGTTTTGCGCTGCTGCAGAGTGGAGGACCCAAACCAATGGATTCCGGTGACAATAAAGGAGATTCCTACTGAACATTAGGAAGAACATTCTGACAGTAAGAGCCGCATGACAGTAGAATGGGCTAGATCAGAAGGTGGTGGACTCTAATTCGTTGGAGGGTTTTCAGCAGAGGGTGGATGGAAATCTGTCAGAGATTCTTCAGCTGTGATTCCTGCAATACAAGGGGTTGGACTAGAGGACACTTGGGGTCTCATCCAGCTCTGCAGCTTTTGGATTCTATGAGCTGATGATCAGAATGCCTAGAAACTACTGGAGTAGAGGCTTGCTTAGAAGCCTCTTTTTTTGGTGGGGTGTCAATATTTAACTTTGGAGATGCTTAATTTTTGGCCTTACTGGTATCTTTGTTGTTAGACTTTATTTTAAATTATGTGGGGATTTTTTAAAAAATTATTGAATGCTTAACAAGACATTTTAATTTATTGCTTATGGTAAATTCTGTTATGTTTTTGTAATAATGGAAATATTTTCATGTTGTGAGGCACCTTGAGCATGGTTTAACGACCAATGATTGCAAGGGACTGGGCAAGGTATCCCTTGGTCTCCCTGCCAGCTCTACAGTTCCATGATTCTATGATAGGCAGCATACAAAGAAAAAACGGTGGTGGCTGTAATTAAACTATGACATTCATTGCTACAAGATGCAGTGGTTGCCAACTTGGATGGCTTCAAAAGGGTATTGAACAAATACATGAAGGATAAAGCTATCTGTTGCTGTGATTCAGGATGCCTATGTTTACCTCCAGTACAGTGGTACCTCAGGTTAAGAACTTAATTTGTTCTGGAGGTCCGTTCTTAACCTGAAACTGTTGTTAATCTGAGGTACCGCTTTAGCTAACGGAGCCTCCTGCTGCCACTGTGCCGCCCAATTTCTTTGCTTATCCTGAAGCAAAGTTCTTAACCCGAGGTACTATTTCTGGGTTAACAGAGTCTGTAACCTGAAGCATCTGTAACCTGAGGTACCACTAGCTCAAAAGGTGGTGGACTCTTCTTCACTGGAGGTTTCTAAACATGTTTTTATGGCCAATCATTTCTGCATTTCAAGGGGTTAAACTAGATTACCCTTGAAATCCCTTCCCAAGTTCCTACAGTTCTATCGTTCTGTTATTCTTTCAGAGGCAGCACACCTCTGAACACCAGTTGCTGGGGATCCTAAGGGGAAGAATGCCATTGCACTCAAGTCCTGTTTGTGGGCTTCCCATAGGGGCAGCAGGTTGCCACTGTGAGACCAGGATGCTGGGTGAGATGGCCCATTGACCTCATATAGCTCCAGGGATTTTCTTATGTTTGTACATGATTCCTAAGCTCCAGCACTGAAGACACGAAGGCTGTCAGTGCTGCTAGCCGTGATGGCTATGCTCTACCTCCACTGCCAGGGGCACTGATGTCTCTGAATACCAGTTGCTCAAGACCAGGGTTGCCATATTCCAAACAGTGAAAATCTGGACAGAAAAGTCAATGTTAATAATAATAATAATAATAATAATAATAATAATAATAATAATAATTTATTTTATATCCCACCCTCCCCAGTTGAAGCCAGGCTCAGAGTGGCTAACAACAATAAAAGTAACACAGCTTACATAAAATCACAATCAATTAATTGAAATGCATTCTAAAATCAATTCATTCTAAAATCAATTCAAAATCAGATTAATGGCAACCATTGAGCTAGAGATCTGTGAGGATTACCGAAGGAGGGTATGCCATACATCCGGATTTCCCCAGATATTTCCACTGATTTCTGCCCAGACACTGCTGCCGACTGCAGCATTCTGGATCTGTCCAGGAAATTCCAGATGTATTGCAACCCTATCAGAACTGCAGGAGAGGAGAGTGGCTGCTGTCCTTATACCAAGTGTGTAGGCTTCCCACTGGGGCTTCTGTTTGGCTGTTGTAAGAACGGCATGCTGGACTAGATGGGCTTTTGGAACGCAGGGACATAGAAAGCGGCCTTCCAGAGTCAGACCATTGGTCCACTTTGCTCAGTATTGACTGGCAGAGGCTCTCCAGGATTTCAAACAGGGAGTCTCTCCCAGCCCTACCTGGAGATGCCACCATTGGGGATTGCACCTGGGACCTTCTCCATGCAAGGGAGATGCTCTACCATTGAGCAATGGCCCACCTCATAGCTTTGGCCTGAACCATCAGTGCTCTTATCATGCCCTTATGTCATATTCACCCTACACACTAGTTATCTCTCCCTCCTCCCCAGCCTGGCTCTCCCTTGCCCTGTCCCCACTATTTACATTCAGATCTCCTGATCTCTTCCCTTTTCCCTGTCTTGTTTGCTTAATGTAGATTTTATGCCCTCCGGGCAACACATCTGTGCTCCGTGTGGCACCTGGCGCATTGTTGGCACTAAATAATTGTTAAGTAGTAGGAGTAGCAGTGAATGGAGCACACTTTCAGATTAGATTTGCCAAGCTAAGCATCTCTATTTGTTTCAGCGAGAATAAACACAAGAGTTCAGGCTAATCTGCCTTTGATCCAAATTACCTGTTGTGAACCTTTATTTTTCATTACTTCACATGTGATTATGTACCTCTATTAAGTTTGAAGCAGAAAGAAATGAGCTCAGGTAAATTAGAGAATTCTCAGCCCAGCCAAGTTTCCTGATGGATTTTTCTGCTCCCTGACTGGATGCATCATTCAAAGTTGTCTGCCTTCCTAACAAAGGGGCACAAATCTATTTGTGCAGCAAAAAAATTATATGTTCAGAGGACTGCTTGCAAAAAATAGCAAACGGGGATCACTGCTAGAAAGGGATCAGACCTCCTCATGCTGATTTATTTCTAGCTCTAAACCTAAATTTGGGTGGGGTGTGTGTGTGTGCCATTTTAATCTTGGGATGTACAAGGGCCCTCTGGAAGCTGGAAGCTGGGGCAGTTTTGCTATGTGCATTCAGCAGGGAAGAGGGAAGAAACTGAAACCTTCAGAACTCACACTCCTCTGAATTTTGCAATGCGCTTCTCCAGTATCGTGTACAAAAATGCACCAACTAAAATGTGCATATATTAGTGAAAATAGCATACAGAATTGCATTAGGAAAAACTGTTCTGCGGTATTCTGTATATAAGGCAAAAACGGCATTAAAAATGTGTATATTAGGAGAAATTCGTGCTAAAATACTGATGAATTTTCATGAGGACTTTAACCAAAAACAAAAAGCACAATTCACTAACTAATGTGGAAATGTGGACAATTGAATTTAGGACTGGAAAAATGAGAACCTGGGAAAAAATTTAATTGACAGTCGCCCTTCCCTAGCCATGCATCCCAATTACATGGAATGGTGCCTCCATGCATAGACACATTGCAGATGAACCCATAGATTGAAAATTCAGTGATGGACTAGGCACATTCATTCTAGTTGTGGGGACCAAGCCCTGTTGTGTGAACTGGTCTAACATGAACTTAGAACCATCCATGTCTGTGACTTCTGATTCAACTTGTGCTGGCTAGGTGCCCATTTTCATGACTATATGCTGTGATACCATCTCTTAAAGCAATTTCTATAAGAATTCAGGGCTCCACGAACCCAGCATTGGCTAGTGAAATCCTGCTAGGTCACTTGTCCCACTGCAAATGAAAGGGGGTGACATATCAGTGATGCCTACTGCAGAAACTTATCTCAGAATGTCAAAGGGGCAGGAAGTGAATTGGGTGGTGCATCTGAGCAAAAATATTGGATATTTATAATTTTGGTGTATGCTAATGATGTAATGCTTTTAAGCTTTCTTCCTTTTAGGTATATGCAATTGATGTCTGCTCAAATAACAACAACCAGAAGCATTAGGATTATGAAAAAGTCAAATGGGTTTCATTGTTCTTTTCCATAGCTTTTTGGTATTATTATTATTATTATTGGCTGATTTTTCTTGCCAGTGTGTCAAGCAGATTTAAATGTATTTTGATTTTTTTTTATGTGCACGCACGCACACAAATGCTTGCACACACACACACTTCTTAGTTGACTTCCACCGCAGGAACTTGGAGCCATATTATTTTGTTGATATGTCAGGATTTCAAATCTCTCACCTGTGCTTTCCATGCACTAGCAAGATGTTTCCACTTTAATTGGAAACATTACCTTTTCTTGCCTGCTCTATAAGATGGGATGATCCGATTTCCCTGTCCCATTCCTTTACTTTGATGCCCTGCATGGCCATTGAGAACAAGTAAGGATGCAGGATTCCACTTCTTCTTGATTGCTTCAGGAAACTTCTACTCCCCCAGTGCATGGATGGCTTGAATTCCCACAGGTTTTATGTCAATATTAATACAAAATAGCTAGGTGCATGAGCCTCATTCCTTGACATAAACTGGCAGATTTATCTCTAAGAACTTCACAATTGCGGTAGGTATTTCTGCTTCCTTAAATTATATAGATAATTGAATTTGAATTTGAACCCACTCATTGGGCTGTTGGTGTTGTGCCAGGATCAACCTTCAAGGGTTGAAACATAGGATAATATTCCTAGAAGCTGAAAATTTGACCTGGTTCTGGGTGTGCATGTGCCGCATTTATCATTTGGTGGAACGGATGGTAGAATAAGGTATGGCAGTTAGCAGGAAAAAATATGGAGCATAATGGATAACTTAGAGGGGTTAAATCTATAACATCTTCCACAGTTATTTTATTTCTGTTTGTTAAATTTGTTCCCCCGGATGTCCATCCTCCATTATGAACTGGTATTATACTTAAACATTTTTGGTATTTAGCTTGAAATCTATATGTGATCTTTGTGGTCCTTTCATATTGCTCTTTCTACGTCTTTTCCATGATTGCTTAGGTTTTTCCTCTTCTTTCTGTGCATTTACAAGCAGCACGGGGACCAAGCTTATAGTTAAGTTTGTTATATGCATCTTGTTTGTTTGTTATTGTACGTTATTTGCTTATCTGAAAAGATTAAATATTATAAAATAATTTTATCCAACACACAAGATTTTCAACCTGGTACCTATCTTTTCCATCCCCTCCACTTTTCCCCGTAGAGGATGTTTCCTCTATTATGACATTTTTGAGGATGCAGCAACCTTTGTATCCTGAAATTTTATCTCTCTCTTTTTGGAATTCTGTGCTGACTCCAAGGCCAGATTCAGGCTCCTGTGTGCTGATCGTTAAACCAACTCTCAAACCCTGGGCTCCATTGTTGGCCGGTGTCACAAACAAATGTGGCGCTTAGTCACCGCCCACCATTGACAAAGATAATCTGATGGTCACATCTGCATGTCAGCCCCATAAAGAGAAACCCCCGAGTCTGTCAAGAGTGTGAAGCAGAAGCATTAGCGATTTCAATTCTGCTTTATTTCCCACTTGAAATGGAGGAAAACAGACAAAAAACAAATAAGAAAGCTAAACAGTTGCGTGAGAGCTAGCAATTTGCCGGGGAGCTGGTGACAGACACTGTATTATCATAATTGTCTCCTCTACATGATAGGACAGAAAAATAATAATGTCATTTTATTTATAGCCGGGGTGCCCCCTTTATGAGAGTCATACAAGTTTCTGCCAACTGGAGTAGGTCAAATGACATCTTTTGATCAGGCCTGTCCAAAGAGATCAAAGATGAATGGCAGGTAATGGATATCCCATGACAAACCAAATCTAAAACAGAAATAAGGCTGCCAGCGCCTGCCAGTTACCCATTAAAGGCTCACCTAACTAAGGCAGGCTGTTTGACATGTTAGCCGACCACCTAAATCAGCCAAGCGTAGGTGCTAAAATTGTGTATTATCATTGGAAATGGCTATTATTTCCTTGGTAACATTTCTGTTAAGGCTTTGTTTGTCTGACCAGCTATATCAGGAAGTAACGTCCCGCAGCTTTTGCCAAGCCTTCAGGTTCTCGGGAGATCAGCTCTGATCAGATCACAGGAATATTATCTTTTCTTTTCTTTTTTAATTGTCACATCTAATAGAAACACCTTTCTCCTCCAATCTCAGAAATAGTTTCTTTTCCTTTCTCCGAGGTGACAATTTTTGTCCAAATTCGTAATGGCTACATCGGAACATAGGCAGCTGCCTTCTACCAAGTCATTGGGTCCATCCAGCTCAGTATTGTCCAAACTGATGAGAAGGATTTCAGACCTACCTGCAGATGCTGAGGATTGAACCTGGGACATTCAGTGTACAAAGCACATGCTCTAACCATTGAACTATAGCTCCTTCCCAGCTCCAATCTGTTCCGTTTAGAGAGAAGAAACTAGAATTTCTAGGCACCAGTATTTATTTAAAAGACTATACCATGGGGGGGGGGGGGAGTAGGCATTAACACCAGGTTGAATCCTGTCCATAAGAAATATAATTATATTTCTTTGACAGGGATAGTGATCCAAGAGATAATTAAATTGCTTAGAGTCTTTCTTTTACACTCAAATGGTATACACATTTCATTAAACAACCAAATAAAGTGATGAAATAATTTTGAATGAGTCAAGTAGATTTTCCCTGGATGTGAACCAATCAGAGTTCATCACTTAAGTTCCGTTGATTTACCCTTTAATTCACTATACCTTCATATCTGAAACTTTGCCTTTCATTTGCTCCTAAGTTATAATCAGATGTGTCTAAGAAGATTTTGAATTTTCAACCAGAAAATGCAAACGTATTATGTAGAAAAGTCAATGGGTTGTACTCAACTATGTCAGATTCAGAGTAGACCAATTGAAATCGAGTAGCCTTGACTAAAGTCCACCGCTTTCAACAGGTTTACTCTGAGGGTGACTTAATTGGATGCAACCCAATTTGTCTAACTTCATTCTATGTTTACTTCGCCATGAAGTTCACCATATTTTGTAGACTAGAAGAGGAAACAGGAAATGAGAAGTGGGATGAAAGCGGGTAGGCTAGATGGGGCCTATAACCCCTACTGCTAGAAGGCCCACAAACCATCTGGTTTCTCCCCTTAAATGAATTTCTTCTGCACAATCAAGAAAGCTAGAAGCTTGATTTTAGAATAAATAAAACAATTATAGACAGCAGGATTAAAAGCCACAGAAGTCAGTGCAAACAAAGCTCCTTTGGGCGTACAACTGGAGCCATATAAAATTCTAAACCTTTTGTTATGATTTCTGACTTGTTTGATATGAATATTGCGGTAAACATTGTAATAGTTGCTCTAACCACAGCTCACGACAGACTTGAGCATGCTTAAGCTGATGGAAATCCATTGGCTTAAGCATGCTTACCTTTGTCTTGGATTGTGGCCTCTGTGTATAAAACACCTTGATTTATGCAATGCTGTTTAACGTCTTCTGAATGGGATGTATATTTTAGTGCTGGTTTGTGAAGGAGGCACGATTTTATAGTAAGGTGTGATCCTTTGGGGGTGGGTGGATTAGGAGTGGGGAGACTTGTGGATCCAAACTCAAGCAATTTAACTTCATGTTCAATCAGTTCCCCAATCTATCATTTAAGAAGTATATATCTCGGTTTTTGCTATGTTAGCTTCTATTAGGTGAATCTTGTGATCACTGAAATTCATAATTTACTTCCATGTCTTTGTAACAGCATGCCAGTATTACTCCAGCTAAAGTTTGGTTGGATGAATCATCCAGCTACATAAGCCCCAACCTCTATATCCAGGATATGGATAGGATTCAGAAATGTGGGGTTGTTGCAGTTAGGAATGGTTGAGGAATTTGAATTTTGCAAATTACTTTGTCATTTGGAACCCTATAGACATTCCTGTACTGATGTGCAGATCAGATATCACCCATTTCTTCACACTTCCTAAATGTTTCAATAAATAATACATATGAAGAGAATATGCTATTTAAAACAGCATTTAAAATATATGTTTAAATGCAAAATTTCATGTGGATGAGAAAAATGCACATATGGGTTAAAACATGCAGAAAGTTGCAGAGACCGGAAATCGGCGATTCGCCTGTCCTTAATTATAATATGTACATTCATATTCCAGTTCACTAATTAGAAGGCTGCTCTGCTAATGATATATTTTCTCCTCTTCTCTTCGCTCCCCTCCCTGCTCAGATTACATTCTCTTGGTAGCCTAAAGAACATATTTAGAAGCATAATTAGTTATAATTAGAAGCAAACAAACATAATTTGCACAAGGTAATTGATTATAAAAGATTAACAGGTAGCAGTAGTATTGGGAGGCACGCCGATTCAGTATTTAATGGTAATTGTCATTGTGGAAGGCTTGCGTGTAACAAAGAAGGAGAAGAAGGAAGGCTAAGTATCTTTTAAAAGTTTCATAAGCCTCCCTCTCCCTGATCATCTTAAAGCATTAAAAGATATCTTTTAAATAACCAGAGACACCATGTCAAAGCCATCACATCACTTCCCATGATGGGAAGATAGACGTTTGATTGTTAAGCCTCTTGGCAGGAAATTTGGTAGTGACGTCCCATCTAATTTGTCAAGCACAGCAGTGGTCCTCCCTCGGCAGGAGGCTGCCAGCATGGGTCCTGACACATCACCTGTCTAGGTGAGCAGCCAGGAATTCCATCCAAAGTGACAGGGCGCTTATGCATCCCCATTCCAAGGAACAAGCACAATAATGTTTTTAGTCACTCGGTTCTGGAACAGGGCAGCGTCACGTGACTTGGCTGTCAAGCCAGTCACCTTTGACATCTGGTTATTAAAAAGACAGCCTCCTCCTCCTTCCTCCCACCCAACCCCTTCCACTTTTGCCTCAGTGGCTTCTCACAGAGGCTACATATGCAAATACTCAGCCAAGCCGGACCAGGCGTAGGGTGGCCATTTCTCCCTAGGGAGAGGAGTTTGTGCGTGGATGGTCATTGTTCATCAACATGTGCTAATTCGTATTAAACCCTTCGATGTTTTAAACCCTGGCATTGGCCCAACACGGGTGATGATCTTTTTTTAAAAAAAATAGCCCCAGATGCCAACATTTAAATGGGCAGATCAAGTTCAAACCAGCCTCTTGGCTAAAGTGAGTGAGCTTCTATATTCCATACCAAAAGGACTACTTGTCTTTGGTCAATACAGAACATCAAATTCCCAGACTGTAGAGAAGTAGGCAGGTAACTTTAAGATGATTTGAGCACTAAAACACATTTCCCACCACCCAATGTGCGTTTTGACACTGAATTAAATGTGCCTTTAACCTTTCCATGCCTACATTTACATGCAGATGTGACATACCTACAACTTAGGAATGTTAATACCTAATTTAATAGAAAATAATAGATGTTAAAGGAAAGAATGAATTATTGTATGCAGGTATTTTGTAGTATTGTGTCAAACACAGGCTGCTTTTGCTAGCTTGCTTCCACTTTTGAGAATGATGGTCCCTTTTCTTTCTTTAAAAACACACAAAAACAATGGGTAGTATTTGAAGCTCAGAGCCTGTTCGGGAAAGGACTTGGATATAGAACATCTGGACTGGAAGATGTGCGATCCCTTACCTGAGATCACGTTGCATTTTTAATGGTGTATCAATGTGAGAGTTATTTGCACAGGTGCATATGCAGAAACAATGTCACTTCCAGAAGCAATCATGGATCTGGAAGTTACTTTAGTGCATCATGGATCTGGTTGCCAGTGAAACCTATGTGTTCCCTCTCCATATCACATCCTCACCTACCCCCGATATCTGAGGCTATATGAGTGACTCAGTTTTCTACCTATATAAATTATTGTAAGTGAATCAGCACATTTTAAATGTGCAGGAAGTAGCATTCCACATATATAATTAGCAATGCGGTAAGCCTAGATCAGACTTGGTAAGCAATATGTGGAAATTTCTCTTTTGCCTTGGAAACGTTTAAGAGTGGGAAAGGAATAATTTGTGTGTGTGTGCGTGCGTACATGTACACACACAAACACTGACAAGACTTGGGAATGTGTATGCAAATATGCAGCAAGATGGGCAGTCACACTCCATAAGGGCAAAGGAAAATAACCACAACAGCAATCTCCCTATCTAGCTCGGGAAATGCTATTCTTTTATCAAAGCCACTGTCTTTCCCCCCTTTCCCTTTCTGTCCTGGGTAGAAATTCGAAGCTATGTCAGGAGTAGGAGAAAGGGAGCAAAGCACACACATTGCTGATCTCCCTTTCTCCCTTTCCTGCAGGATCCAAATGGTGAAAATGATCTTAAATAAGTAAAAACCAGTGACTTAATGGAAAAGCGCGAGATTCCACCTAATTGTCTAATCATCAGACTGGGAGCAAGGAGAGCAGCCTGTAATCCTTCCTTCCTTCCTTCCTTCCTTCCTTCCTTCCTTCCTTCCTTCCTTCCTTCCTTCCTTCCTTCCTTCCTTTTTTACAAGCTTATAAAACAAAAATGCTTGTGGCACCAGCTAATCTGAAATGCTTTTAGCAGCATTGTTCAGTAGCAATAATCTGTCAACAGATTACAATTTTGCTTAATTTTAATGCGGCTAACTTAAGATGGTTGTATAGTAAATTTATGCAACTGATCACAGTTATTAAATTACTGCATCTGCAAAAGAAGCAATCAAACCCCTTATTATGGTTGCTGTGAGTGAATGTTAAATGTCAAGGAGTTACCAATGCGCTGCAGGGAAGCACGTTACAGTTAAAGATGCATAAAATATCAGCACTTTTTTAATGCTTGTGCATTCAACAAAGACTCCCATCCTAATTAACTGGTATGGAAATAAATAATTTTTACAAACTACCTTAGAAACAGTTGTGCTACAGTCCCCCCTTCCTTTTTTTTGTCGTCAAAGTCTACTGCTTTGCAGCGATAGGCACGCCATTAGACACGTCGCCCTCTCACTCCCAGATGCTATGAAATATTTAAACTGCACATCGAAATTTTGAAAACACTATTATGAATCCAATGCTTTTTTTGTGCTAAAAATGTAAATTATGGTGATCTATTTGATTGCACATCTTCAGGTTTCGGTCCTTTCCCTTTCCTTTTTTCACCCCAAGGTGGAAGGCAGGTTATACCTTGGTATGTAATAATAAGGATTTTCTGACTAGGAACAGGCAAATCTATCTGTTTTTCCCCTCTTCCCGACACCCGTGCTTATTTCAACCGGAAGTCTATTCCATCCCATTTCAGCATCAATCTGCATTTTTTCAAAAACAAACCCCACACAGAAATTCAAATTTAAAGATATATTTAATTAACTGTTTTCGAAAGTATCAAAATATGCATTTTAAACATTCCAATGCATTTTTTTTTTAAAAAAACAAACAAACTAAGAACTATGAGGGGGTCTTTCAGGAAACACAAAATTCAGTGGCTAAGCAAGATCTGATCTGAACACTAGTTTGGGGAAACAAGAGGCTTTGCCAGCTCTTCATCATGCTAACCACTCCATTGGCTCTTTGCTTGGTGGAAAGATGTTGAGTTTTTCATATAAATCTTGACTTTCTTTTTAATAATCTTGAGATAGGTGCGTTACACAGTTTTTTTTTAAACAAAACAAAGCAAAAACAGACTAACAAAGTTTTTGAAATGAAGAAGACCTGTGTTTGAACATGGCCAGTGCCAGAGGTTGCGAGGTTAGACAGCTGCTGGAATTTGAACTCATCCAAGAACCAATACTCCCATCTTGCGTTTTTAGTGACAGAGATTCCAGCCAGCTAAAACGCAATTCTTATTGTCTCTGTGCTGGGTTACATGGATGAACAATCTGACCTAGTATTAGGCTGGGCTTTCAATGGTCCTGAAAATGAAGGGAGGGCAGTAACAAGAATGCCTAAGTAATGATGTGAACCTCAAACTTCTTCTGTATCAATTAAAACACCCAAGAATCATATTTTTGATTAGGGGAAAAAGCAACGACTTTGCAGTTGTCAGAATGTCATGGACAATTTAATAATATGCACAAACTTCTTTGCCTCTTGGACCAAAAATATGGTTGCATGCAACATTTTCTGTCTGCTATCACAAGGACTCTTGCACTGGCAGACAAGCAAGTTTTAATGTTGTGCAACAGCAGGTGCCAATGAAATGGTTGTGCTAGCAGAAACTCATTGCACAATGGATTGAACAATAAAATCGCCAGCAACCTGCTTGTGCATTCTCTTACACAGTAGCATTCCTCTAGCGCAGAATATTTTGTCAGGGCAACAAGTATTGGTTCGAACCTCAGGCTGCTGTGTTTCAGATACGGATGTCTGTTGGTTTCCACATAGGTATAAACAGACCACTAGGACTGCTAGTACGTGGCTACAAAGTGGCCACCTGTCCGCACAACCTGCTGAAGCCTTTCACATAACATTGGTCACCCGACAACAGCCAGGATAGTAATGACTTTTGGCCACTGCTGAAGCAAGCAAGATATGAGTCAGTGACCTAGATGCAAAAGGCTTCCCCACCTCCCCCAATGGCAAAAAATCCAGACTTTCTCACTTTCTGCCTCTCTTTCAAATGGGATTTTGTCATGTTGAATGTGGCTATTGCTCATCTCTGCTTTTGTGCACCCTGTGGTGAAGAAAAAGGAAGTGGTAGAAAATGTCTCTCTCAGATAGATTAGATAGATGATAGATAGATAGATAGATAGATAGATAGATAGATAGATAGATAGATGATAGATAGATAGATGATAGATAGGTAGGTAGATAGGTAGGTAGATAGATAGGTAGATATATAGATAGGTAGATAGATAGAGGGATCTCTCTTGGGATCTATAGCTAAAACAGTGAACAAATGAATGACTTATAGTATATATTTCTCCTCCTCTGCCTCCTCCTCCTCTTCTTCTTCTTTTGGCAGCATCTCACAAGCACCTTTGGAAATATGCCTCTTCATGTTCTCTCCACCATTCTCTGTTGTCTGTTTCCTGTACATGTCTTTCTGTCAAGCCCCATCCTATATTTCTGCATCTGATTATGCCTGTCTAAGTTCAGAACCTTACATTTGTCCCTATTTGAATTCATTTTTTTAGTTTGGGCCCAATTCTCCAATCTGTTAAGGTAGATTTGAATCCCGATTCTAACTTCAGTTCTAAATTGATTTGGTGACTGCAAACGATGGTGTGCTTTGCGTGGTGGGTGGTCAGTGGTGAGCAGGAAAGGTCTCCTAAATCTGTTCTTAAAGATATAGAATTGAGGGGTAAAAATGCAAGTACAAGAGTCTTGCATCTTATGCAGGGGTTTGCATACCGTTCAACGTTCCTCTGATGAAAATAAGGATGTCCTATTCCATTATCATTACTATTATTATTACTATTATACTTATACCCTGCCCATCTGACTGGGTTGTTCCACTCTGGACGGCTTCCAACATATATAAAAAACAAAACATTAAACATTTAAGAAAAACTTCCCTGTACAGGGCTGCCTTCAGATGTCTTCTAAGGGTTGTATAATTACTTATCTCCTTGACTCCAGACTTTTTGCATGACTCCATACGCTCCAACATTTCTGCAATGAATATAGGGACATCCTAAGGAAAAAGCAGGACAGTCTGGGATCAAATCAGAAACCAGGATGACCTCTGTAAATCTGAGACTGTCCTTGGAAAATAGGGACTCTTGGATGGTCTGGGTTCGATCCCAAAGTTAATGCGTATATGTTAAATTCACAATATATTCAGAATCTCATTACCCTAGGACCCTGCTTTCTGTAAGGCAGTTGGTGAGGGGAGGGCAGAGCAGGCAGCAAGGCCAAGAGCTTAAAAGTGCTTTTTATGCTGGATCCACTCATGGTTACCCAGCACAGAGAGATTGTAAAACCATGTCCTTGCTTCCCAGGAATGGACTGCTCATCACACTGGCACCAAGAGTGGTGGGGTTGCTCTTGTGAGATCCTGCTGGACAATCCAACTCCCTGCAGGATCTCATCCCTACCTTGTCTGTGTATAGTTGCAATTGCTCAAGTTAAATGGCTATACCTGTAAGATGTGGGCCTACTTTAACTCTGTGCTGTTCTTTGTAGAGTACAGCAATACAGTGGTACCTCGGGTTACATACGCTTCAGGTTACATACACTTCAGGTTACAGACTCCACTAACCCAGAAATATTACCTCGGGTTAAGAACTTTGCTTCAGGATGAGAACAGAAATCGTGCTCCAGCGGCGCGGCGGCAGCAGGAGGCCCCATTAGCTAAAGTGGTGCTTCAGGTTAAGAACAGTTTCAGGTTAAGAACAGACCTCCAGAACGAATTAAGTTCTTAACCTGAGGTACCACTGTACGAGGAATGGACAAGCTCACCTTTACTAGCAGTCATCATTATTGTTTATTAAACTTTCTAGTTTATTTTTTCTTTTATTAAACTTTCAAATGACTTTTTAAGACTTTCAAATGTCCGATGTGCTGCACATATGTTTTCTTATAACCTGGCAGCATTCCTGTAAAGCAGGCCAATATGTTTCTCCACACACGACGGATGGAGACTGAGGTACAGAGAGAATTATTTGACCCCTAAACCACTTTTTGAGTTTGTGACAAGTTTGAATTTGGGTTTCTTGGTTCAGAGCTCAGGCTCCCAGCAACTTTGTCCCATCATTAAGCGTAGGAGGCCAGAGATCAAGCACATGCTATGCATTCAGAAGCTCGTGAGTTCATCTCTAGTAGTTGTTTTTTTAAAATATATATCAGATGGCAGGTGATATGAAAGGTTTCTCTGAAGAGATGCTGGAGGTAAAGAATTCACCTGCATGAGGGGAGGGCAAATGTCAGCACTACAGGATCTACTTGAGGTCCATCAACCCAAGGCAGTAGTGAAAGAGCAGGGTGTGGTGGACATATATTTAGAATTAAGAGGATGAAAGTCTCCAAGCACACGATCAGTTTAGGAATTGGTTCTGGAATCACAGCCAATTCACACAAAAGTCCATTCCAGGTTTCCCCCAAAGCTTTCCATGTATCTCACACCTATAAGTGTGTCTCTGTGTGTGTGTTTGTGTGTGAAGATGGGGAGAGCCTTTTCATCATTGCTTTCATTAAACCACTGGGAGATATGAACACTCCTGAATCTACTTCAAGTCACTCAGAAATCCATCCATGTATCTCCTAATTTTGCAGTGCACTTCTCAAGTCAAGTGGTGATTTCAACAATGGTTATACCAGTGTAAAGTATGCATAGAAATGGGTGTGCCAGTGGGAAATCTCCCCACATTATATTAGGTAGGGCTGCCATACGTCTGGATTTTCCCAGACATCACCGGCATTTCAAAGGTGGAGTTGACGTCTGGGGGGAATTTCTGAAAGGTGGCGCTTTGTCATGGATCTTAGGCAAGTCAATTGAAAAAATAAATAAATCACTTTTTGGGGTGTTTTTGTAATAATAAAAGGGGGGTTTTCCTAAAAAGAAGAAGCTCAGGAAACTTTGGGGTGTCCTGGTTTTTGCTTTTTGAAATATGGCAGCCCTACATTAAGAAAATTGCTTTGCATAAATGTGTATTTGGGGGGGGGATACATATAAAAATGTGTATATTAGGAGGAATTGAGACCAAATGCTGATAAATTTCTGTAATGAAATTTTAAATTGCAAATAATTGTAGAAATGTGGGGAACTGAACTTAATGCTACAACAAAATGGAAATGAGGTAAAATCCAAAATTGACAGATTCCACTGTTCATCACTGACTGCTTTTCTTGCTTTTGTTCCTTGTGTCTCTCCTAACTGCAATCTTCTTGTTTGAGAGTCTCATCTCTCCATCCCTAATTTCTTCTCCCCTGTCAATCTGTGACTTTGTAAGCTCCCTGGGGCAGAAACCTTTTCTGCCACCACCACCACCACCACCCTGTGAATTGTTATTTTGTAAATTTCTACCTCCAATGATGGCATTGCACTAAAACAATCCCAGAAAAAGAAGCCCTTGCTAATTGTCATATCCTTTGGAATTGAATCCAACAGTAAATTGCATAAAGTAGTGGACTCAACTGATAGGTATAGACTCTTGTGTTACGCCATTAATGCTGCCTTGCTGCAAAGGGATTCCTCAAGGATTCCTCGTGGCACTGAAAAAATATTTCAGTAGAGCATTAAGGAGTTTGCTTCTGAAATGTGTTTAATGTAAATATGCTGTCAGATACCCTTCAAGTAATTGACAAGAGCAGATGATTAGCAGTGTTCTCAATAGTGTTTTTGCATAATCTTACATTTTGACAGAACTCTTCAGCATCGCCTTATTGTCAGCACTCCGCAATCAGGAATATTTTTCTTCTTTTTCTTCTTTCCTTGACAACGTTTACTTTGTCATTACAAATCTTGTAAATGGTCATTTAACTTGTTCAGTGTGCATGTACAACTTCCAATCGGAACACATCGGCGGGATCTTCCTTCACAGAGAGGAACTGTCAGCAAAGCAAACTTGGTGCATCTTGGAAAAAAGTAGGTTACTGGCAGTTTAAAAAAATAAAGGGAGGAAGGAAGGAAGAAAGGAAGGGAGACTAGCCCACATCT
The DNA here is from genome assembly GCF_964106915.1 of Podarcis gaigeae. Lineage (NCBI taxonomy): Eukaryota > Metazoa > Chordata > Lepidosauria > Squamata > Lacertidae > Podarcis > Podarcis gaigeae. The sequence goes on from NC_139684.1 coordinate 30,179,414, forward strand.
TTGAGCCTTTCTTATTCTCTGTGTATGCTGATCTAATCCTAAAATACCTTCGGTGGAACCATGGGCCAGTTCAAGCCTATATTAACTGTCCATGATTTGTCTTCCTTTGATTTCTGAACTTTTTATCACTTGTACCTGAATGTGTTGACTGATTATGTTGAAAATTATTCCACTTGAAGGGTCACCTTGCACTGTATTCATTTATTTATTGGCAGAATTTGTAAGCCACTTTTCAGCATTTTGTGACATTCAGTTAAATAGTGTTCAGTAATGTTCTCTGTTATTTAAGTGTGGCTCCTTACACAGCTGAGACAGTGCCATCCATACACAAGAAGGAGAAGATATCATCTGGTGGTTGTTGTTTTTTTGGGGGGAGGTGAGATTCAGAAGGGAGGATCCAAAACCAGGCCAAGGAAAGCTAAACATGCTCATTGGACATGGAATGTTTGCTGACTTTGGTGATGGAATGAAATGGAAATTCCTGGAAGAGGGTATGCCTGTAAGCTGGAGGACTCCAAGCCACAATTTTTTTGTTGCTGGTATCAATAAAGTATAGCTCACAAAGCTTGAACCACAATATCTTCACTGTACAATGGCTGATTCACTTTGGAATCCCTTGCCCATCGACATTAAGCAGGCATAGTCAGTATTTTCTTCCTTTAGATACATGATTTGCTGATGACTGTTTTAAATGTGTTTAGGACATTTTATTATAATTTTAATTGTAAATAGACTTCTATTTTATTTTAAATGGTACACACACACACCATAGATTTGTTTGCTGGCCAGGGCTCCTTTGGGAAGAAGGGTGGGATATAAGTTTTAGAAATAATAAAGCCATAATAAACACTCAATGTTACAAACAGAAATGAAGAAGAATGTGTGAATCATCTTTACGAGAGAGCAGAGCTGGCCATTACTCAGGTCATGCTTAGACAATGGACTAGGTACAGAAACTAGGACTGTCCTGAATAATGCTGGGTGTATATTTAAAACCACTGATGGATATTCCATGCTAAATGTTCTAAACCAGGCAACAGATCCTGGGTTAAGGCAGAGGTCAGCTTTTGAAGCTATGTGAGCAAATATAGACAGGGCCCAAGTAGCTTAACAGCAACAGGAGGAAGAAGAGAACAAAGTAGGGAGGGAAGGACCTGGCAACTGCAGTGCCATTTTCTTAAAGACCGGCTGCAGTCAAGAATGAGTAGCACAGTGGTAGAGCACCTGCTTTGCATTCAGAAGGTCCCAGGTTCAATCCCTGCCATCTCCAGGTAGGACTGGGAGAGACTCCTGTCCGAAACCTTGGAGAACTGATGCCAATCCGTGTAGACAGTACTGAGCCTGATAGACCATTGGTCTGAGTCAGTCTAAGGCAGTTAGTTCCCTGTGTTATACTGATGGGCCAATGGTCACATGGAACAGGTGTGTTTGAAGGTGGGATCTGAAGACAGGAAAAGAGGTGGTACCATGTGAAATGGACATGGATTTTATTTTTAAGGACATTAGAGCCTATGCTACCCTTTTCATCACCATGCAGCGTAATCAGACTACTCTAAAATCCAGCCTCTGTGATTCATAATGGTGTACTCTATACTTTGCGTAAATAGTCAATATGATAAACTTTCTCCTTTATTTGAAGCATCACTCTTGTATCCTCAGCCCCTCTTTAATCTATCTCAATGGATTTCCGGCTCGTATAGATTTGGTCAGTGACAAGGGTTAGAGTAGTCTTGTAGAACATTTACTTGTAGCTGTGAAAAAGCCCACATTCATCAGGGGATTAAGTCGATCAGATTGTCCCAGGGATCAATGGGAGGCTTGCGTGATCCCTCTTAAGGCTCTAATGCATTCAACCTTCTTTTGGTGAACATTCATACACACACACACACACACACATACACATTTCTCCGTCTTAAAGCCATTTATCTCAGAATGTCAAATCGCAATAATTAACCATTATTGATCTTAAATTCAATTAACTTCATTAACACAGGTCATGATGAGGGTGTTTGCAAGGGAAAGGCATTGGACAAGTGCCTTTTTCTTCTGTGACATTGAAGCTCACAACTGGAACTGTAAAGTGTTCTCTTCACATATTGTGCTGAGGACACCTTTTTTAAAATTTTAAACAGAGGTAGCTGTGGTTGGCATGATGGAAACCACATCTTCATCCCATTCCTGGTTGTCTTTAAAAACCTGGTTGCCTCACCTCAAATAAGGTATTGCTAAGTTAGAAAAAGGTTCAGAAAGGGGCAACCAAAATAATCAAGGGCATAGGGTGACTTTTCACCTTAGAGTAAAGGCAAGTAATAGGGGACTGGATAGAAGTATTTAAAATTAATAATAATATATTGTTTATTGTTGCTGTATTGTCCATCATGGTCCTTTCAACCACAGAACAAAATCTACATTATGCATTAATGATTAATAGAATTACACATGGCATAGAGAAATCGGATAGTCTTTCTCCCACTCTCATAACATTCAATGAAGCTGAACATAGGAAGATTCAATCTAGATTGAAAGCAGCATGCTGAGGATGAACATGAACAATTCCAGATTTAGAAAAACTTCATTTTTGCACTGAAAATGGGTTGGTATGTACACAGCTTCTATCTCTTGGGAGGTATGGTCGTCCCTCTTCCTATTCTGGTTTAGACACAAATTAAAGTAAATGATCCTGAATTCCTGAAAGAGTGCCGCCTTCCCTACAGACCTTCTCAGGCACTGGGATTGGCTGAGGGGGCCCTCTTGGTAGTTATTCCACCCTCAGAGCCTCATGGGTAGTGATGATGGCTTGGGAGAAGGCCTTCTCTGTGGTGGCCCCTACGCTGTGGAACTCCCTTCCCACAGCACCTTTATTGTATAGCTTTCTGTGAATGCTGTACCTCTTGTTGTTTAAAACTGTTTTTAATATTGTGTTTCAATGTTGTAACCCACTCTTGGACCTTTGAATGAAGAGAAGGGATACTACTACTACTACCACTACTACTACTACTAATAATAATTGCATTGTTTTGTCATACAGCCGGCATGTCCAGTTCCTGAGTTCATATCGTCCCCTGACTAAATGACTTTTTATCTGTGGAACTAGTTCCTCATCATTTTGGAAGTGTGATAACTTGCTTTATGTGTCTTTTGCCAGTATAATGAAAAGGTGCCCACCTGCCTAATGTCAATTACATCAAGTGGACATCCAGTTTGCCTCATTTAGGTTTTCAAATACTATAAATGAGCAGAAATTGTGGGGCAATTGGCTGGGCCGGAGTGGGGTGATGGTGGACAGAACATGAATTTCATTTAGACGCAAGAGTCCTGAGAAGTTTAAAGGGTCATTTTGCTGCTTGCCTTTCACGTCTCAGTTCTGCCATTCCAAACATGACAGTGGTGAGAGAGTCTAGAAGCAAAATAATCTGAATGTCCCTTTCTGATTTGGATGGAAGAAACTAAAGTTTCTTCTGAACATCTTGTGAAGAATCATAATAATTAGAGGCATATTGAGTGCCCTGATTCTTGGGTCTGCTTACATCATAAGGTTGGCTGTTGGCCTTATATCCGTTTCCTTCAGTGGACTGGCATTTTCCAGAGTGATTAAAACATGCCACCCAAAGACAATCATGAAATGGGAAGTGATGGCATTTGGTATTTCTGGAATTAGTTCAGAGGACAGATTTGGTGACACATTTATCTACTCTTCCTCCTGCTTACTGAAAAACTTGCACCAGGTGGAATTTTGGGTAGCCTGAGCAGGGTCCATCTAATGGGTGGGTCTCCGAAGCATACTCTTGGGTGTGTGGGTGAAGAACCATCTGTCACCGATCTTTTATTAAAAAAAACAAAAAATCCAGAAATATTCCTATTCCAAGAAATGCTTCTTCTGTATGTGGAAATGGTACTCACTGAAAAGCTTGGTGTTCTTTAGGTTTATCAAAAATATTTACAGTGGTACCTCGGGTTACATATGCTTCAGGTTACAGACGCTTCAGGTTACAGACTCCGCTAACCCAGAAGTAGTACCTCGGGTTAAGAACTTTGCTTCAGGATGAGAACAGAAATCGTGCTCTGGCAGTGTGGCGGCAGCAGGAGGCCCCATTAGCTGAAGTGGTGCTTCAGGTTAAGAACAGTTTCAGGTTAAGTACGGACCTCCGGAACGAATTAAGTACTGAACCTGCGGTACCACTGTATTAGGTGGGACAAATCAGTGCTCTAGAGGGGGAGTGAATCCACTGGAACATAAAAACAACCTTCTGGAGCAGGCCAATGGTCCATCTAGTCTTGCATTCTGTTCTCACAGTGGCCAACCAGATGTCCCAAGGGGAACCTGAACATCAGGACACTCTCCCCTCCTGTGTTTTCCAGCAACTGGTATTGGAATCCCTAGTACCTTGACCCCCAAGAAGCATGTGATTATTTATTAATTCTTGCCTTCCCCCGGCACAAAAAAATACTAGCAATTCCTTCCTACCTTATCATTTGTGAAGCATTTTGATAATCTGTTTTCAGCTTAGTAGGCTAGATAGATTTGGTGTTTACAGTAAGCCTGCAACTTATGCACATTTAACTTCTGTGCATTCGGCTTTGCATGTGTGGCAGAATTTTAAAAATAAAAAAGGGGGCAAGCTTCCAGAAAAATGACTTTGGCAATCCCACCCACTATTGAACCCAATGTGTTTTGACTATACCCGATTTTGGCTTTAGGCGCAATTCTCAGAATCTAGCACCCACGTAGGTTGCGGACTTACTGTATATCATTCTGACTCAATCATTTACCGTATTTTTCGCCCCATAGGGCGCACCGGCCTATAGGGTGCACCTAGTTTTTTGGGGGGGAAATAAAGAAGAAGAAGAAGAAGAAGAAGAAGAAGAAGAAGAAGAAGAAGAAGAAGAAGAAGAAGAGTTTGGATTTGATATTCCGCCTTTCACTCCCCTTCAGGAGTCTCAAAGCGGCTAACAATCTCCTTTCCCTTCCTCCCCCACAACAAACACTCTGTGAGGTGAGTGGGGCTGAGAGACTTCACAGAAGTGTGACTGGCCCAAGGTCACCCAGCAGCTGCATGTGGAGGAGCGGAGACTCGAACCCGGTTCCCCAGATTACAAGACTACCGCTCTTAACCACTACACCACACTGGCTCTAAAAAAGAAAAAAAATTCAGAGTTCTCTGGGAAGAGATGTTGATAGGGGCCTCTTAACAACTCTCAGCACCTTAAATAGTCTGCAGGTCCCAGGATTCCTTGAAGGAAGCTGTGACTCTTTAAAGTGTTATGTTACTGTTTAAAATGGTTAGTGCAGATGGAACCTTTGGTAACAATTTTCATGACATTTCTATGCAGCTTCCTCATTTTGCCTAATGGTAGGACTGGTCTTGATAGTGTAGGATAAGGGAGGAATGGAAGAAGGCTGAATATTTCTTTCTCAGTAATTTTTTATTTCCCCCTGTTCCTGCTTTCCTCTCAGCTTAGAATAAGTTTAGAAGCTATAGTCTGATATCCCTATAGAGCACAGCTAACATATAAAAATGAAGTTTTGTGCAGTGGTAGTTTTTAATGTGCCATATTTTCCAGAGACAGAGGCCCCCTGAAAACCTAGCCAAATATTCTTCTTAAAATGAAAAAGGTATGATTCATAGCCTTATTCTTCCCACTCTAATCAGTTAGCATATACAGCCCAGAGCACAGACTCTCTACTGGGCCAGATCTTGGAGCGAGTGCAAATTGATGGCACTGTGCAGAATCCTCAATTTGATTCCAAATCTAAGCAGTGTGTGTCCAAGGTTTCAGTCACTAAATCAATAAGGAATCGCTTGTTTGGGCTTTGCAAAAATCCACATAGTCTGGAAACCTTTCCAGGCGACTGCGCGCATGACACATGTACACATTTCAATGAAGTTGAGGGAAGGATTCCAATGTTTTGGCTTTGTTCTGCAAATGTGAAATAGTAATAAATAGGGTCATGATTGTGTTCATATCATGGTAGAATTTACACGGCATTTCAATTGCTGCTTTATTGGCCCCAAAGGGTGGAAGATAGAAAGCAACTATGATGATAGCAACCTTTGTCAGAATTCCCAAACTTGCATGTTAACCTATCTACAACCCCTCAAAAGCCAGGTTTTATAAACATGGAATCCCAAAAGATGTGCACTCAACCTTCTTTTTTAGGGGAAGAGGTAATTATTCTTACATATCCACCATTAACAACCTTTTTACTGCCTCTTTTGACCCTACTTCTAAAACCAGAAGAACAATCTTGGGCCCAGAAGGATTCCAGAACAGGTAGTTCATTACTGTTCGTATGTGTACCAGCTGAACTCACCAGAGAGTGAGAGACCTGGGCTAACGCTCTTATACAAATGTTGTCATACAAATTCATGTAGTGTGCCTCGGTTTCTCTGCTGTGTTTCTCAGCTTCTCTTTCACACACAGAAAGAAATCTGAGCATATTGTACTAACTTGAATAGTGGTGTATTCAGAGAAAGAAGTCCTTTAACCAACAGGACCAACCTGAGGAGATACACTGCCTGAAGTAAAAGGCAAAGATAGCTTCCCTTTTCCGATTTCATTTAAGGAAGCTGGATGAACTGACAGCTGCGGACAGAGTTCTCCACTGTATCCAAAGGCAACAACCTAACTTAGGGGCAATAGGGCAAAATGTGCATAGTTGCAGGACTTAGAAAGTTACTTTTGCCCATGAAGGTGGCAATTTGTGGCCCTGTGATAACAGTGAAATATGCAGGACAGTACATAGAGTTGTGTAAGAATCAGACTAAATCGTGATTGACTACAGCAGAAAGTGGGGTTGGCATGGCAGTAGGGTAGTGGTATCGCTCTACATTCCACCAACCCTTGCTGTCAGAATAGTCTTCTGTCAGGGTTAGGAAACACCTCAACCTCTTTCAGGGTTGAGAAGCACCTCAACCACCTGAGCCAGGTGCCCAACATCTCACTGGGTGACCAGGGTGAGAAATTCCAGCCACACAGGGGCCCTAAACTGAGCTTAGGGCATGTCATGGCCTATCTCTACCCTTGCCACAGGGGGGCTTCCTTCGCTATTTTGATCCTGCCTCATGACATCTCCACCAATATGCAGAAGTCCAACCATCACCCAGCAAGAGTAAGCCTGAAATCATTGAGGGAATGGTAGGGGGGAAACCCTACCAATAGGGCAGTTAAGGTTGGGAGAAAAATTCATTTCTGGCCCTGTCAACCAGCGACCCAAGTAGCTCAGTGAAATACTAATATTGAGGGAGGGTGGGATGGGAAGCTCACTAGGGGCAACATGGCCCTAAGCACATGTGAGTGAAGCCTTTGAAGGTCTTCCTCCTCCTCATGAGATGCCACAGAACAATGCCACCCTGCAATATCTCATGAGAGGGCAAGGGAGATTCCACCCCCAGTGGGCAAAGTCAACCCACACACAGTGGTGCCTGAAGCCAGGCTAAACAGTTATGGAGAATCCTAGGAACTGCTGCTTGTTAAGGCTGCTAAGAATTGTAGCTTGGGGTGTGAGCCCCCTTAAACTACAGTTCCCAGGATACCCCATGACTGTTAACAGTTGTACAATAGTGCTTTAAATGAACAGTTTGGATGTGACCTAGATTATGCAAAAATAAAATAAGACGATAGGTGTACATTCCTCATCACAAACAACCCCCGTGACCTGTCAAATCTGCATTCAAATAGAATTGTGTTTTCGAAGACGTCAGAAACTACAACCGATTATTTGCAGTTACAAATCAAGCACCCTAAAATGAACAGTTGAATCAACTTGTGTCACTTCATACCACACACTTTTCATTTGAGGCGGCTTACACATTCAGCTCCAAGTTTTCCAGTGATTAGCTATCAAGTGATGTGTTACCGAGTGATATGTGTGAGAGAAAGCAAGAACAGGCTCTAAACTTTCTCAACCTGAGTGGCTTCAGGCTTAAGAGTTTGGACTCCTTCTCTTGAATACATCAAAACAAAGATGGAAGGGATTGAAAGGGAAATTAGATGCATAACATAAATTTGCAGAGTTCTGTGTTTGGTAACTGCTGTAATAGAAGAAAACACGTTTTCTGTTATCACTCCCATTGTATCCTCATCTGTGTAATTGTCTTATTTGAATGCATAGTATTAACACATTTGACTTGCAGTACCAATCAGGAATCATGGGATCTGGCTTGTTAAATATGCCCAAGGCATGGCTGCAGCTCAGAGGCTCTGCTTGCAAAAGTTCCCAGATTCAGTCCCCTACCTCTCCAAGTAGGGTTAGTGTAAAATCTTGGGGAGCCACTGCTAGTCATTGTAGATCATCCATTTTCAGCCTTGGGACCCCAGAGATTGTTGGATTACAATTTCCATCATCCTTGACATTCGGCTGAGCTGGCTAGGGATGATTGTTTTTTTAGTCCAAGTGACAACTGAAGATCCAAAACTGAAGAACTCAAATGTACACAATGCAGCTCCCACCTTTGAGAGTGTGTGGAGGCACATTTGTCACATCCCAACTACTTATGCCATAACCTGTGTGATCTCTGTGCTTCAGATAGTCATCTCCTTTTCAGGGGATGGAGCATAGATGCAGTGAGGGCATTGGGTTTAAGGGTTTGTGCCAAAAGTGAGCTTTGAGGAGGAGTTTGAAAGGAAGAGTTGGTGCAGACTCACAATTCTGTCGTCGCTTCCATTAGAAAGGAAAAATGAGACCTTTAGATGGTTGAATGTGGTGCAGCTGAAAGAAGAGGTAATATGAGTTCTAGGTCTGAAGGTGGCAGGGAACAAGGCCACAGAGGGCTCTGAAAGGAAGGTTGAGGAATTTGTGGCAGTTCTGGGAGCAGGCAGGAAGGCAATTTTAATGATGGGCATGCCCTGGGCTATGAGAGGAGTGATTTTTGTCATCAGAGTGAAAGGTCTGGAGAGAGGTGAGAATTAAGATGGGGCAGTGGAAGAGAGAAGAAGATAGGAGATACAGAGCATGAACCTATTTTGTTCTATTCTATTTTATTATGTATTGCCAAGTGGACAGGGAAGAGGAAGGGCCTTATTTTTGCAATGCTGGAAAAGGAGAAGCAACTTGACTTGGAGATGAGGATGGAGGAGAATTTTCAGTTCCTGGACTAGTATACAGATTGCAATCTAAAGCTCTAACACTTCTCTGAATTTCGCAGTGCCGTTATCGACTGAAAATGTACTGGAATATGTAAAACTGTAGGGTATCTTAGGCTAAAATATATTTAGAAATGCATACATTGAGATATAATACACATTAAAATTTTGTGATAAAATATGCATTTAAACACATATCCAAATATTGATTTGCATATGGATTTGAGAAAAGAGCTTCTCAAGTTCACCCAACTCTCCATGATGCAGACTCTTGGAAATGAATACTGGCCCTCACTCAGCCTGGAGCCCTCCAGATGTTGTTGGACTACAACTCCCTTCAATTCTGACATGTGGCTTTGCTGGATGAGTCTAATGGCAGTTGTGGTGGTGTTTTTGCTGCCATTATTACTTAAAGTGTTTGCACCCTGCTCTTCAGCCAAAATGGCTCCCAGAGTGGTTTATGTACAATCAGGTAAAACAAGCAGGCAAGCGTACAATTTATGTAAAAATGACACACAAGGGAAAGGAGACAAGGAGGGAAGGGGGAGGGAAGCAAACTCAAGTACCAGTTCTTGAATAGTAGCTTTTATAATGACCAACTGGCATAGAATCAATTTAGGGTAGGAGTTACCTGATGGAGCTGGTCTTTTGGCAGACCTGTTGGAACAAGGCCTTCTTCTCATCTTTCCTGCTGAAGCAGCCTGATGGAAAAACATGAATTGAGTTTGAGGGTGCTGCCCCAATCATAGGAGTGTGGTTTGTCAATGATCTTTCAAATTCCAATTAGTGCAAACTGTGATTTGAAAGGTGGCTTCAGACTGACTTTTTAGCCCCCAACAAAGCATGGTTTGAGAACTGACTCAGACCTGGACATGAAAATAAACTGTTTTTGTGCCTGAATCATGCCATAAATATCAAGAAGGTCACTTGGAGAGGTGGGATTGTATAGAAGGATAGCATGTTGTTGTTATTATTGTTGCCCACCCTGAGACCATAGAGTGAAGGGTGGGTAATTAACAATAACAATAACAATGATACTAGTCAATATAATGTTGGCAGGTTTAGGGAGTGTGAAGGATGGAAGCCATATTGTAAGGGGACAAAGGAGTGCTTGGTGGAGAGACTTTTGAAACAACGAGAAGGAGGAATGTGTTGCATGCCACTCCCTGCCAACTCCACACACACACACACACACACACCAACCTCCATGTGTTGGGTAGAAGTTCCCAAGGAGGAGACTACACATGTTTAGCTGAATACAGAACTTCTGCTCAATGTGTGGAAGACTGAGGGGTAATGGGATGAGCAGGGGGAGATGGGGACAGCAACATCAAGTGTGGGACTAGGTGCTTGTAGACCATTTCTGTATAACCTTCGAATGTGTGATACCTAATTCCTGAAGAAGGCTATGAAGGATTCTTAGAGTGGTGGGGTTCAGGGCTGTGAAGCAGTTAATGTGACTTACTCACATTTCTGCTGGCTTCAGAAAGACTTCATACAAAAGAACCAGGAGTTAGCAGCAGTTGTAAAGCATGAATCAAATCAACCCATTCAAAATTAATGTTCCCGATGTTTCTGGTGAACAGAGTAATAAGCATTGCTATCAATCCATCAGTCTTTGGGGTAAGTCTCCCTGCAATCCACCCACCCACCCAACCAAGCACACACATACATACACAGTATTCAATACACTTCTGATACTCTTGCAAATTCCAACATGGGGATTCCATGTAGATTCCTAATTATAGAATCCGTTGATTCTACTACCTGTACATATGTAGAGTAGCATGTCTCATTTGCTATGATTTGAGTCTGAAAATAGTTGAAGATATCTGAATGCATATCTTTTCCCTGGTTGCGTTGTCTGGTTGTGAAGAACAGCAGGGCAGGGAGACAGGCCTAGTGGAAATGTCAGCTGGCTAAATTAATGAGGAACAGATCTATCAAGAGGCTGAGTAGCAACTGTTTTGGATAGGCAACAACAGTGGAGAGGTGTTACCTTCAAACCTTTCTCTAGGGATTTCCAGAAGTACCTCTTTGATCACTTTGGAACAAGATGCTGAACTAGTTGGACAGTTGGTCTGTTCCACTGGGGATCTCTTATGGCAGCCTTGGCCAACCTGGTGCCCTTCCGAGGTGTGGGACTACAACTCCCAACAGTCCCAGCCAGCACACCCATGCTGGTGGGATTTCAGGACTTAAGGACATAAGAAGAGCCTCCTGGATCAGGCCAGTGGCTCATTTAGCACTGCTTCCAGTCCTCACAGTGTCCAACCAGATGCCCACAAATGGAAGCCCAAGCACAGCAGCACTTTTCCCGCAACTGGGATTTAGAGGCATTCTGCTTCCAACAGCAGAGGTAGAACATTGCAGTCATGGCTAGTGGCCATTGATAGCCATCTCCTCCATGAATTTTTCTAATCCTCTTTTTGAAGCCATCCAAATTGGTGGCCACCACTGGGCAAGTTCCATAGTTTCAACTCTGCGCTGTGTGAGAAAGCGCCATATTTTTCGCTCTATAAGACGCGCCAGACCACAAGACGCACCTAGTTTTTGGAGGAGGAAAACAAGAAAAAAAATATTCTGAATCTCAGAAGCCAGAACAGCAAGAGGGATCGCTGCACAGTGAAAGCAGCAATCCCTCTTGCTGTTCTGGCTTCTGGGATAGCTGCACAGCCTGCATTCGCTCCATAAGACGCACACACATTTCCTCTTACTTTTTAGGAGGGAAAAAGTGAGTCTAATACAGCAAAAAATACGGTACTTTCTTTTGCCTGTCCTGAATCTCCCAGCATTCAGCCTCTTTAGATGACCCCAAGTTCTCGTAGTATGAGAGAAGGAAATTTAATGATTTTAAATAGCCACCTGAGTCACCGAAAACCTTAGTGCAACCTCAGACCACCATTTCTCATCCTTGAAAGAAAACACAGTGCAGTGCAGGATCTCTGTTGGCTTCCCCTGTAGCTTATGGCGAGTAAATATTGACAAAGTAGTCTAAAGAGCAAACACTTTGACATTTGTAATGTCCACTGGAAGATCTTGTATATATTTATTCTGGAAGAATAAGGGCAGAATACAAATTTTCCCAATCTCGCTTCTGCTGTCATTCTCCTTGTTCTTGCTTCATGTCAAGAAGTCTTTGCAATAGTAATTGGACATTTGTAGCACAAGTAATAGAGATGTTGGATCTCTGTTAGGGTAATATTTCCACATTGATTCACCTGATGTCCCCTCCTAGCTTTTCCCTATCCAAAATTAATTCCTATTTAAGAAGAAAAAAGAAACTCAGGACTTCAAGTCTTCCAGGAAGCCCTTATTACTGATTGTTGACTACTCTTGTACTTCCTATTACTTACCTCGTAAGTACCTAATACTTACTATAATTAACAATCATAATCATAATTTATTACTTGTCCTTCACCCTAAGGTCCCAAGGCATTGAAACACAATATGAAAAACGGTTTAAACCAAAAAAGCAACAAACATAACCTAAAAAGAAAGAAAACAAAGAATAAAAAATGTGAACCATAAATTTTCCTTGCATTTTTTGTTTTGCTAACAAATCAACAACATTATTTATTTATTTGGAGGGGGGATAAAAACAGCTTACAATAATAAAAATGCAATCACAAAAATAAGGTGTGGCAATTTGTACAAAATTTAGAAATTAAGAAACTGGGAGCATGGAGGGCTCTAATGGTTCCTGGCTTACGTTCTGGAAAAAGTATCAGGAAATTCAGAACTCCAAAACCCATAGCAAAATGAGGATGTAAAAAGGTTTGAACGTGTCGCTGCTTCTGGGCTCAAAACGCCTTCTGCGGCTAAGCCCTCACTCTCAATGTAATCCCTGCCTTTCTAAGCAGCCCCAACATGCAAATATGAGCTTTTAATTTTCTTGTAATTGAGGCACTTTTGTTGTTGTTGTTTGTGAGATTTTTTCCTTTATTGATGTTTTTATGTTTTATTAAAGATTGGTTCTCAAAAATGTAATGAGTAAAAAAAAATCTGGCTTAATTTAAATTGTGAATCTGTCTGTTAAGAAATACATTAGGGGTAGGAGAAGCATAAGACATATTAATTGACAGACAGGAACTGCTGTCTCTGAGGTTGATACAAGTAATTTATTACTTTAGAAATGAATGCCACCTCCAGAATGTGCTTCATTAATTTCAAATTTAGTTTTAATTTCAAGCTGTTGCCCCTTGAGAAGAATAAGGTGGCAAATTATGTTCGAAGAGCAGATTTCTCTCTCCCCCCCTTTCCTCTTGCTTGGAAGAAACACTAAATTTTAACTGTTTAATTTTAATAAATAAATGTGGTTCTTTGAGTGAAATATGCCAGCTGCTGATATATAACACGAGACCAGAAATTGCTAACGCCAGTTTTCTCTCTCTGCTTTTCCTTCCTCTTTTTTACCCTGCTAGCTTATGTTTCGGATGAACTGAAGGCAGCAGCAATGGCAGAAGATGACCTAGAACCTGACGACAACGTGGTCGATGGAGAACCTTCTGCCAAATACGCCTGTCCGGAGAAGGACTTCACTAAGAACTGCCAGAGCTACCAGAACTCTCCAGCAGCCGAGTTTTCCAGCCATGAGATGGACAGCGAGTCGCACATCAGCGAAACCAGTGATCGCATGGCCGACTTTGAAAGCAGCTCCATCAAGAATGAGGAGGAGAGCAAAGAGGTCTCCATCCAGCTGGAGGAGTCTGTTGTCTCGGACAGCTTGGAGCAGATGAAAGCTGTCTACAATAACTTTCTCTCCAACTCCTACTGGTCCAACCTGAACTTGAATCTCCACCAGCCAACCTCTGAGAAGAACAATGGGAGTAGCAGCAGCAGCAGCAGTAGCAGCAGCAGCTGTGGGAGCGGCAGCTTTGACTGGCATCAGACGGCCATGGCAAAGACACTGCAGCAGGTCTCGCAGAACAGGATCCTTCCTGAGCCTAGCCTTTTTAGCACAGTCCAGTTGTATAGACAAAGCAGCAAACTTTATGGCTCCATATTTACTGGGGCCAGTAAATTCCGCTGTAAAGACTGCAGCGCTGCCTATGACACATTAGTGGAATTAACGGTGCACATGAATGAAACAGGACATTACCGGGATGACAACCACGAAACAGATAACAATAACCCTAAAAGGTGGTCCAAGCCTCGTAAGCGCTCTTTGCTCGAAATGGAAGGGAAAGAAGATGCTCAGAAAGTCTTAAAGTGTATGTACTGTGGCCATTCATTTGAGTCGCTTCAAGACTTGAGTGTGCACATGATCAAGACAAAACATTACCAAAAAGTGCCTCTGAAGGAACCCGTAACCCCTGTAGCAGCAAAAATAATCCCAGCCCCAAGAAAGAAAACATCATTGGAGCTAGAACTTCCAAGTTCTCCAGACTCCACTGGTGGGACACCAAAAGCAACAATCTCTGATGCCAGTGATGCACTTCAAAAGAATTCCAATCCTTACATCACACCGAATAATCGCTATGGACACCAGAACGGTGCCAGCTATGCTTGGCATTTTGAAGCAAGAAAATCTCAAATTCTTAAGTGCATGGAATGTGGGAGTTCCCATGATACTTTGCAGGAGCTCACTGCCCACATGATGGTGACAGGACATTTCATTAAGGTCACCAACTCTGCCATGAAGAAAGGGAAGCCTATCATAGAGGCCCCTGTCACGCCAACGATCACGGCTTTGCTTGATGAGAAAGTACAGTCCGTGCCCCTGGCAGCCACCACCTTCACATCTCCTTCCAACACGCCCTCTAGCATCTCCCCAAAATTAAACATGGAGGTAAAGAAAGAAGTTGATAAGGACAGAATCATTGCTGATGAGAAGATGAAAGACAAGGAAAAATCAAGTGAGGATGAGGAAAAATATGATATCTCCTCAAAATATCATTATTTGACTGAAAATGACTTGGAAGAGAGTCCCAAAGGGGGACTGGATATCTTGAAATCTTTAGAAAACACGGTCACGTCAGCTATTAACAAAGCCCAGAATGGCACACCCAGTTGGGGTGGCTATCCCAGTATTCACGCTGCCTACCAGCTGCCCAACATGATGAAGTTGTCCCTAGGTTCGTCGGGGAAAAGTACTCCTTTGAAGCCAATGTTTGGAAATGCTGAAATAGTATCGCCAACGAAAAGCCAACCATTGGTGTCCCCGCCCAGCAGTCAGACGTCCCCTGTGCCAAAAACCAACTTCCATGCCATGGAAGAGCTGGTCAAGAAAGTAACCGAGAAAGTGGCCAAAGTTGAAGAGAAAATGAAGGAGCCTGAAGCAGGGAAGCTATCTCCGATGAAGAGAGCAACACCTTCTCCATGTAGCAGCGAAGTCAGCGAGTCCCTCAAGATGGACACTTCCAATGACATTGGGTTCAAAAGCCAACAGAATAGCCCTGTTTCACAGAGGGAGAGCTGCAAGGACAGCCCAACAGGAGAACCAGTGGAAAATGGTAAGGAGCTTGTCAAGACCATCACAAGTTCCTTGAGCAGCAGCACAGCTATTATCACCGACCACCCTCCAGAGCAGCCATTTGTAAACCCATTAAGTGCATTGCAGTCTGTCATGAATATTCATCTTGGGAAGGCAGCTAAGCCTTCCTTGCCTGCCCTTGACCCAATGAGCATGCTTTTTAAAATGAGCAACAGCCTAGCAGAAAAGGCAGCTGTGGCCACCCCACCTCTGCAGTCCAAGAAGCCAGACCACTTAGACCGTTATTTTTATCACGTCAACAATGACCAGCCCATAGATTTGACGAAAGGGAAGAGTGACAAAAGCTGCTCTTTGGGTTCAGCGCTTTTGTCATCCACATCGGTGTCTTCAGCATCCTCTTCATCTACAGTGACAACGGCAAAGACATCTGCGGTTGTGTCATTCATGTCAAACTCGCCGCTACGCGAGAATGCCTTGTCAGATATCTCTGATATGCTGAAGAACCTGACAGAAAGTCACACATCAAAATCCTCCACGCCTTCCAGCATCTCTGAGAAATCTGACATTGACGGGACTACAATAGAGGAACCGGAAGAGGCGACCCCGGCTCAGAAGAGGAAGGGGCGCCAGTCCAACTGGAACCCTCAGCATTTGCTCATTCTTCAGGCACAGTTTGCAGCCAGCTTGCGGCAGACATCAGAGGGGAAATACATCATGTCGGACTTGAGCCCTCAGGAGAGGATGCACATTTCCAGGTTTACGGGGCTCTCAATGACCACTATTAGCCACTGGCTGGCCAATGTGAAATACCAGCTCCGAAGGACAGGGGGGACAAAGTTCCTTAAAAATTTGGACACTGGGCACCCGGTGTTCTTTTGCAACGACTGTGCTTCCCAAATCAGAACTCCTTCAACGTACATCAGTCACCTTGAATCGCATCTAGGTTTTAGGCTACGAGACTTGTCCAAACTGTCCAGTGAACAGATTAACAATCAGATAGCACAAACAAAGCCGCCCTCTGAAAAACTGTTGGCACCTTCGCCGGAGGAAGAAATAGGGACCTCCTACCAGTGTAAACTTTGCAACAGGACTTTTGCAAGCAAGCATGCCGTTAAGCTCCATCTCAGTAAAACACACGGGAAGTCTCCAGAGGACCATCTTCTCTATGTGTGTGAATTGGAAAAGCAGTAGCATTTGCTTTTGACACACACCCAAACCACAACGACAATTGTACTTGGCTTTGAGGAAAACTGTCCAAAACAAACAAACAAAAAAAACCCGCCTTAAAGCTCCCCTTTTAGTTTCTGTTCTTGGCACATAATTTTTACTTTAACTCTGGGGTGTCACTCTTGGCCTGAACGACTTCTCTCTTTCGTTGTATAACTGTACAGTGTTTAATAGAGGTGCATAATCAGCTGTTGTTACTGGTAAAATATGAAGGTTAAAACGCAGTGGTAAGTGTTTGGAACTTTGTGTAAATTGGGGTTTAGTTGCTGTGCATCCCTCTGATGCCTTGAGCTGCATGCATTAACAAGACAGTTTAATTAAGCATTTATTAACTAATTCTAGTGCACTTTTTCCATGGTGATTCAAGTGTGCTGGTCGTTCTCACCCTGTAAATTTTTAGCCCTCTGAGTACTTTGAAGCACTTTTGCATTAATTTGGTTTTTTTAAAAAATAAGAATAATTATTATTATATTAATGAAGTATGTATATGTTTTCCTTTTTTACAACAACAACAACCCCCTTACAGCTGAGGAGACATTCAAGCAAATCTAAGAATGGGCTTGAACAAGACGTGCCACAGTCCATTAGTTGGTTGTGCATCTATCTGGCTGGTTAATGTTTGAAGGAGAGGATTCACCTGGAGAATGCAGACCAGCTTCTCCTGTGTGAGTTTCCCTTTGGCTGTTGCATGGAATTGCTACCAGCTTTATGCGCAAGTTGCTTGAGCAGCTAGGTGGTGGCACTTCCTGTGATGTCCAAAATCACTTCTGTTTCAGGGATCTGATACCTTGTTTCAGCACTTCCAGTATTCATAGTCCAGATTGTTCAGCCTGTCTTTGCCCAGACTGGCCTTTCTTCCCTTAGTTCTTATGGCTGGTGTGGACCAGCAGTCCTCCCAGCTTGGCTTTGTGTGATGTTTGCTTGAACTTTCCACAGGCAGCCGCTGATGGAGTGGCGCTGCTATGCTGCTCACCTCACCTCCACCCAACTGAGTTGCTATGGCATATCGGGATGGAGTGGAGAAGGGTCAAACCGGTGGCAAGGTCAGTGTGGTGCAAACAGGCTGCAAGAGCCCTGGATTCGCTCTGCCACGTTTACACTGCACTGATCTGACCACCACCACCAAGGCCCTCCTTTTCTCTGTCCCAGTGTGGTGCTGAGACTCAGTCGGGCAGAAGTCAGAGCAGCAGTGGAGCCTTGCCACACCATCTGCTGTTATCCACAAAGAGAGCTACTTTTCTTTCTCTGGGACGTGTCTTGTGAATCTGGTTGTAGGCTACCGTGCCAAATGGGGACCATAGGATGCTCCTTCTGGATATGCCTTTTGTTGGAATTATCTATCGCACCCCCACAACCGCAGGGGTGGCACCCATTGTGAACTTTCAGGCTATATTATTTTCACATTGAAACGTCGATGTATATATATATATTGTACAGATTTCAGAATCCTCATATGGAAAATGTGATTGTGGACAATGCCATTTCTTCTTCAACGTTTTTATCAAGGGTGAATTTTTTTGTACCTAATATGCTCCAAGTATAAGTGGTACCTATAAATATATAAATATATATATAAATATATAAAATAATATTGTATATTTCTTTTCTAGGTCAAAAGGTTTTCTTTTAACATCTGAATAATGTAAATTATATGAAAAGATACACTCGATAGCATTTATAAAGTGTTCAAAAAAGAGAAAAACATTATTCTTGAAGCAAAGTATGGTTGTTTTCCTTTTGCTATACAGTACATCTATATTGATAGAGGTTCATGTTTAAATTATACATATTTATTCGTTGTTTGCTACCTTTTTTAAAAGAAAGAAAGAAAGAAGAAGCATTCTGATAAACGAAGCCACGGACTGGCGTGCATTACACCTAATTTTGCACAACATGAATTTTAAAGGTATTTATTAGTAAAATGAATAATAATAATAAAAATTCAAAAGCGAAAAAATTCAAAATCAACTCAGTGCTCAAAGGGTTAAATCTATTTGGGGGTGGAAGAATTGAAGGGGGGAAAAAAACCTTGTACTGTATTTCATAAACATTGATAAAAAAGCCTTTAAAATGTTTGTACTGTAATACTTTGCTTAAAAGTTACGAGGCATTCTGTGATATACCCTCTTCCACTTATTTATATGCACTCTTGGTTGTGTTATTTCCTATCGTAGAATGCCTTTCCACCTCTCTCTTTCCCTCCCTCCCTCCCTCTCTCTCTCTCTCCCTCTCCCTCTCTCTCTCTCTCTCTCTCTCTCTCTCTCTCTCTCTTCTTTTCAGTTGGTAACTTTCTGTTTTGTTCTCCCTAATTATTCTCCCAAGATTTCATACTGCAGTTTTATCTTTAGGCATATGAAAGGTAACCCGTGGTTACCAGCACACTAAGTGATTCTGTTCGTCTCCATTTTTGGCAGTTAATTTGCAGAAGTAACTGACAGCTGACACCATATGAGAATCTATGTGTACAATATTGGCATGTAAACAGCACAGACCCAGAATCGCACCCTCTGTGCCCCCTCTTCCGTTGTTGACAATGTGGCACCATTATATGACTCTTCATATAACCTTCTTTCTTTTCTTTTCTTTTTTCTACAGCCGCATTAAAATTGTCTTTTTTGCTATAATTTTGTGTTGCGTTCACAATTATATCTGATATGTGCTACGACTAACGAGCACATTAAAATTAAATTGTATACTTGCTGTTTATGACTGAAGCTTAAGGAGGCTCCTTCATCTGCCAGGTGTTGGCAGACGGAAATCTATACATAAATCACGGGAGTTTTTGTGAACTTTCGCATTTAAAGAGCAAGGGAGCAAATATTCAAAGGCTGCCTTGAAAAAAGGGGGGGGGGCAGAATGAAATGGAGGTTATATCTCCCCTTTAAACCTCCAGGAAGATTGACTGTAAAGAAGAGGGTTTATAAGCAACATTTTGTGAGGAAGCAAATAGATCGTTTGCAGAGCTGTGTATTCAAACCAAATCAGATCCTGATACGCAATGCCTCTTAAATGCATTATTAGTGTTCTGAGAAGCAAGGAGCCCTGGCAGGTTCCTCCGTGGATTAGAGAACTCCTTCCATCTCCTTTCAATTGACATGGAGAAAAATCCCGAGACTTATTATGGCAACTTTTATGATTTTCAGGATGTTTCCACTTTTGCACAAAATTGATAGCAAGGAAAGATAGGAGAATGAATGAGCACATAGACAAACAAACGGAGACATTTATATGCTAATGGAAAACTTTTACTGGCACTCACGTATCAGTCTAACAAAACCACACGAGCTGCCATTTTAATCTTCATTAGCATACATGAACTGCAGCTTCCATATGCGAAGTTGGGCTAGCAAGGGAGGCAGACAAAGCAAACCGGTACACTGCAACGTTACATCTTCTTTACATGTTACAAGGGAACCCTGAATCTTGGACTTGATCCGGACAGGACCTAGGGGATGCAAAACCAACAAACTGAGGAAGGGAAATGGGCTGCCATGCCAGGTTCTAGCAGCAGTGTCAGAATATTTAGAAAACCTCTAATCTGTGCCTCAAATGTAGCCTACTGTGTGAGGTTACAAGTCACATCACATTTTACCCTTGGCCCTAGTCACCGTAGGCATGTGGACCCCAGAAGGACATTCTTTAGAGTAGGGGTCAGGAAACTTTTTCAGCAGGGGGCCGGTCCACTGTCCCTCAGACCTTGTGGGGGGCCAGACTATATTTTAGGGGGGGAAATGAACGAATTCCTATGCCCTGCAAATAACCCAGAGATGCATTTTAAATAAAACCACACATTCTACTCATATAAAAACACCAGGCAGGTCCCACAAATAGCCCAGAGATGCATTGTAAATAAAAGGACACATTCTACTCATATAAAAGCAGGCTGATTCCTGGATCATCCGTGGGCTGGATTTAGAAGGCAATTGGGCTAGATCCGGGCCTTACTTTGCCTACCCATGCTTTAGAGAATATGGTCCTCTCTCCCCCGGGATACAGGTTGGCTAACCCTGGCACAGCTACATTGAATCCTTTGCAGGACAGATGTGGCAAGTTCACTCAGTCCCTTACAACCCCATTACAAAGCTACCAAACCTTCACATGCCTTACAGGTTGGCTGATGTTGGTGGGTGAAAGCTATTCAGCTTGCCACTAAGTCCATCATACCTAACACCAGGGCTTTTTTTCAGCCGCAACTTGCTGCAACTCAGTCCCGGCACCTCTCAGGTGGGCACAATAGACATTATATGAGAACAAGGGAGACGTTCATGGTGAGTCCGGGCACCTTTTTTTCTAGAAAAACAGCACTGCCCAGCACAATATCTACAGCCCAGTTCGTCAACTTCCCTGCACAACAGCTCCAGTTAAGCCTGCTTTTGCGGCTTGAGACATCTGCCCTGCCCATTTTGCAGCTCCTGGGCCAGTTCACGATACAGGAGCAATGCATGATCTCACAAAGCTTCTGTTTCTGCCACAATCATTTCACTTCAGTCTATGCTCCTTAACTTATAGATCAGATTGTAAGTCTTCCGTAAGTGGAATCTTTGATTTCAGTGGCCACGCTAGTGGGATATCATGTTATGTATAATTTGATGAGTGGCTGAACCCACTGATATATGCTTCTCCTTTTTGCAGCAATGAATTGCCATATATCTTTGCACCCACTGGACACAAACATTTTAGATGTTGCTAGGGTGTCTCCAGCCACAGCTAAGGAGTAGAGCTTAGTGGAACTTAGCCATTCACTCCCTGATATCCCCTATTAAAAAGAATGGACAAAATCAAGGCTGAAAACTTTTGAAAGCTTCTATTAATCCGAATGGCAATTGAGGAGGCAGATGAACCAACAGTTGGATCCAGTGCAAAACATCTTATGTTTTCCATGCATGGGCTTAATTTCCCAGCCGAAACACAAAAATGGTCAACTCTATGCAAATGCTGGGTAAATTAAGACAAGCAGAAAGTGGTGCTATAGTTATGGGGTCTCAAAGATACTCTCAATGATGGTCATTAATGAAAAAGACCATAGAGTGGTCGTGTGAGAGCATGAAGATGGAAACATGGGTTGAGAGGCTTTCCTTCAGTGTCTTGCTTTCCTTCACAGATTGGATTTTCATCTGGGCTTTGCAAACACAGGAGCTCAAGAGACAGCATAATGAAAATAGCACACACTCGGGAAGAAAGTGGTACATTGATATTGGGATGAGCGAGGTGCGGGGGAGGGGGACAAGCTTTAAATCAAAAGTGGATAAAGGTGACCCTGGTCTAACCCCACCCAAGTTGTGGCTTGTTACTGTATACTGTATATCTTCCAGCCATCACATTTACGCAGTATCTTAAAATAACATTTGTGATAAATGTGCAATTTAACTAATTTATGGTGCTCTGATGTGCTCAGGGCTACATGCAAGATGAAAATCTTAAATGGAGCTTGAACAGCTCACTTCACAACAAGAAATCAATATGCCAGATCTGAGAAAGAATCTCAATGAAGTCAACATTGTGTGTGTGTGTGTGTGTGTGTGTAATATGAGAATGTGTCTTTAAATTTTCAACAGAAAGGATTGTATAATTAATTGAAATATTGCATATAGGGCTGTTGTTGTTTTTTAAAGCAACTACTATTGGAGCCCAAATCTCTCCAGCAACTTCATTATATTTTCTTTTGGCATCAGAAATTGTAGCTTGGCTGGTCTAATTATACCATTGCCTCCATCGTGCAAACTACATTGTAATTTTCTAACGGAAGAAAGACAGCTTTGCATTGTTTAAATCTGCAATATTCACAATATTGGGCTAATCAATTGCTTTTAATATTTTTGTTGGTAAACACTTAGGTAATTGATTTCCCACAAAAAAAAGAAATAGAAACAAACCTGTTTGTAAATTGGAAAAGAGTGTGGGGAATGCTTTGCATGATTTTTGTAAGATATTTCATATTCTTGTTCCAGTAAGTGTTCAAAATGTAGGTGAATATCATGGTCAAATCCTGATGCATATTACAAATCTGGATGGATATTTTGGATGCCCATTTTTCAGACCTAACAAGTTAATGCTGAAAATTATGTCTGCCTATATTCACTGAACTCACTAGAATATCTCTGATATTTGGAGGTTTATAATATTGGTCTGGGATTGCCAATACTTACAATATTTACAATGGTGACATTTGCCGAATTTCAAGCTTTCACTATAATACAGCACACGTTCGTGCACGCATGTGTAATGAATGGAAGAAGCTTTTTAAATTCTATATCTTCCGAATGTTACAGTTCATCTGCAGGAGAAAATTAATGAAGTAATTCCATTCAGTACAGGGGGAAATGAGTTGACTGGTAATAGGTAAATTTAATAAATGTTGCATTTTTCAAATGTGCCTCTGAAGAGCTCTTTAAGTTTCTTGGAAAAATACATATCTTTTCATTTCTTGCTTTTATTCCTTTGTCTCTGTGTAAGTTAGCACCGCAGTAAGTATTATGTTACTTATTTCAGCCAATGATGTCCAAATATTATTTGCTGTATTACATAACAGAGGAACAGATCATAAAAGTTAAACGAAAAGGGTGGGAAGATGAAAACGTTTCTAGCAACAAATGGAATCACCATTTGCTCTAGCTTGGACAAAACCTGTTTTCTTTCCTCAAAAAGGAACACTCTTGCATTTATGATAGAAGCTAGTCACACAAACTTATCTTGGCCACAGGACAGCAGGCCATCCGTTCCTCATTTTTCCTCTATTGGATCTTGGTGGCAAGGATTGCTAACTAGTCCACATTCAGCTGTTGTGGACATAAAAGGCATTTGACCCAATACAGGAGTGATGCATAGTTGTGATCCACCAGCACGTTTACAGGTGAGAATTTCCCATCTCAACGATGTACTAAAGGCTGTTGAGAGTGCAGGGTGACCATCAAACAACTCTCTGCACAGTAGTCCTGGCTAGGGATGGAAGGAGCTCTCCCTCTCTCATTTTTCCAGTCTTAAATTCAGCTCTCCACATTTCTGCAGCAATTTCCAATAAACATAAAAAAAACCTTTATGACAATTCACCAGCATTTCAGTGGTGTGACTTTCCCAGAAATACATTTTTGTACGCAGTGTGTTTTCCAACCTTGCTCGTGTGCAGGAGTGCATATATATATATATATATATATATATATATATATATATATATGGGGGGGAGGTGAAGATCCCTTAGCCCTGGGAGTTGGCTTCTAGGCTCATGTAAATACAAAATAGTACTTTGTCAGAACGAAGATCAATGCAGAGAGAGAATGCTGCCTTGGCATGAAAATCCATGAGTTGCCTAACCCACGCGATTCCTCTTAATGGAGCAGTGTGGGTGCAGGAATGTGGCATTCCTTCCTGCACTGCTTGAGTAATACATGCATGGATCATTGATTCAGTATAGAAGGGAAGGTGTGCTCAGCAGTAGAATTGGCCACAGAGATGGGGACAGATTCAGTTCAGTTCCCATTGAAAGGTAAAACTAAGGTCCAGGAAAGCACAACAGTGGGAAGGATGTCTTCCTGTTTCCCAACAACTGCTACAGTGGTACCTTGGGTTACAGACGCTTCAGGTTACAGACTCCGCTAACCCAGAAATAGTACCTCAGGTTAAGAACTTTGCTTCAGAATGAGAACAGAAATTGTGCTCTGGCGGCACGGCGGCAGTGGGAGGCCCCATTAGCTAAAGTGGTACCTCAGGTTAATAACAGTTTCAGGTTATGAACGGACCTCCAGAACGAATTAAGTTCTTAACCCAAGGTACCACTATACCTGTTAAAAGTAGAGCAGAGCAACGAAAATGATCAAGGGGATGGAACATCTCCGCTACGAGGAAAAGTTGCAGCATTTGGAGCTTTTTAGTCCAGAGAAAGGGTGAGTAAGAGTTGACAGATAAAATCATGAATAGCACAGAGAAAATGGATAGAGAAAAGTTTTTAATCTTTTCTCATGATGCTAGAACTCATGGGCATCCAATGGAGCTGGCTATTGGGAGATTCAGGACAGATAAAAGAGAGTCTTTCTTCACACAGTGCGGAGTTAAAATATGGAACTCACTGCCACAGGAGGCATTGATAGCCACCAACTTGGATTGTTTTAAAAAAAGGAGTAGGCAGATTCATGGAGGATAAGGCTAACTCTCCATGAATAAGGCTGCTAGTCATGATAGCTATGCTCTGTCTCCACGGCCGGAGGTAGTAAAGTTTCTGAATACCAGTTGCTGGAAACCACAGGAGGGGAGAGGGCTCTTGCGCTCGGTTCCTGCTTGTGGGATCCCCCACAGGCATCTGGTTGGCCAATGTGAGAACAAGATCCTAGACCAGCTCAGGCTATATGTACAGGTTTTCAAACCATGGTTTGCAGATCACTGGGTGATCCATGAGCTCCACTCAGAGCCATCCAAAAAATGTTGTAGAATGGACATGAATATCTGTCTTTTCCTTGGCATTTGATTCATATTTTTTTCCTGACAACAGAGATCCAAGGCCATTTTTGGATTTATTGAACAGGCTTACAAGGCCCTGGCAAAGTGCTCGTGATTTTCATACTACAGCGCTGGTGCAGTCTACTTGTTAGAAGTAATAATTTACCAGATCAACAACCCTTCTCAGTACCCTGACCCAAGAGCTGGTATTTTCATAGTTTACGCGCTGTTCGGTTGAAGGCTGTTGGACTAGATCAGGTTTCCTCAACCTCAGCCCTCCAGATGTTTTGGGACTACAACTCCCATCATCCCCAACCACTGGTCCTGTTAGCTAGGGATCATGGGAGTTGTAGTCCCAAAACATCTGGAGGGCTGAGTTTGCCTATGCCTGGACTAGAAGAACCTTCCAAACTCTACAGTTCTTTGATTCTATGATTGTAAAGACAACTCTGTTATCCTGCCCCCCTCAAGAGCTGCTGTGTTACCCTCTCAAAGCTTCCGCAGCTGCTGCCTCAAGGAGGACAAATGATCCCCTTTTCACATTGTGGAGCAGGAGGCGAGGAGCCCAGTTAAAAGGGAACAGGGCGCCTGTGGCTACTTGCTCGGGAGCAGGTCCAAAGGAACTTACCTCCTCAGTCCCACCCTCCCAAAGTGGGGGGGCGGAACCGCAACAAGGAATCTCCCTTTCTTTCCCGGGAAGAAGAAGAAGAAGAAGAAGAAGAAGAAGAAGAAGAGGAGGAGGAGAAGGAGGAGGAGGAGGAGGAGGAGGGGGAGGAGGAAGAGGCGGCTCTTGGAGACACTGTAGGGAGTTTCTTTTTTGGGGGTGGGGGAGGATGTGTCATTGGCCCCTTTCCCCTGGGGGAAAGAAAGAAAGAAAAATAAATAAATAAATTTGAAGTTGAAAAATGTATCCAAAAACAAATCCTCATGATAACTTGTCAGAACTCCGACAAGAATTTCTTCTATTGTACACATTTTGGTATGCAATTTTGCGGAAAATGCACTCCTTCCTCAAGCAATTTCTCCTAATGGAATGAACTTCTGGGTGTCATTTTCACTGATATATGCATTTTAAAAGCACACTCTTAAGCTTGTATGTGCATTTTGGCACACCTTCTGGTTGGAGAACTGCATTGCAAAATACAGAGAACTGCAAATTTCAAAGGATGGTCACATTTTGGTTCTTGTATTATTTCAGAAAGTTCAAACCAGGTACCTTTAAAGGCAAACTTGAACCAAATTCCTTTCCCATCCTGAATCACAGGATTCTTAGTAAGCGAACAGGGGGGGAGTGAAAATGAGGCCAGAAAGGACAATTGTCCTCCTTCTTTGCATGTGTTGCATTACAGGACAGGGATGGCTCTCTATTTGTTGGTGGACTCCCACAAATCCCAGGCTGTATGGCCAATGCTTAGAGTTGGTAGCTAGAGGTCCGGCAACATTTGGGAGGCCACAGACTAGTCACTCCTGTTACAGAATCAAATGCATCACATAGATCACCAGCAGTGCTATCTTCCGCATGTTCCTCAGAAGCTAAGCCCCACTCAGCTGAATGGGACTTGTTTCGAGTTAATAAATAAGAGAAGTAAGCTCCACAGAGCTCAGTGAGGCTTACTTTCTAGTAGCCATGAACAGAATTGGGCCGTCACTCTTTTGTAAGTAATCCAGGAAGATGAGCTGCATCTCCTCTCAGCAGCTTGTCATACTAGGGTAGCCTTAGAAACAAAGAATCATAGAGTTGTAGAATTGGACCGTGGCTCAAGAGTAATCTACCCCAACCTCCAGCAATGGAGCTAGAGAAACCCTGTCAAGGATTCACATAGCTATTAACAGTAGTAGTAGTAGTAATAATACCCCGCCCATCTGGCCAGGTCTCCCCAGCCACTCTGGGCAACCCCCAATAGAATATTAAAAACATGATAAAACATCAAACATTAAAAAATTCCCTAAACAGGGCTGCTTTCAGATTTCTTCTAAAAGTCAGATAGTTGTTTATTTCTTTGATATCTGGTGGGAGGGCGTTCCACAGGGAGGGCGCCACTGCCGAGAAGGCCCTCTGCCAGATTCCCTGTAGCTTTGCTTCTCACAGTGAGGGAACCTCCAGAAGGCCCTTAGCGCTGGACCTCAGTGTCTGGGCAGACGATGGGGGTGGAGACGCTCCTTGAAGTATACTGGGCTGAGGCCATTTAGGGCTTTAAAGGTCAGCACCAGCACTTTGAATTGTGCTTGGAAATGTACTGGGAGCCAATGTAGATCTTTCAGTACTGGTGTTATATGGTCTTGGTGGCCACTCCCAGTCACCAGTCTAGCTGCTGCATTCTGGAGAATCCCTGATAGGTAGCCACCTAACCTCTGTTTCGAAACCTCCAGTAAAGGAGGGTCCACCACCTTCCAATGTAGTCTGCTTCACCACTGAATAAGCTCTTACCGACAGAAAGTTCTTCCTAGTGTTTAGTTGGAATCTCCTTTGTTGTAACTTGAACCCATTGGACTGGGTCTTTCCCTCTGGAGCTGCAGAAAACTAGCTTGCTCCATGTGAGAGCTCTTCAGTCCATTTTTTGACTAAAAGCCCCAGCCAGGAGAGCCAATGGTCAGGAAGAATGGGAGCTGGAATCTGACAACACATGGAGGGGACAACTTTGAGAAAGGCTGGGTTAACGTAAGGGTGTGCATTCCTATTATGTGACTTGTGACTTCTCTAGGCACTTTGGGGCCTAGATAACTTAGTGTGCTGGGGTAATTATTTTCTGCTGACCTTTTGATTCCTAGGTAGCATCTTGCTTCAAATAATCCATGTTCAAGAACAAACCTAAACTATATAGGAACAGAGGAAGCTGGGTCAGGTCATTGTTCCATGCAGCTCAGTATTGTCTACACTGACTAGCAGTGGTTCTCCAAGGTTTCATGCAGGGGTCTCTGCAAGCCCTACATGAAGATTCCAATGGGGATAGAACCTGGCACCTTCTGTATGCAAAGCAGATGATCTACCACTGAGATATGACCCTTTCCACAATATGATGGAATCCAGCACAGGTCTCCAGCAAGAAGCTGACATCCGCTTCATTTCTCAGTTTCCAGCTCCAGTTCAATATTCAACATTAGTGTACAAATCCCTAAAGGATTTAGGCCTCAAATACCTTAAAGACCGCCTCCTTCCCCATAGACCATTTTGACTGCTGAGATTGGCAGAGTGGGCTCTCCTTGTATTTCTTCTGCACTCAAAAGCTATGGGGTTGGTGACCCAGGGGGAGAGGGCCTGCTTTGTGGTGGCCCCTAAGCTGTGGAACTCCATGCCCACATGAGTAAGTTTGTACAGCTTCCAGAGAATGCTGAAGATGCATTTACTCTGGCTTTTGATGCTTCAGGTGTATATTTTTTTATGACCCACCTTATTTCTGCAATTGTAAGTTGTTTTAAACTGTTTTTGATCTTGTGTTCTAATATTGGTGTTTTAATGTTGCAATCTTCCCTGGAACATTAGGATGAAGGGTGGGTAATAAATAAATAAAAAGGAAAATTAGAAAGAGAGAGAAAAGAAACAGTATAAAACCTGAGCATGAATTGGTTGCGAGTAGCGTTATTTCAGTTCTATCCTACCCAGTTCCTTTTGGTGCCATATTAAAATAGGGGAGGGGGCACCGTTAAAGCTGTCATAGTTGTGAGTTAGTGACCTTTCTAGGCTGATGAAACGAAATTACTCAAAAATGATTTTTTTTTTTAATTGGAACATTTGTTGGGGGGAGGGTTAAGAAAGGAGGTTGGTTTGTTTTTTTTTAAAGGATTCTCATGCGAGGGAGGGAAGAAGAAATAAATGTGCCTAATTTCCTTGCCAGAATGAGAAAGCAGGAAGAAGCCTTTCCAAAAAAGATTTAAACCTTTGCAAAAGAGGACAAGGGAATGAGGTAGGTGTGTCAAGAGGCTGCTCTATTCTCTGTCTTTCTTCTTTTCTCCCTCTCTCTCTCCCTCTCTTTTTAAAACTCGAGGTACAGTCGCTGTAGTTCCGCCTCAGTGACCACGAAACCAAGTCGGCAAAAGCTGAAGGACTCAGCTCCTGAAAGCCTCATCAGGACTTGTCATCGCTCTAATGAATATCATTTAAATTGCTTTGTATATTGGTGGAGTTTGGATGTCGATTTAATTTGTGCATGTGTTTTGAGTTCTTCTGCTTGGCTACGCTAACAGAGAGCAACAGCCTAATGAAAAGTGAGTTGGTGACAGTATGATGAGCTCCAACCCAATCAAATGGGTTTGAAGGGCTGTTTTGACAGGGATCTTTAAAGGAGATCTCAAGAGGGAGGGTGTAGCATTTTCTTCTTCTCCTCCTCCTCCTCCTCCTTCCCTTTCTTTTACTGTAGTGCAATTGTTTCAAGCTTCAGGCTCTCCTGCCCCCCCCCAATCTATCAATGGCTGCAGCTTTTCCTATCCTAAACGTCAGCAGCTTGCAAATTGATACATACATAATATGCTAGTGAGCTTCCCAGTGTTCCCAGTGTTTCATATATATATATATATATATATATATTTGCTTTCGTAGATTTTCACGGGTACAGGAATGCAGGTTTTGGTGTCCTCGGGTGTCTTCCCGTGTAAAAGTTGGGGTGTCTAGGCGACGTTTCGACGAGGTCTCACTCGTCATCTTCAGGCTGGTGCTTTCGGCTTCTTGTTACTGGAACAGAGCGGGATCTCAATGTTTGAGTTCCTATAAATACTGTAGAGGGGGTGTGGTGTCTAGCCTCCAATGTTCTGGGCAGAGAGGAAGTTCCCAGGCTAGTGTGCCTTTTCTTCTTTTGTTCCTTAATTACTTGAGAGATACCTTGAGTGATTTCTTGAGTGATATCCTGAGTACCACTTAGGTGGGTCATTAGGTGTGGATTAGTTGCTAAAGTCTTTGTGTCTTGACCTCTTGAACTTTGTGAAGAGTTTTCCTGAGAAGATGGCTGTATTGCACTTAGTTGTGCTTTGGCTTGGCTTCGTGTATAGGGGCGAGCTGTGGTTTTGTGGCTTGTGTCAGCCAGATCTGTGTAGGGATTGCAGGGGGGTGCAGCATCCGGAGGTGCCACCATGGACGTATCGCAGAACACAAGAATGCCGTCAAAAAAGAAGAAAAAACTTCCTCTCTTTTCCAACACATGAAAGAAACAGGACACGAAATTAATTTTGCAGATTCCAAATTGCTCTTTAACACGGAACATCACCACAAGAGAATAATCATGGAAGCCATCGAGATAGAGAAACACCCTCACAACATGAACAAGCGTGACGACACATCCCGCTTGCCAGACATCTGGAAATTAGCCCTCCCCACAAAAACTGACACCAGATCCAGAGGCACACAGAACGCCAACACCAATCAACCACACCAGACCCAAACCCAGACCCTCTCCACAGATGAATTACTGACACCATCCAGTAGCCAGTCCATGGTGGCACCTCCGGATGCTGCACCCCCCTGCAATCCCTACACAGATCTGGCTGACACAAGCCACAAAACCAGAGCTCGCCCCTATACACGAAGCCAAGCCAAAGCACAACTAAGTGCAATACAGCCATCTTCTCAGGAAAACTCTTCACAAAGTTCAAGAGGTCAAGACACAAAGACTTTAGCAACTAATCCACACCTAATGACCCACCTAAGTGGTACTCAGGATATCACTCAAGAAATCACTCAAGGTATCTCTCAAGTAATTAAGGAACAAAAGAAGAAAAGGCACACTAGCCTGGGAACTTCCTCTCTGCCCAGAACATTGGAGGCTAGACACCACACCCCCTCTACAGTATTTATAGGAACTCAAACATTGAGATCCCGCTCTGTTCCAGTAACAAGAAGCCGAAAGCACCAGCCTGAAGATGACGAGTGAGACCTCGTCGAAACGTCGCCTAGACACCCCAACTTTTACACGGGAAGACACCCGAGGACACCAAAACCTGCATATATATATATATATATATATATATATTCTTTCCATAGTGCCAAATGTTTCAATGCAAATTGGCTTTGAAGCCAATCTTCAAGTTGAAAATTGTTGCCCTGTGTTTAGTGTCCACTCTTTTCTTCTGCTACAGTTCCCAGAGTGCCCCAGGTTCTTATCAACATTATGGTCACCCCAAAGAGTATTCTGTGAGAATATGCTGCTTTGAACATAGGAACGGTGATTTCCTGTCACTGGCAACTACAAGGTGCAGCACTTGGTGCACAGAACATCACTCTAGCATCTTCTTTGCCATGTGGTAGAGTCATGTGATACTACACAGCCAATAATGTTCCATGCTGGCTATAAAGTCATGACATGCATGCTAACACTAAGATAAATCAGTGTGGTAGGCGCTACTTGAGATTACAACGCCGAGTGAAGTTTGTGGGACTCTAGTGTGTGAGAAGGTCTTCTCCGCAGTGACACCCAGTCTCTGGATAACTTCTTTGAGGTGTGTCTGGTGCTGATGCTAACTTTTGGTTGATAGCGGAAGATGCATCCACTACCTAGGTCAAAAACCCACCGCCCCATAATGTGACAGGTCCTGCAGTGTGAAAAGAACATTAGAGAATGCTAGCATTATAACCAGGAAAACTAACGCAATATGCCCCATGTCTGAATGCGTCCTGGCTCTCAATGAACTGGAAATGAGGGAAAAGCAAGGTCTCCACCAAACCACGTGGCGGTTTCACCACCATCATTATTGGTATGCCACTTTGGGACCCACAATGTGTCAAACAAGCAATAATAAAAGCAACAGTTCAAGAAGCATATTGAGAATACCAAAAAAAAAAAAACAACACACCCCTGCATCACCAATAAATACAGAAAACAAATTCATGAGTGTTATGTAAAGCAATACAAATAAGCTAAGACAAGAGCTTTCAACAGAAGAGACAATAATGCCTGATGCAGAAATATGAGGTGGCTACCATCTTGCACTGTGCATAAGCAAGCCCTGTCCCATTCTACCCTGCTCCCACTCCCTGTCTGTCTTCTTCTGGGTCCAAATGGACTCATGCACCAATGATTGCATGTCAACTGGATGTGCCTAAAATGGCCACCGCATATATACAAAATTAGATGTGTGGGTGGGAAAGGAAGTCACTCTTCCAAAAAGATATGCTACAGGTGTTTGCCACAATCACCTTAGATGCACTGGATGGAAACTAAACTGTGTTCCTTGTCAGTTTTTAAATCACCAGCTTTCTCCTTGAACATCCTTTCCAACACTGTTATCAAGGCGCTTAAGAACCTAAGAAAAGCCTGCTGGATCAGGCCAATGGCCCATCTAGTCCAGCATGCTGTTCTTGCAGTGGCCAACCAGATGCTTGTGGGAAACATCTGGCGTTCAGAAGCATTTACTGTCTCCAACTATGAAGGCAGACATAGCCATTGTGGCTTGCAGCCATCAATAGCACTGACATTCTCCATGAATTTGTCCAGTCCTCTTTTAAGGCCATCCAAGTTGACGGCCACCACAACCTCCTGCAAGTTCCATCATTTAACTATAGACGATGTGTGTGAAGAAGTACTTTCTTTTACACTTAGCAACCGTAAGTCACATTTGAGCCCTAAACTAATGAAGATTGGTTTGGTCCACTCTTGTGGTCTGTCTGCATTTTCTCCATAGACAACTCACACCCAAGCTGCTCCCCTTGAGCTGAGATCCACAGGATGAGAGCTCTTGGAATCCTGCCCTTCAAGTTTGTGACTTTTGGCTGATGCCAAAGTCTTGTGCCCTGAAAGGTGTGATCCTTAAATAATTCATGGGGAGGTGGGAAATGAAACACAGCGGCCTCAGTCCCAGGTGAGTCCTCTGTCAGTAAACACACCAGGTCCTCCTTCCCTCCTTTTGGGGCACCTATTCCTTTGGGTCAGTGCCACCCTTCTTGCTTGAAAATGGAGCCAACACAGGTGGGTGAAGCCTGACTTGACTCCAGATATACTGGAGGAGAGCAATAGCCCTCTTCTATCAAATCTTCACATTCCAAGGCTCATATATTATCTGCATTGGGTGCCCTTTGCAGATGAAATGTGGCCAGCGGTTCACTTTTACACAGAGAGAGACATGCAGCCCTCTCTCCTCTTGTGATTCCCAGGACCTGGTATCCAGAGGCATCCAGAGGCATACTGCCTTGGCCCAATGGAGGCATAATAATAATAATAATAATAATAATAATAATAATAATAGGGCAGCTTCCAACAAAGATTAAAAATACATTAAAATGTCACACATTAAAAACTTACCTTCAGATGTCTTCTAAATGTCAGGTAGTTGTTTATCTCTTTGACATCTGATGGGAGTATGTTCCACATGGTGGGCGCCACTACTGAGAAGGCCTTCTGCCTGGTTCCCTGTAGCTTTGCTTCTCACAGTGAGGGAACTGCTAGAAGGCCCTTGGCGCTGGACCTCAGTGTCCAGAACGATGTGGGTGGAGACGCTCCTTCAGGTATACTGGGCTGAGCCTGTTTAGGGCTTTAAAGGTCAGCACCAACACTTTGAAATGTGCTCAGAAACGTACTGGGAGCCAATGTAGGTCCTTCAAGACCAGTGTTATGTGGTCTCGGCGGCTACCCCCAGTCACCAGTCTAGCTGCCGCATTCTGGATTAGTTGTTGTTTCTGGGTCACCATCAAAGGTAGCCCCACGTAGAGCGCATTGCAGTAGTCTAAGTGGGAGATAACTAGAGCATGCACCACTCTGGTGAGACAGTCCGTATACTTGGAAGTATATGGACAGGCATACTTGGAAGTCCCTGCTACTTACTGTATTTTGCTCTGTGGGTGCTTATTGGGTGTGGGTGGTAGGAAGGTGGCAGGCAGACTGCCTGTCTGTCAGGGGAGAAAGAAAACCAAATGCAGACCTCCAAAATCCAGAAGGGTGGAAGCATGACATGCACAGACCTCCAGAGAGGCAAAGGAAAACCCCAAAAACATATCCCCCTGCCCCATAGAAGAGGGAGGAATCCAACAAGGACCCAGATCCCCTGAGAGATGTTGAACATTTACCAAGCAAACACATACCCCCAGTTTGGAGGAGGAGGGAACAGAAGGAACACACAGGAGGCTATCCCCCCAACCCTTGTGACCCCTTAAGAGAACAAAGAAACACACATCTGATTCTAATCAAGACCCTCTTCCTCAACTGGTTTATATGCTTACTTTAAAAAAATGTGTTTGCAGTATTGTGTACAAATCTAGTGTGGTACCACTTTAAACCCCCTTCATGGATCACTGCCTTGCCGTGGCGAAGGGGCTTGAAGAACTCAGAGAAGCTATGAACTATGCCGAGCAGGGCACCCAAGATGAACAGGTCATAGTGGAGAGTTTTGACCAAACGTGATCCACCTGGAGGAGGAACCGGCAAGCCACTCCAGTATCCCTGCCAAGAAAACTCCATGGACAAAGACAACAGGCATATAAAAGATATGATGCTGGAAGATGAGCCCCTCAGGTCGGAAGGTGTCCAACATGCTACTGGGGAAGAGCGGAGGGCAAGTACAAGTAGATCCAGAGCTGATGAAGTGGCTGGGCCAAAGCCGAAAGGATGCTCAGTTGCGGATATGCCTGGAAGCGAAAGGAAAGTCCAATGCTGCAAAGAAAAATATTGCATAGGAACCTGGAATGTAAGAACCATGAACCTGGGTAAGTTGGAGGTGGTCAAAAATGAGATGGCAAGAATAAATATTGACATCCTGGGCATCAGTGAACTAAAATGGACGGGAATGGGTGAATTCAGTTCGGATGACCATCATATCTACTACTGTGGGCAAGAAACCCGTAAAAGAAATGGAGTGGCCCTCATAGTCAACAAAAGAGTGGTGAAAGCTGTACTGGGATGCAATCTCAAAAATGATAGAATGATCTCGATACGAATCCAAGGCAGACCTTCTAACATCACAGTAATCCAAGTTTATGCACCAACTACTTGTGCTGAAGAAACTGAAATTGACCAATTCTATGAAGACTTACAAGACCTTATAGAAGTGACACCAAAGAAGGATGTTCTTCTCATTATAGGGGATTGGAATGCTAAAGCAGGGAGTCAAGAGATAAAAGGAACAACTGGCAAGTTTGGCCTTGGAGATCAGAACGAAGCAGGGCAAAGGCTAATAGAGTTCTGTCAAGAAAACAAGCTGGTCATCACAAACACGCTTTTCCAACAACACAAGAGACGACTCTACACATGGACATCACCAGATGGGCAGCATCGAAATCAGATTGATTATATTCTCTGCAGCCAAAGATGGAGAAGCTCTATACAGTCAGCAAAAACAAGACCTGGAGCTGACTGTGGCTCAGATCATCAGCTTCTTATAGCAAAATTCAAGCTTAAACTGAAGAAAGTAGGAAAAACCACTGGGCCGGTAAGATACAATCTAAGTCAAATCCCTTATGAATACACAGTGGAAGTGAGGAACAGGTTTAAGGATTTAGATTTGGTGGACAGAATGCCTGAAGAACTATGGATGGAGGCTCGTAACATTATACAGGAGGCAGCAACGAAAACCATCCCAATGAAAAGGAAATGCAAGAAAGCAAAGTGGCTGTCCAATGAGGCCTTACAAATAGCGGGGGAGAGGAGGCAAGCAAAATGCGAGGGAGATGGGGAAAGATACAGGAAATTGAATGCAGATTTCCAAAGAATAGCAAGGAGAGACAAGAAGACCTTCTTAAACGAGCAATGCAAAGAAATAGAGGAAAGCAATAGAATGGGAAGAACCAGAGATCTGTTCAAGAAAATTGGAGATATGAAAGGAACATTTCGTACAAAGATTTCCATAATAAAGGACAAAAGTGGAAAGGACCTAACAGAAGCAGAAGACATCAAGAAGAGGTGGCAAGAATACACAGAGGAATTATACCAGAAAGAAATGGATGTCTCGTATACCCCAGGTAGTGTGGTTGCTGACCTTGAGCCAGACATCCTGGAAAGTGAAGTCAAATGGGCCTTAGAAAGCACTGCAAATAACAAGGCCAGTGGAAGTGATGGTATTCCAGCTGAACTATTTAAAATTTTAAAAGATGATGCTGTTAAGGTGCTACACTCAATATGCCAGCAAGTTTGGAAAACTCAGCAGTGGCCAGAAGATTGGAGAAGATCAGTCTACATCCCAATCCCAAAGAAGGGCAGTGCCAAAGAATGCTCCAACTACCGCACAATTGCACTCATTTCACACGCTAGCAAGGTTATGCTTAAAATTCTACAAGGAAGGCTCAAGCAGTATGTGGACCGAGAACTCCCAGAAGTGCAAGCTGGATTTAGAAGAGGCAGAGGAACCAGAGACCAAATTGCAAACATGCGCTGGATTATGGAGAAAGCTAGAGAGTTCCAGAAAGACATCTACTTCTGCTTCATTGACTATGCAAAAGCCTTTGACTGTGTCGACCACGGCAAACTATGGCAAGTTCTTAAAGAAATGGGAGTGCCGGATCACCTCATCTGTCTCCTGAGAAATCTCTATGTGGGACAAGAAGCTACAGTTAGAACTGGATATGGAAAAACTGATTGGTTCAAAATTGGGAAAGGAGTACGACAAGGCTGTATTTTGTCTCCCTGCTTATTTAACTTATATGCAGAATTCATCATGCGAAAGGCTGGGCTGGATGAATCCCTAGCCGGAATTAAGATTGCCAGAAGAAATATCAACAACCTCAGATATGCAGATGACACAACCTTGATGGCAGAAAGTGAGGAGGAATTAAAGAACCTTTTAATGAGGGTGAAAGAGGAGAGCGCAAAATATGGTCTGAAGCTCAACATCAAAAAAACGAAGATCATGGCCACTGGTCCCATCACCTCCTGGCAAATAGAAGGGGAAGAAATGGAGGTAGTGAGAGATTTTACTTTCTTGGGCTCAATGATCACTGCAGATGGTGACAGCAGCCACGAAATTAAAAGACGCCTGCTTCTTGGGAGAAGGGCAATGACAGGCCTAGACAGCATCTTGAGAAGTAGAGACATCACCTTGCCAACAAAGGTTCGTATAGTTAAAGCTATGGTTTTCCCAGTAGTGATGTATGGAAGTGAGAGCTGGACCATAAAGAAGGCTGATCGCCGAAGAATTGATGCTTTTGAATTATGGTGCTGGAGGAGACTCTTGAGAGTCCCATGGACTGCAAGAAGATCAAACCTCTCCATACTGAAGGAAATCAACCCTGAGTGCTCACTGGAAGGACAGATTGTGAAGCTGAGGCTCCAGTACTTTGGCCACCTCATGAGAAGAGAAGACTCCCTGGAGAAGACCCTGATGTTGGGAAAGATGGAGGGCACAAGGAGAAGGGGACGGCAGAGGACGAGATGGTTGGATAGTGTTTTCGAGGTTACCAGCATGAGTTTGACCAAACTGCGGGAAGCAGTGGAGGACAGAGGTGCCTGGCGTTCTCTGGTCCATGGGGTCACGAAGAGTCGGACACGACTAAACGACTAAACAACAACAAACCACTTTAAACAATCATGGCTTCCTGCAAAGAATCCTGGGAACTGCAGTTCATTCAGGGTGCTGAGAATTGTTAGAGGAATTGTTCTATTTCCCTCATGGGGCTACAATGCCCAGAGATCCCTGGGAAGAGGGGTTGCAGAGGGTTCCTGGGCACTGAGGCACCAACATTTGCCACATTGGGGCAC
Organism: Podarcis gaigeae; assembly: GCF_964106915.1. Lineage (NCBI taxonomy): Eukaryota > Metazoa > Chordata > Lepidosauria > Squamata > Lacertidae > Podarcis > Podarcis gaigeae. The sequence continues at coordinate 30,217,190 of NC_139684.1, forward strand.
ACCAGCATCACAATTTGGTGGTTTCATTAGAAAAGCCAATGGTGGAATTGCTTAGCAAACACCTATTGATCTAATTGACTTTGGTAAGTTTGCTTTCATTGAACCATTGTTCAACAATGTATCAGATCCATTAATCATCTCTTTCATTCCAGGATCAGGGCTTCAGTTCTTTCCTTAAGACCTAATTTTCTTCCATCCAACCTACTTGAGATGGAAATTAAATGGACACAACTAAGCTGTGTTTCTTTGGCACAATTTGCAATAAGATCTGCATTTGCCCTGTATTTGCAAGACTGATGGGCAAGATATGTCCTTGATTGCTTCCCAGCTCAACTCAAAGTGCTACTACCTACATAACCTCGGATCCAAATACCTGAACATGGGAACACAGAAAGCCCCCTTGGACCTTCTACACCGACAGGAGATGCTCTACCAATTGAGCTACAGTCCTCCCTCAATGGCCTGCTCTGCCATTTTCTCATATTCTAATTCACATTGAGTTCTACATCTCAGGGTCACTGCCTTTGGAAGTAAGGTGACTGGTTATGAGGAAGGTTCCATTTTGCTTGCATTTAAATGAGAAATTACCTTATTCATATTTTTTGAACCAAAGAACCAAACCAAAATTCACACCCTCCAAAATTTGCAATGCAGTTCTCAAGCCAAACAATATTTATACAGTGGTACCTCTGTTTACGAACTTAATTCGTTCTTAACCTGAAATCGTTCTTAACCTGAGGTACCACTTTAGCTAATGGGGCCTCCCGCTGCCGCTGCGCCGCTGCTGCGTAATTTCTGTTCTCATCCTGAGGTAAAGTTCTTAACCCGAGGTACTACACTTCAGGTTACAGACTCTGGGTTAGCGGAGTCTGCAACCTGAAGTGTTTGTAACCTGAGGTACCACTGTATACATACACCGAAGGGAAATGTGCATAACCTTAAGGGAAACTGCTTGGAAAAATGTGAATATTAGTCAAAATGTCTCTATTAGGAGAAATAGGCATGGAAATGCTAATTAATTTTCTTCAGGATTCCCCCCCCCCATACACCCAAAGCACGAATTGCTACAGAAATGTTGAAAAACTGAATTAAAGATTAGTAAACTGAGAAACTGAGAGAAAGCAAAATTAACACTTTCATCAATCCCTACCAGGAAGAATATCTTTTCAGTGGTGCCAACCCTGGCTGTGAAATGCCCTCTTCCATTTCAATGCCAGGCAAGGTCCTTTTTATTTTTTTATGTTTTTAAACATTGCATACTTTTAGAGGTTTTTTTTAATTTAAAAAATCTTATTTTGGCTGTTGTTAGTTGATTAGCCTTTACCCTGTGCAGTTATTTTATTGTCCATATTTGTTCTGCATTTTCTTTTTCTTTTTAACTTTTTTACTGGCTGTTGAAGCATAAGAGGGGCATGCCTCTTATGAATGAATGTGCAGTGAGGCCTAGCAACCGTTTTAGAGCCTAGAATGGTTGTTGTAGAAATCCCTCACTAGTGGGCACCATTTTACTTCCTCTAAAACCCTTCAGTACAGAGCACTGTGGGAAAATGTAAACAGTAGCACCTGGCCCAATAGTTCTTAAAGACCTTGACTAACCGTCTCTACAATTCCCCAATAATTAGCCCCATCCCATTTCCTAGAGACTCTTGAACTCTCTTCCTGGAGAAGCTAAACTTAGCTTACCCCTATTCTAAATTCCCTTAAGGAACCTCTAGGAGGATCTACTGTTGGCTGAGCCAGAAGATGACTATCAACCTGACATAAGGACATATAAAGAGCCTGCTGGGTCAGGTCATTGGCTTACCTTGTTCAGCATACCATTTTCACAGTAGCCAACAAGATTCCTGTGGGAATTCCACGAGCAGCACCCAAGCAGTAGCTCTTCTCCTGTGGCATCCAGCAACTGGTATTCAGAAGCATGACTGCCTCCAACTCTGGAAGGAGAGCTTCTTCTTCTTCTTCTTCTTCTTCTTCTTCTTCTTCTTCTTCTTCTTCTTCTTCTTCTTCTTCGGCAATCACTCATAGCCAAGTAAGATTGTCTTCCATGAACACGGTTTTAACAGTGAGTCCGTAAGCGACTGTGGAAGCCGATTCTGGATCCCCACATCCTTCCACAGTGGGGACATAGGCTTCTGGGCGGGGGTTGATCACGGTGAGGGTTTGCTAACTGTGCCTTCTTCTTTGCACGTTTCTCCCTTTCATCCTGATTTCGAGCGTCTTCAAAGCCCATGACACCTTGAGTAAAGGCTGTTCTCCAAACAGGCCAGTGGAAGGAAAGCATAGTCCTCATGGCTAGTAGCCATGGACCACCCTTTCCTCAATGAATTTGTCTGATCATCTTTTAAAACCATCCAAGTTGGTGGCCACCACAGCTTGATGTGAGAAAAAGTTCCATAGTTTAAGCATGTGCTGCGTGAAGAAGACCTGAAGCTTCCAAAGGGTTTTTGAGGACTGAGGCCTAGGTCACAAGGCCAGGGTTTGGGATAGGTGTGAGTCCCTCCTTAGGAGAAAACATTTGGGAAATTGGAGGGCAGGTTTGGGCATGGCACTAAAAACCACATATCTATGAGGACTACATCAAAATGCATACCTTCCGTCTCTTTGGTCTGTTCTCTAGAATTATGTCACCACTCCATTGTCTGTCAGATGTGATCTAGGCTTCAGCTATCCATTTCATGTACATTGCTTTGAGCATAGCATTTACTTTCCCCCACTCTCAGATCTGACTTTCGGAACCGGAACGCACGTTCCAAGTGGGAGTTGTCAGCGATTTGCGAGGATTTTGCTAGAAGGAATGTGAAATGTTAGTTTACAAAAAGATAACTCGGCTATTAAAGCCAACAGCCCCTTTAAAAGCAAACACCCTATTAAAATATAGGAACAGTTTATAGTGTAAATAAAATTGAGGCTATGGATTATTTAAAGATAAAAGATTTTAGGACCGAGTGATGATGAGATAAAAATATATTTAATTGTGCCATGTCCCCCCCTCCCCGCACACCTCCTTCCTAAAGTGAAGTTCAAAGAAGACACTCAGAGGAAGACGTTAAAATCTATTTTGCTTCTACAGCTGCATAATTGTGATTTGGCTTTTATTTTCCAATCTGAATCGGATTTCTGCAGAGAGAGAGGGAGAGAGGGCGAGATGTGCTTAAGCTCATAAATGGCAGAATTTATCTTGCTTGTGAATCTATACAGTGGGAACGAGAGGAAGACGTTCCCTTCAAGATCCATCTCCCAAGCTGAGTGACAGACGCAATAATTCCTTCTATTAGTCAGATCCATTGTCTTTATTTTGCATGGAGCACTACTGCGTTACTGAGGTAGACTTCCACGGCAATGCATATTTTAAGGGTTATTTGGCAACACAAGTAAAGCTAAAAGTAGCCTCTTAATCTAATTAATTGACATTTCTGAATTGTGCTTTCACAACAACACATGGTTTCATGTTCTGGGTTTTAGCACTTGTCAAGCTTTTTCGGAGAATGTTTTGGTCAGGATGACAAGATAATTCATGACTGAGGCTCTGAGCTGGAGAAGTGTTTAAGGCTATAATGATTTATTATCATCACAGAATAACAAAATTTACAAAGCACTTGATCGGAAATTTTTTTGGGGGCTAAGTTTTCCAGCACAGTAGAAAAAACACAGGAAATGGGGCAGCAGAGGCAAATTGAGTGAGGGGGTAGCTAAGGTGCATGTGTGGGTGGACCGATAATTTATTTATTTATATGAGAATATTTATAGCCCCCTACCTTTTCGGTAGTGTGAGCAAAATCCACCAGGAGGCTTCCAGATTAAAACATCATAAAACATAGAGCATCATAAAGTACATTAAGACAATAAAGCAGCAGACAGCAACATTAAACCAAAATCAAATAGCAATAAAACTGCATAACAGTCCAATTCAATACCGGCAGTAACTAAAAGGCAGCAGGACTATCTATTTTTATTATATATTTTTTTAAAAAAATGTGGGCAGAAATATAACCATTTTTAAATGGCCCCTAAAATGTAGCACAGGTGGCACCAGGCAAACACCTCTAGAAAGGGAATTCTGCAGGTGAGGGGCCACCACAGAGAAGCACCCGTGCCTAACAGCTGCCCGCCTCACCTCCCATGGTAGAGGGCCCAATCAAGAAAGAGCCTTTCAAACAAAGAATGACCTTGCAAACAAATATGTATGACTGCAATGGGGGGGGGGACACATTAAAAGTACCTGTATGCTAATCATAGATTCATAGAATTGTTGTAATTCTGTGGTTGTGCAACACTGGACTAAAAATCCAAGTCAACTTTCCAATGCTTCTATTGCATCCAGTTATTTCCAGAAAAATTCCAACATTTTAGTACTTAGAATCATAGAATTATAAAGTTGGAAGGGACTCCTGGTCCAGTCCCTGCAATGCAGGAATCACAGCTAAAGAAGCTAATCTTTAGCTAATCACAACTAAAGATGCTAAAGAGGCTATCCAACCTCTGCTTTAAAACTTTCAATGAAGGAGAGTCCATTATCTTTCAAGGGAGCCCATTCCACTGTTGAACAGCTCTTACCATCAGAAAGTTATTCCTAAGATTTAGTTGGAATCTCCTGTCATTTGAATCCATTGGTTCAGGTCCTATCCTCTGGAGCAGCAGAAATCAAGCTTGCTCTATCTTGCATGTGACAGCCCTACAGGTATTTGAAGAGGGCTTGAGTTAGGGCTGAGCTACACATTCCACAGAACAAATTTGGATGGTAGCTTGAGAGGAGGCAGAATTCTGGTCTGTAACACCATCACTCCATGGGGCGGAGGGAAACTACTTTTGAATCCCCCCCAAGCACACCTTGTGTCAGTCAAGTTGTACATTACAGAGATGGATATCCCACCATGGGGCCATATTTGGGAGGTCAGAGCATTCATTGTATGCCGAAAACAAAATGGTGGCAACTATTTGTGGTCTTCGTCATGATAGTGATGGGGAAGTCACTCATATATTGACACGGGGGAGAAATTAATTGCAGTTTGTCTTTAAAGGCAATGCTACCTGGTTTGTACTTTCTGAAACAATTACAAGAAGCAAAACACAGCCATCCTATGAAATTTTCACTTCTCTGAAAATTCAGTTCTCCAACCATGCAATATGTACAAAAGTGTATATGCTAAGCTAAAACATTTATTAAACTTCAAATATTGGGGGGGGGGGTATTTTGCACTCTGCCCTAGGTATTCTATAATCTGTATAATTGGATCTTGTTATTTACTTAAAGTTTTTCTGTTCAGTTGAAATCAATAAAAATGATTTTTAAAATAACATATGCTGTTTTAAGGGACCCTATGTTATTTTATGGGAATTTGCTTTGCAAAAATGTGTTTATTAGGTCAAAATACATACAGATGTGCATATTAGGAGAAATTCAGATTAAAGCAATGCTGAGTTTTCATAAGGACTTTAAAAAGTTGTAGAAATGTGGAGAACTGAACTTCAGATTGGGAAACGAGAAACTAAGTGAAACTAAAAATGATAGATTTGTCCATTCCAACTTGCATCCAAACATCAGAAAAGGGATCCCTCATTATCTCTCCACCCTACCACAGAAAATGGCAGTAAAATGCAACCTAGGGTTGAAGGCACACAAGGTCATCTTGCTGAAGCAAAGGAGGTCTAGGTCTAGTCCAGGGGTCAGCAAGGTTTACGGATCATTCCCATGGAGATTGTCCGTGGGCCGGACTGGCACAGCGCGATGCTGGAAATCACTTCTGTGCATGCCCAGATGCCGGAAATTGCTCCTGCGCAGAAGCGATTTTTGGCATCTGGACATGCACAGACGCTGTTTTCCAGTATCTGTGCTTGTGTAGACGCAATTTCTGGCACCGCTCAGCGAGTCCCCACACCACGCTGCGCCGGCTTAGCACAGCACACTCACTGAAAGTGTGGCTTGGTTTGGGGGCAGCTTGTGGGCCGGTAAAACAGTCTTCATGGGTTGCATTCAGCCCTTGGGCCACATGTTCCCTACCCCTTGTCTAGTTGGTGCCTGGATAGAATTTCAGGGACTCTGGGAATACAAAGCGCCTTGGGTTGTATGATGGATGAAAGGAGGCATAAAAAATAGAAGAAAACCAATTCATCCATCAATAAATCCAGTAGAATTCCTTTATTTTTTAAGATAGTGAAGTGAGGTAGGAGCAAGGATTCTGAAAAAAAGAACTCTATGTCTTCTGCTGCACTCCGAAACATAACAGAGATTACAAGCCCCTTAACAAAATATATAAACGTGCTGACATTTGCAGACTCTCTGTGTATTACCACGCAAAGGAATCATGCAACATCACTCCTTAATTCACTTCATCTTTATTCCTCGTGACAGGGCCAGACTCTCTGAGACAAAATGTCTGACTCGGAATGCATTTGTACTTATTCTCTCTATGCTTCCATAATTTGCTTATTATGTAATTAAAGAGCTAGAAACCTGGGGCACTGGTTAGTCTGAGATGAAGTTTTGACAGTTATTTCAGCGCTCAGTAGAGAAGTCACTCTGACTGTGTGACGATGTCGCTGCCCTGAAGTCTTTCTCTCTCCCCTCCTCCCATTTTTTAGCTGTTGTGTGACAACTATTCAATGCAGACCTCCATGGAACACAAAAGTGTTATGGTGAGATGATGAAAGATGGAACAAGCTTGTCTTCTGCGGCTCCAAAGGGGAGGACCTGAGCCAAAGGATTCAAATGACAAGACAGGAGATTCCGGCTGAACATTAGTAAGAACTTTCATGATGGTAAGAACTGTTTGACAGTGGAATGAACTCCCTTGGAAGGTGGTAGATTCTCCTTCATTGGACGTTTTTAAACAGAGGGTGGATGGCCATTTGTCAGGGATTCTTTAGTTGTGATTCCTGCATTGCCAGGAGTTAGACTAGTTGACTGTTGGGATCCCATCCAACTCCACAATTTTATGATTCTACGTAGTTTGGACAGTGATAGCAGAAGATCTGTGGTTTTACAATACTCCGACAATGTTGGAAGGGGCTGTTTTAAATTATGAAAATGCTGATGTTTTATATGACTTTCTCATTTATATCTTTTAATTTTATGGTATAAAGAATTTATGGTGTTGGGTTTTTTTAAAAAAAGTAAGTCACCTGGAGACCTTCTTAGATAACAAGTAACCAATTAATAATGATAATAATCATACCAGAATCCTATGTATCCTATGTATCTTTCAGAAGTCAAACACAGGGGCCAAACCTATATGAATCATCTATCTATCTATCTATCTATCTATCTATCTATCTATCTATCTAGTTCAACCACCATAGAAGACTCTCTTCCACTTCTTCTTCTGCATTTCAGAGCTACTTTGTGCTAGGAAGGCAGAACAAACTCAGGTGGGTTTGCAGAACTTGGACCAGAAATTCTTTAACCATGTGCAATGCTGCTCTACTCAGTCCTGTGCAGCCTTATACTAGCTTAGAAGAGCTTTTTCAGGAAGCCAGAAAGAGCAAGGAACATAAGAAACTTTCTTATAACAAGTCATACCCACTGGAACATCTAGCTTTGCTGATGTACTGACCACCAGTGGATCTCCAAGGTTTCAGACTGGTACGTGTCTTTCCCAGTGCTGCCTAGAGACACCAAGGATTGAACCTGGGACCTTCTGCATGCAAAGTAGATGCTCTAACATGGAGTCATGGCCTTCCTGTGTTTGGTGAGGCCATGGTCAGTTAAGGAGTAGCTCAACACTTTGCCCTAGTTCCTCAACACACATCTGAGAACTAGGCTGCAAGCTTTCCACAGGCTTCCTCTATCTTCCAAAGGGCACAGTTTCCAGCTAGGTGTTGAAACCCCTCAGAATTTAGGCCTTGAGGACATGCGTTTCCTTTTGGATTTTGTTCCGTACCTTAAAGCCCTTGCCTAGGGAGTACTGCCTGGGGGGGGAAGCAACAGTGCAACATATTTGCATCAGAGCTAGGCGTCACCAGATGAACCTTGAGAAGGCCTCAACCTCTTCTGTGCACTGATCCTGCAAGGATGCATCACAGCTTCTGGGAAGGGCTGTGACAACTTGTCATTTGCTAAAGTCCCTAAACATGCACACAGTACACAGACAAACACACACACAGTCCTTCCATTATTTTCATACCATGTATTGATGGTATACGTTCAATTTGGCTCTGAGGAATCAGAGGCTACTCCAATGGGTTAGTGAACATTGTGCAAAAGGGTCACCAGCATGGGGAAAGTAGTCCCAAAGCCAGCTCCTGTGCACCAGTGCTTCGCGATAGCACTGCTTAAGACACATGATCAGAAGGCACATGAGAATCTGTAGTGTCCAGATTTGGAAGAATCATAGAATCATAGAATCATAGAGTTGGAAGAGACCACAAGGGCCATCGAGTCCAACCCCCTGCCAAGTAGGAAACACCATCAGAGCACTCCTGACATATGGTTGTCAATCCTCTGCTTAAAGACCCCCAAAGAAGGAGACTCCACCACGCTCCTTGGCAGCAAATTCCACTGTCGAACAGCTCTTACTGTCAGGAAGTTCTTCCTAATGTTTAGGTGGAATCTTCTTTCTTGTAGTTTGGATCCATTGCTCCGTGTCCGCTTCTCTGGAGCAGCAGAAAACAACCTTTCTCCCTCCTCTATGTGACATCCTTTTATATATTTGAACATAGCTATCATATCACCCCTTAACCTCTTCTCCAGGCTAAACATGCCCAGCTCCCTTAGCCGTTCCTCATAAGGCATCTTTTCCAGGCCTTTTACCATTTTGGTTGCCCTCTGGACACGTTCCAGTTTGTCAGTGTCCTTCTTGAACTGTGGTGCCCAGAACTGGACACAGTACTCCAGGTGAGGTCTCACCAGAGCAGAATACAGTGGTACTATTACTTCCCTTGATCTAGATGCTATACTCCTATTGATGCAGCCCAGAATTGCATTGGCTTTTTTAGCTGCCACGTCACACTGTTGGCTCATGTCAAGTTTGTGGTCAACCAAGACTCCTAGATCCTTTTCACATGTACTGCTCTCAAGCCAGGTGTCACCCATCTTGTATTTGTGCCTCTCATTTTTTTTGCCCAAGTGCAATACTTTACATTTCTCCCTGTTAAAATTCATCATGTTTGTTTTGGCCCAGTTCTCTAATATGTCAAGGTCGTTTTGAAGTGTGATCCTGTCCTCTGGGGTGTTAGCCACCCCTCCCAGTTTGGTGTCATCTGCAAATTTGATCAGGATGCCCTTGAGTCCATCATCCAAGTCGTTGATAAAGATGTTGAATAAGACCGGGCCCAAGACAGAACCCTGTGGCACCCCACTAGTCACTCTTCTCCAGGATGAAGAGGAACCATTGATGAGCACCCTTTGGGTTCGGTCAGTCAGCCAGTTACAAATCCACTGAGTGGTAGCATAGTCAAGACCGCATTTTACCAGCTTCTTTACAGGAATATCATGGGGCACCTTGTCAAATGCCTTGCTGAAATCAAAAGAGCACAGCACAATGAGGGTCTACCTTAGCGTGAACACAAATTTATTTATTTTAATCTTTTGCCGACATCTCTAGAGCGCTACAGTTTGTGTTGTCCGCACGCTTCCCTATAATTAAGAGCTGATCATTTGCTTGCACTGATTTTTATCTTCCTGTTGGTTTTAGTTAGATCCCTCTAGATGAAGAGAAGCAGCATGGAAATATTGAGGGCTCAAAAGGAGCCTGACTATGAACATTTTAAAGAGAGTGTTAGGGGAAAGCCTTGAATGTCGTCAAAGCTCGACAGCAGATCAGCCGTCAGTTCAGAATGTGACGGACCCATGTAAAGAGTCGGACAGGTTCATTCTGTGCCAGGCGGATCTCTCCATACGGCCCCCAAGTCAGTCTTGAGCAGAGTGTGTTGTCAAGGATAAGTCTGGTAGTGACACTTGCGTCAATCTCCAGGACTAAGTCAGGATCTGTGATGAAGGGGACACAATCTCTTAAGTCAGCTGATAGACAAGTGGATATGAATCCTGTAAGGACCTCAGACTGTAAGTTCCTTGACAGTTGCCAGAGAAGGAAACTCTTCATGAGAGAGTTGCCAGCAGAGCCTGTACTGCTTTCTTTCAAGATGGCACTCCCATCAAGTTGTTATAAGGATAGTTATACTGGAGGTTTGCTAAATCAGATGATTGCTACAACCCATTTTGATCCAGTTGTCATCAACAGCTTGAACTAGGCAGTCTTTTCTAGACTCAAACGTTATGCAGTTTCTTCTGTTCTCTCTATTTTCAGGGTGGAGAACTTCAGGCCCAAGGGCTGAATGTGGTCCCCAAACCCCTCTTTCTGGCCCTTAAAATCCTTCCAAGGCGACATCGTGTCTCCACACACACACACACACACACACACACTTGCTTCCTAGACCACACTCCCAACCAGCCTTGGCTTCTATCCTCCTTGGCTGCATCCACACAGCACTTAATTCCATTTCTGCCGATGTTTCCTGAACAGTTCACTTCCGCATAATATTTGAGCTTCCACATAGCATAAAAGCCACTCCCAGAAATATAGTAGAATTCAGTGCAAGCACCTGTTTCCATGTGCTTTGCTTCCAGAAAAAATCCATTTGCAAATTGCATGAAGATTTCCTATGTTCCTATTGCTCACTTGCTAACTACAGTGGTACCTCTGGTTACGAACGCTTCTGGTTACGAAAGCTTCTGGTTACGAACACTTCAGGCTATGAGCTCTGCTAACCCAGAAATAGCTCCTCCTGGTTGCAAACTTTGCCCCAGGATGTGAACAAAAATCGTGCGCTAGAGGCACGTGCACAGGGGGAGACCCCATTATTGAAAGCGCGCCTCAGGATAAGAATGGTTTCAGCTTAAGAACGGATCTCTGGAATGAATTAAGTTCGTAACCAGTAGTACCACTGTAGTGGTTTTGTGCTCTTTTTGTTGTTGTTGCAGAATATGACAGGCATGAGATACGGAGGTTCCAAACCGAAGGTTAGATCAGAGCCCACGGGAGTCACCTGCCTTCCTGACAATAAGAAACCACAGGGCTCTTGTGCTCAGTTCCTGCTTGTGAGTTTCCCATATGGAGATTTGGCCAGCCACTGTGAGAACAGGATGCTGGTCTTGTTGAGGCACTGGTCCGCTTCAGCAGGGCTCTTCTTTTGTTTTATGCTAATTGCCTCCAGTTACAAATGCTGGATTGGAGCCAACATTGTGTTGTACCTATCAATTCATTGACAAAAGCTCCCATTAATAAATGAGCAAATTGTTTTCCCCCTCATCGAAGTGGGTTAATGCGTTCTCTCAGAGCCCTGCGTGCCCACCTTTTATATTTCACGACAAACAGCAAATCACTCTTTTGTTCAAACACTTTATTTATCGGCTTGGGATCTTGGTTATACTTGACACTGTGTATTTAAATTTGCCACAAACAAGAGAGGGAGGAATCAACAGAGTGCTCCGTGGAGAGTTCCCATGAGCCAGAAGATATGTAGCACACCGAAGATTGATTCCATCGCACTTCGATTAGCTGGAGAATTGCGGTGCGCTTAACTAACTTGCAGGGTGATCTGGGGGAAGCAGGCTCTCTGAGTGTAATTAAATGATAAGTTCACATTCAAGGGACAATTGTAAGTTACAGGGGCTGTCATACACAATGCCAAAAATAGGCTGTCTCGTGATGGATACCCTTATTAACAGCTACACGTCTCTCTCCTCGTAGGATGTGGCTGTGGAACTCCGCAAGGGCTGAGGCCTCTTTGATGCCAACATCCCTGCAGATTCTTTTTAAAATAAAAGATACATAGAAAAGAAAACTAAACAGAAAGCAAAATAAAACTGTTAGCCCACATAGGCGCCATTATTCATTATAGGGGAATGGCCTCATTTTTATTTATTTTTTTAATCTCTGATGCCCAACTATTTCCAGGCAGGGTTGGGAGAGAACCCTAGAGAGGCCACTGCCAATCAGTGTAGATAATATTGAGCTAGGTGGCCATTAATTTGACTCAGTATGAGGCAGTTTGCCATGTTCTCATATTCTACTTCACTCAATATAACTGGAACTCTGTATCTTAAATAACCAATGCTGGGATGCTTTTAAGAGCGAGAAGATCAGCTGGTCTGCATCACAGACCAAGCACCACAGAGTTCATTTGGACCACACATTTTGGCCATAGAGGCCAACAGTGGGAAATCTCACTTTTAAGGCCTTTACACAAGTCCCTTTGTTGCCATGGAGACAAGGAAGCTGGGTAGCTCTCTTAGTGGCTGCTTACCAGGAAGTGATGTGACTGAAGGTTAACCAGGATGGAAGGTCCAAAGGGTGAAAAGCAGGGCTGGAAGCTTGAGAAGGAGGAGGTGATGAAAGGAGTTTGGGGAAGGGGAGGTTGGTCAGATAAGGGTAAAGAGGCTGAGTCTCAAAGGCTTTAATGGCTAGGGGTTGGTAATGGAGCCCCATACCGTTTAGAGGGCAAATGTTGCTCATTCCTGACCTACAAAGATCAAAGGGGTCAGTGGACATGATCAACCTTCTGCCTGGGATCACCACCTGAAGAAATACATCCCTTGGAGATGCTGCAGTTTCAGGGGCACCAGTGCATCCTGACTGGTCCCACCCTCTTAGCTTCAAACCTTCCTGGACCATCCCAGGACCCCAGAAGCCATGGCAGTGGCCTTTTTGAGGAGAAGCCTAGAACCAAAGGCAGCACAAGGTTGCTCATCCCTGTCTGCGACTCAGAAAGGGGAAAACAGACGCTGCACATAGTCTGGACTGGGTCCCTACTGACACTTCAGGAAGGTATTGGGCATCAGGAATGGCTATAAAGCTACTTCATTGAGGCCTACCAGTTGCCAAATTTCAAAAAGTAAAAATCTGGACACTCCCAAAAATTTTTGAGCTTTTTAAGGGAAAACACCAAAATTGCTGAGCTTTATTTTTAGGGGAAAGCCACAACTGACCCCGCATGGGGAGGCCCGCTGTCATCGTTAACCCTTCCGTGTAATAATGCAGCAGTCATAACTAGTGCCCCTCATTCCTCTAGAGCCCAATACACGCCCTGGATGGCCTGCCTGCCTGCCTGCTTCCCTTGGCAGGCACCTCTGGCCATTACTGACCTGCTCTCCCTTCCTGCCGCTGTCTGCAAAGAGCCCGCCCAGCCTCCTGAAACCATAGAGTCACCTCACGCCAAGAGTGGAGGGTGGGGGAGCCTATTCTGCCAGGGCTACAGGCCGCCCAACCTCCCTGGATCACAGAGTTCATAGAAAGTGAAAGCGATGCTCTCGTTTCTGGACTAACACACACAGAGACATACACACGAACCCATGTTGCCTCCTTTTTAGCTGCAGGAGATGAAGGGAGCTGTCGGGCAGGAGCGCTCGCACCTTGTGGCCAGGAGGGCAGGCTCAGAGGTGTGGGAAAGGTGTGCCAGGTGCTGGCAGTGCAGCCACAGCAAGAGCCTGCCACGCTTGTGACACTGTGTCACCACCATGTGCCAAAGTGCCACCGCTGCCTGGCACACCATTCGTGCCTTGGAGAAGAGGTTCTCTGATGGGGCAGCCCCACATGGCTAAGCAAGGGAGGCGATGACCGGCACCAACAGCAGTGGCGTCCTGGGTGGCTGGAGCCCTCGCCATGCGCCTTGCAAAAAAACCCTGGGGAAGCCCCGAGAAAAAATCCCCCCTGACACATTTTAGGCATCCGATTTCCATACATGTCTGAAATTTTCTGGACATATAGCAAGCCTGGGCCATCACCCTTTCTTGCTTTTTTTGGTGACTTCATTGCTGGACAGCTCTCCCTTGTATCTGAGATACCTTGGCGCTTCACCTGTTGGACAGTTCCCCAGCCTTACTTAGAAGAACAGGACTCTGAGCTGCACAGAAGTGGTGGCAGGAATGTGTCAGCCTAGCCCTAGCCCATGGGTAGGCAAACTAAGGCCTGGGGGCTGGATCCGGCCCAATTGCCTTCTAAATCTGGCCTGTGGACGGTCCGAGAATCAGCCTGTTTTTACATGAGTAGAATGTGTCCTTTTATTTAAAATGCATCTCTGGCTTATTTGTGGGCCATAGGAATTTGTTCATTTCCCCCAAAAATATATTCTGGCCCCCACAAGGTCTGAGGGACAGTGGACTGGCCCCCTGTTGAAAAAGTTTGCTGACCCCTGCCCTAGCCCATTGAAATCTGAGCACCACTTTTGCAACTGGTTTTCAAAATAACTACTTTTTGGGGAGGAAATCAAGGTTAATGATGAATGCACCAGTATTTTATTATTTCGTAAAATTTATGCACTGCTTGGTTGGTTAACTTCAAAGCAGTTAACAGAAAAGATGAAACAGTTATCAATAAGAAAAAATAACAACAATAATTTATAACTTTCAAAAAATTAAAATAACAATGGACTAAAAACAGATTTAAAACTCACAACAACTTGGTAAACATCTGGATAGGCTTCTCTAACCAAAAATGTTTTCAGTGGGCACCAAAAAGGGCCCAGTGAAGGCACCTGCCTGATATTAATAGGCAGGGAGTTCCAAAGTGTGGGTGCTGCCACACTAAGAGACCAAGTTCTTATAGGTGCAGAATGGGTATTATGTAGCAAATGTAACAGTGCCCAGTCCGCCGATTGAAGCAGTTGAATGGGTAAGACGATCTTGTAGATAAACTGGTCCCAAGTTGTTAAGAGTTTTATACAGTGGTACCTCAGGTTACATACGTTTCAGGTTACATACGCTTCAGGTTACAGACTCCGCTAACCCAGAAATAGTGCTTCAGGTTAAGAAAATTGCTTCAGGATGAGATCAGAAATCGTGCTCCGGTGGCATGGCAACAGCAGGAGGCCCCATTAGCTAAAGTGGTGCTTCAGGTTAAGAACAGTTTCAGGTTAAGAACGGACCTCTGGAACTAATTAAGTACTTAACCCGAGGTACCACTGTATAGTAATAGCAGCACCTTGCACTTGGCCCGGTAGCAATTTGGCCATGGATGCAGATCTCTGAGCACAGGTGCTATATGCTGACAAGGCCTCACGTCTGTTAGCAATTTTGCACTATAACTTCAGCTTCCAGATG
The DNA here is from genome assembly GCF_964106915.1 of Podarcis gaigeae. Classification (NCBI taxonomy): domain Eukaryota; kingdom Metazoa; phylum Chordata; class Lepidosauria; order Squamata; family Lacertidae; genus Podarcis; species Podarcis gaigeae. The sequence goes on from NC_139684.1 coordinate 30,232,221, forward strand.
AAGCATGAGGATGTAGAAACAGATAAACACTCATGCACCATTGAAGCAACAACAATAACTTTTGCAGGCCACTGAAAGCCTGAGAAATTGGGCAAGGCTGTTGCCTGAATGGATAGTTTGGTTCATTGGCATGAACCTATGCTATATAATCTACAAAAGATGGGCTCACATTATGTGCTAGTCTTTTCGCATCATGCTCTTCTTTGCCCCACTTTCTGTAAAACCCACCATCTTTACACACTCCTAAAAGGTGAAATTATGGGAAGGAATTGCTTTTCCACACCATTTCTGCAGACCCTTCTATTTTGAGCATGCTCAGTTGAAATAAATTGGATTGCCATCCTTCACCTGGGACATACAATACTTGTAGGTTTTGCAAGCCAGCAAGAAGTCATTAATCTATGGCTTTCTACTAAGATGACAGTGATTTTTTTAGATTCGGAGCTCCAGTGGAATATGAATCACAATTGGATGCTGCTGGATAGCTGTCCCAGAAGCTCTGTGATGATCTGTGATGGATCTATAAGACAATAGTTGCAGGGCACTTTTGTATATTGTTAATATGATGCATGATGACGTGGCCAATTATAGCAGGCAAATGTTCAAACAGCATGTCACAACCTGTGTATCAATAGATTAAATCTCTTTTGCCAACAAACAAGTGAAAGGGAGAATACCCTCAACAGGAAACTGTCGTTGCAGACAGAAGGTCAGCTGGAATCCACACAACTTCTGCTCCTGGCCCACACCACTGCAACATTATATGCAGAATTTAAGCTCACCTGTTATCGTGAGGTTAATACGCTACATTTGGAAATAAACCTGAGGACCACGATTCAGTGGTAGAGCATCTGCTTTGCATGCAGAAGGTCCAGGTTGAAGGTCTTTGTATCACAAGTTAGGTCTGGAAGAGACCCCTGGTTTGAAATCTTGGAGAGCTACTGCCAGTCCGTGTGGACAATACTCAGTATAAGGCAGCTTCCTATGCTCCTGTTAAAACACACACACACACGAGCCGTCAGTGCTGAAGACTGTCCACCTCTGCATAGGAATGTAAGAAGGCTTCATTTCTGTTCTGCCCAGTGTTCATCACTTGTAGTGCTGTTTCCATTCTGCTGCAGTTCATATTCCGCCCAAAACTATGTTATTCATCTCACTGCCTGCCCTGGCAAAATTATGTAGCTTATGTCTTGGAGAGTTGCCTTCAGTCAGAGTAGACAATACTGAGCTAGTCTGACTCTGTATAAGGCAACTTCCTGTGTTCCTAATTCATTGTCACTATGCCATTCCACCCCGTTCATGTCAGTGGAACGGAAATACAATGCAAATGAGGCAAAAGTACATAATCGGCTATGTATTGTTTGCAGAATGAAAGTAACAACAGCCGTGAATACCAAATGTATTCACTGGATTTATTTCCTCACCGGATGTGGGAAAGACAACGTAAGTGATTTCTGTTCCTGTTTCTATTTTCAACAAAATTACTTGAAATCCCTCCCTCTGCTCTATGTGACCTGGGTTAGTGATAAGCAGAAAGGATATTGTGTAGAGACAGACAGACAGACAGACAGAGTTTAAACTATGGAACTCGCTGCCACATGAGGCAATGATGGACACAAACCTATATGGCTTTAAAAGAGGATTTGACAAATTAATGGAGATGGCTACTAATGGAGACTAGTCTGTAGAAGCCATGGGAGGTGGGTGAGAGTCTTCTTGTGCTTAGGTCCTGCTTCCAGGTTTTGGGACATGGGTGGCACTGTGGTCTAAACCACTGAGCCTCTTGGGCTTGCTGATCAGAAGGTCAGCTGTTCGAATCCCCGCAATGAGGCGAGCTCCCATTGCTCTGTCCCAGCTCCTGCCAACCTAGCAGTTCAAAAGCATGCCACTGCAAATAGATAAATAGGTACTGCTGCGGCAGGAAGGTAAACGGCATTTCTGTGTGCTCTGGTTTCTGTCACGGTGTTCTGTTGCACCAGAAATGGTTTAGTCATGCTGGCCACATAGCCTGGAAAGCTGTCTGTGGACAAACACTGACTCCCTTGGCCTGAAAGTGAGATGAGCGCCACAACCCCCGAGTCACCTTTGACTGGATTTAACAGTCCAGGGGTCCTTTACCTTTATTACCTTCCAGGTTTCCCATTTAGGCATCTGACTAGGCACTGCAAGAATTAGATGAGCCAGCAGGCCATTTTTTAATTATTATTCTTACGAGGTAAGTTTTCATAAATAAACCAGCTCTCATTTCTCATGCTATGCAATCAAATGCACTAAAGTCCTTGCCTTGAGCCCACATGGCTGCCTCAGAATGAACTCCTTCTGGAATGTTCTGGTCATTGCAAAGGATTTGCAGGCCCTTGACTTTCCAGTGCCGAGCAAGAATAGTTATGAGGCAACATAAGTGGAGAGAGGTAACCTTTCGGCAGAAATGGGCTTGAGTTAGAACGAAAGGATTGAAAAAGAGTACAATGACCAAAAAAATCTATAAAAATGCAATTGCGCTAATATAATTTTATCACTTATTTAAAAATTTAGTCGACCCAAAAGACTACCAAGTGTGAAATTAAGGAACAGCTCCTCTACTTTTATGGAAATCACTCTTCTTCACTTGTCTAATAGCCTGATTTTGTCAGATCATTTATTTCCATGGTTTTAAAATGAGCTTGACAGACAGAATTTTATAACACCACTTTACTGCAAATAAGAACATCATTTTCCCTTATTAAAACTGAAGCTTAGAGAAAGCATTAAAATTAACAGTTCACTCTGCTTTAACCTTTTGAATACTATTGTGACTTTACACTCTAGACCATATTGGAAGTGAGAGGCCCGTTACTCTGGGGCAGAGCCTTCAGCGAGTGGAACTGCTAAAGGGGTGGGCCGGCTGAGCCCAGCTGGCTGGAAGTCAGCTAACAGTTCTAAGCCTCCATGCTGGCTGGTTAAAATAAGAAGGTAACATGAGAACATAAGGAGAATCTGCTGGATCAGGCCAATGGCCAGTCTAGCTCAGCATCCTGTTCCCACAGTGGCCAGCTAGACTCACAAGCAGGATTTGATCACAACAGCACCCACCCTCCCTTCCTGTGGTTTTTCGCAACCGCTGCTCAGAAACATTGCTGCCTCCAACCATGGAGGCAAGGCATTGCCATGAATTTGTATCTGATGTAATAGACTGGTCAGGTGCAAAGGAGTAATGGGAGGCACCAGTTGGGTAACCCCCAAGAGAAGAAGGCTCAGAGCCAGGGGGTTGGTTGTGGGATGATGATGAGTGATCAGAGGGAGAAGAGGGAGCAGACCGGGAAGAGGGGGAAACAGGGTTTAGTGAGCAGGAAGAGCGTTCAGTGAACAGAGAGCAGAACCAGAGGCAGAAGAGGCAGAGAAGGGGGGGGGTAGCAAGAGATAGAGGAGAAGAAGAAGAAGAAGAAGAAGAAGAAGAAGAAGAAGAAGAAGAAGAAGAAGAAGAAGAAGAAGGAGAAATTTTATTTATACCCCACCCTGCTCGGGTGGCTAACACCAAATATATACATATACATATATACATATGTGTGTGTGTATACACATACACATACATACACATATACACATACATACACATATATAGTACATATATGCATTAAAAACACAAAATCAAACAATTAGTTTAAAATACAATTCAGATCACATTTATAATAAAAAGTGGGAACCCACGAATCATAACCGTATGGGTAAGGAATTAAAAGTTCACCAGGCCCTGTGCTGGTCTCATATGGGCCGCTAGAAAGAGCCAAGGAGGCCACTTACATACAGGGTCCCATAGAAAGAAGGGGGTCAGACTGGGTCCGGACCAAAGGCCTGGTGGAACAGCTCTGTCTTGCAGGCCCTGCGGAAAGATGTCAGATCCCACAGGTCCCTGGTCTCTTGCGACAGAGCGTTCCACCAGACTAGGGCCAGGGCTGAAAAGGCTCTGGCCCTGGTCGAGGCCAGTCTAATCTCCTTGAGGCCCAGGACCTCCATAGTATTATTGGTTGGTGGCCATCATTGCCTCCTGTGGGACTATGGACTGCATTAAGAAGAACTTCTTTTTAGCTATTCTGAAATCTTCCAACATCCAGCTTCATTGGATGTCCACAACTTCTAGTGTTATGAGAAATGGCGGGAAACTTTTGTCTCTCTATTTCCTCCATGCCATGCATAATTTTGTAAACTTCTATCATGTTGCCTATTCTCTAAATGAAAAAGGTCCCAAACGCGGCAACTTTCATTCAGGAGCAGTAGAGAGGGAGCATAAGGGACCTGTTGTGATGAGGATCTACTTCCTCAGGGTAATCTGACACAGGCCTTCTCTCGCTTTCCCCTCCTCTCTCTCAGAAGACTCAGTTCAGAGGGTTCTCCCACATCAGGCCACCACCTTTATGAAGCTAAGCAAGTCTGGACCTGGACACTGCCTAGGTAGAGGGCATGCAGGTCCCCTTGAGTCCCATGATGGAAGGAAGGTGGGATAGAAATGTGAGAAAATTAGGAAACAGATTATTTATTTATTTATTTTAAAAATGGCACCTAACCAATTTGCATAAGAGCCTTCTCTGCCCTGCAAATGTCTGTAACATCCCACTCAGGCAAGTACCTAAAAATGCCCACTCCAATTCAATTTACATCAGGCAAGCAAACACCACAGTGGCTATTTTACTTATCAAAAGGGTCTATCTTTCTCCTGTGAGATGCTGTTTATCCCAGGAAAGGGATTCTCTCTCGCTCTCTTTTTCTTTTGAGTACCAAAAAAACTCCTACTGATTTTTGAGGCCACTGACAGATGATGGATCGTCTCCAATATTGCTGAGTCTAGCTCAATTTTTGAGGTGAAAATCTTCCCTCTGTCTCTTTTTCAAAGAGTAATGACACAAACAGAAGTGCAGCTGGACTCTTCCAACAGTGGTAGATTCACTGGCGGTGGCGTAAATCAAATTTTACCCATGCTTCCACCTCATATTTTCACTTGCCAGCATTGCTCATAACCGCTCGCTCAGGTGGTATCTGGTGGTTGTGTTTTATATGGGGCCAGTAGAAGCGTTTTATGATGGTGGCGAGAGTGTTTGTGGAGTCTCTAGGGAATGGTTCTGCAAAGGCATGTGGATCCTCTTTTAAACCTCTCTCCTGGACATGCAAATCCAGCTGCTTTGGGATGAATGTGTACAGAAGGGGCTCTCTATATAAACTTCAATGTTGTTGTTAGCATAGCATTGCCAACAAACCTTAAAGAACACTTAGAACACAGCATTGTGGAGAAAATGGTTATATTTATTAAATACAACATCTTAGAGGATCCGCAAATCAAACTAGCCAATCAAAATATAGCCAGGGCAGGAAGTTCCCTTAAGACAGGAACAACCAGGTCACTCCCCTCTCCTGAGCATGTTTACAGATGATGCCTGTGGCCTTGGAGAAAAGGATTTGAAGGAATACTTCCTGCTTTCTCTGGATAAGTTGATCATGTGACTTGATAAGTGCATTGTGGCCCCGCTGGCTCGATGCTCACCCCAACATGCCTGCCAAGCCCAGAGGGCACCCCCAATGACCTCACACAAGGTGATCAGAGTGTCCCCACTATCTTTTGAGTTGATTTAATTGCCTGGACTGACAGCCAATTAAAGCAATAAAACACAACACCATTCCAACAAATTACTTCCAACAGTATGAAGCAGGTGAAAAAGAGGAGTCCCAAGGCCAGTTAGGGATTACAAAATCCCTCCTTGGCTCCCAAAGGGGGTACTAACCAAAACCCATACTGCATAGGGAGTGTGCTCTGAAGAGAAGTCTGGAGTGTTTGGAGAGGAGCAAGCCTGACAAAGGTGTTCTCTCAAATCCACTAGAACGTGTGGGACAACCAATGAAGCTGAATGTTGGAAGATTCAGGGCAGAGAACAGAAAGTCCTTCTTCACCCAGTGCAAATTTAAACTAGGAAATGCCTTCCCACAGGAAATGGTAATGGCCACCAACTTGGATGGCTTTAAAAGAGGATTGGACAAATTGGACTATGGTCTATTGATGGCTATTAGTCATGATGGCTGTGCTCTGCCCTCCATAGTTGGGGGCAGCAGTGCTTCTGAATTTCAGTAGCTGGAAATCGCAGGAGGGGAGAGTACTCTTGTGCTTGAATCCTGCTTGCCGGATTCCCACAAGAGGCATCTGGTTGGCCACTGTGAGAACAGGATGCTGGACCAGATGGGTCATTGGTCTGATCCAGCAGGATCTTCTTATGCTCTTATGTAAATCTATTGGCACACATTTTCACAGGGGCCAAAAACACCCTTCCACTGGGAAAGACAACCTGAGCCTCCTTTCCTGGGGGGAATCCAGGTTTGGCAAATTATCCCCCACACAATTGTGTGAGAATGGCATTGTTATCATCACAGGTCTGTTGGGCCTTTTCATCCTCCAAATAAAGAGACACTCTGCTGGAAAGAAGAGAAGAAACTCACCTGCATCTCCACCGGCATTCACAGAAGCTCTTCCAATTTAGCCTGAGTCCTAATTGTTGTATTCTTTGGGTGTGATTAAACCATCAGTCCTGGACTTCAGGTATCAATCCTCCAGATGGAAGACCCAAGGCGAAGAATCAAATTGCCACTTTGCCCTCTGGACTGAGAATCAAATGAAGAAATTTGCTTCAATGAGGTACCAGGGATTTCTCTCTCTCTCTCTCTCTCTCTCTCTCTCTCTCTCTCTCTCTCTCTGTCTCCTGGAGTGGAGTCTCAGAAACTTTGCCAGAAAACTTTTGATTCTGATAGCAAATGATACTTGATAGGAAGAGTCAGCTTTTGAGAGATCTTGCATCAGGAGGCACAGTGAATGACTTCGGGACAGTCCTCGCCCCTCTGTCTCTGCCTCACAACCTCACTGGATATTTCTGAGGAGAAAGATGCAGAGTGGGAAACCACATATGCCATCTTAAGCTCCTTATTACATTTCAAAAGCTAGACCAGAGTTTCCTAGGCTCTAAGTACTATGCTGAAGGAAATCAGCCCTGAATGCTCACTGGAAGGACAGATCCTGAAGCTGAGGCTCCAGTACTTTGGGCACCTCATGAGAAGAGAAGACTCCCTGGTAAAGACCCTGATGCTGGGAAAGATTGAGAGCACAAGGAGACGGGGACGACAGAGGACGAGGTGGTTGGACAGTGTTCTCAAAGCTACCAACATGAGTTTGACCAAACTGAGGGAGGCAGTGGAAGACAGGAGTGCCTGGCGTGCTCTGGTCCATGGGGTCACAAAGAGCCGGACATGACTAAACAACTAAACAACAACAGTACTATGCTGAGAGTTCACTGGAAGAAAGATTAATTGTTAAACCACTCTGGGAATTGTATCTCTGAGAGGGGAAAAGGGGTACCCTAACAACTCTCAGTACCCTGAACAAATTACAGCTCCCATGATTCTTTGTGGGGGTTTTTTGGGGGGAGGATTGTGGCTATTTAAAGCAGCATCCTAGCACTTCAAACGTATGGTGTGAACATGGCCTCACTTTCATAATAGAGGGAGCACTCCAAAGAGTGCCTTTTCTTGTGAGTGCCCAAGCTCTCTGTTCAAATTAAAGAGAGGGCTGTAACAAAAATCCAACCTCAAGTGCCTGCCTGATTTTACAGATGATGTGAGAAAAATAAGTTTCTATTAGCAATCCCTTGGCAACAAGATGGAAACCAATGTGTCTTGCTGTTTCCCAACCCTGGGGATGCTCTTCAGAAAAAAGAACGGCCGTGAAAACTTAAAAAATATCTTATTGTCAACTCTGGCTGTAACAGCCAATTAGCTATCCAGTGGTCTAGTGTGCCATAGATATACCATCAATCCATAATGAATATGTGTCCTACAACTGTTCAGAAAGACACAACAAGAAATATAACAGCTGCAGTAACAGGTGGCAAGCAAGTGGTGATTGAAAGAGCTGGATACAGCAAGGAGGCTTTGATCAGCTGACAGCCCTCCCAAAATATTCAGGTTAAAAGGAAGGGAGGGAGGGGGACATTTATCCTTAGAACAATATAAGAGGGAGTCTGTGATCCAGACTGCATAGGGAGATGTAGCTGGTGGTCCAGGGAATGGTTCTGCCTACAGAAGGATGGACTAAATGGTGTAGCAATTCTGCCATTTTCCTTGGGGGTGTAAGATGTAGACTGTTGCAGCTGCAGCAGTTCTTCTTTGTGTTACAAATTCTGCTTTTGGAGGTGCCAGCAGGAATCTGAGCAAAAGCTTACAATCATCAAATTGTAGAGTTGAAAAAGACACCAAGGGTCTTCCAATCTAATCCCCAGTAATGCAGTAATCACAGCAAATATGTGGCAGTGTAGCCTCACCTCCGAACAGAAGTGCTTCTATTCAAGGTGTTAGCCAACCATCTTCCTGGATAGCATCTCACGTACCCCTTAAGTGTCCTGATTTGACTGGGACATCCCAGAATTACAGAAGCCATCCTGGCTTCTGACTGGATCTTGGAATGTCCCATCTTTTGGTCCCGTGCTCTCACTTGAGCCAAAATACGTTACCATGGCAAGAAAGACATTGCACTCCCTGCTCCTTTGCAAACCAGAACTCAGGAGGATAGAGCCCTCCTGCTCTCAGTGCTGTCAGGAGAAGGAGGAGAGATGGGATGTCTCCTTCCTCTGCTTCCTCACAAACATCCATTTAATTCGAGTTTAGAAAACCCTGTATTGAATATTAGCCCCATGCCCTGACTTGATTTGGGGACAGATGTAGGTGGCGTATTCCCTTGGTCAGTCAGGATCAAGGTGGGGGCTATGCACAGCCCTGAAGTTCAGTCCTCATTGGGCTGCTTGATGTGTGTGTGCCCTCTTGGGGGGTCTTTAAAATCGGGGTTGTACTTCTGCATCCCTTGGGGTTCATTTAAGTTTACTGACACCTCCCTCTTGTTTCCCAATGGAACCATATGACTGTAAGTCTGTTGGTACAGGGGCAGCGAGTGCGGTATTAAAAGGAGTGGTTGTTTTACATGCTCCAAAATGCTGGTTAGCAGACAATTCTTTTCCCCAGCCCGCTTTGCATAATGCAGAAAACTGGGGCCTTAGGAGAGGGCTATTGATGGCTACTAGCCATGATGCCTATGCTCTGTCTCCACAGTTGGAAGTAGCAATGCTTCTGAATACCAGTTGCTGGAGGCCACAGGAAGAGACAGTGCTCTTGTGCTTGGGACGTACTTGCTAGTTTCTAGCAGGCATTTGGTTGGCCTGTGTGAGAATAGGATGCTGGATTAGACGGGCCATTGGCCTGATCAAGCAGCCTCTTCTTATGTTGTTAGGATATGAAAAAGTAACAACAACAACCCAGCATAAAAAGACATTTTCCACAATCTGTGGAATTGTTCTGAACATGCAGGTAAGAATACAAAACAAGGTTTCAGCAGCACAAAGCATGAAATGATTGCCCAGAAGTGCTGATTTGTGGATTTGAATATGCTAGTCCTGGTAACAATTTGAGAGTCCATCTAAAATTCCATTATGATGGATCTTGGCTTCAAAACATGCATTTCACAAACCATAATCCAGCCGAGGCCAGAATCGAAGGGTGAGAGGAATTGTAATCTTTCCGAAGGCAATCAAAATTTTGAGCATGCTAAACTCTCATTCGGATCATGTCCTGTATGCCAAGGGAAATCCACAAGGCCCGAAGTGAAGACCAAATTTCAGTCCAGGAATACAAGGTTGCAAATTTCCCCATGGGTTAAGGCGGTAGGGGGGGGGAGGGCAGTGTGGAAAGGAAAAAGACTGCAGCCCAGGATGATATTTCACAATATTTTCTTTCATGCACTTGAAATAACTGGCTTGCTTTTGTCACCTGCTCTTTATAAACCATTGAAAAGTTGTCACTAGCCTTCCCCACCCGCTACCCCAAGTGGCAGCAGCTTCATTGGGCAAGACAGTCAGCGAAAGGAGCCATGTGCAGAGGACATTTCCATTTTCCTCCTTTTATAAATGCTCTAGAATTTTGCAGACCTCAGGAGAGCATCTTGAAAATTGCAGAAAGATTAAAGCTTCTGGGGAGGGGGGAGGGGGGCGAGCGTAAGGGATGGGTCTGCATAAAATGATACAGGATGATAAACGGTAGTTATAAACTGATGTCACTTCATCTCTTTCAGTTGATGGATGCTGCTTAGGAGCTGGATCTAGGATGTGGATCTAGACTTTCCCTGGACCTTTAGCATATGTTTCTAAACCAGGGATGAGGAACCTGTGGCCGTGAACCTGGAGGCAGCGATGGCCCCCAACCCAGATGGCTTTTAAAGAAGATCTGATAAATTCATGGAGATGGAATCACCAATGGCTACTAGCCATGGTGGCTGTGCTCTGCCTCCATAGAAGGAGGCAGCAATGATTGCACATAGCAGTTGCTGGAAACCACAGGAGGGAAGAGGGCTCTTGTGATTGGTTCCTGCTTGCGAGTTCCCCCCAGGTATCTGGGGGGAGAACATGATGATGGACTAAATGGGCCATTGGTCTGATCCAGCACACTCTTCTTATGTTCTGATGGCCCTCCAGGTGTTGTTGGTCTGCAGCACCCATCAGCCCTGACCATTGAGTATGATGGCTGGGGTTGACATCAGTGGGGGTCACTATTTGACTCATCATCTCAGCTGTTGTTTTATTTGCAAAAACATGGCTCACTTTTACAAATCATCTGGAGCTGTAATTCCATATATGCCCTCCCTTTGTGTTGCCTTGTGATCCCAAGGCCAGCTGACTGCTCCTTCTGCTCGTGCCCCCTGCTCTTCCGCCTAATGCACTTTGTGTTAATTGGTGGCAGTAGGTTGGCTTGGAAGGAGGAAGGCACCCAGTAGCGGTGCTGACCCGCCTGGGGTTCTGGACCAGCAAGTGGAGAAGCCAGTGGAATTGGGGGGGGGGGCAGCGCGGCTGCTGCCTGTTCTGACTGCCCCTTCCTGTTTTGCCTGGGCTGCCTAACCTCTGCATGTAACCTGCATGATTTCAACCATACACGGTTGAAGGCTGCTGGTTGAAATCATGCAACTTACCTGCAAGAGCCAAAAGCACTTCTAAGCTCACTGCCTTGCTTGATTGGGCAAGATCCTCTCGGCATGCCTTCTCGGGAAGGCCCAGAATGCTCATGGATTCCAAGAGTTTGCATATATGGATTTTTGTGTATACAGTGGATGCTCGGGTTGCGAATGTGATCCGTGTGGGAAGCACGTTTGCAACCTGCAGCGTTCACAACCCGCAGTGCCGCGTGTGCGCACACGCGGGTTGTGATTTGGTGCTTCTGCACATGCGCAAAGTGCGATTTAGAGCTTCTGCGCATGCGCCGAAACCGAAAAGTAACCCTTTTCGGTACTTCCGGGTTCGGCACGGTGCGCAACCTGAAATCGCACAACCTGAAGTGTCTGTACCCCGAGGTATGACTGTATGCGGAACCCTTGGAACTGAACCCCTGTGTAAGATGCAGTCATACTGTACACACAAGCACACTCTTCTCCCTAGATGATAAGATTTCTACTTTCAAGATGCTTGAGTTCCATCTTCCCTACCTGCCTTCCCATCATCCCAGTGGGAATGTGCCACATGCTTTCCCCCTTCTTTTCCCGAATGGAAAGGTCAGCCTTGAGATGTCAAAATATAATCTATAACTGGTGGGATTCCCCCCTCCTACTCCATCTTTGATTTCTCCATATGCTCTCTATTTTCCCTTATCACTGCCCCCCTTTATGCTCTTCAGGACATAAATAATCAACTGATTAACTCTCTAAACAATTATGCTATGGATCCGGGACCATCTTTCCTTCTCTGACAATCAGTGTGTGCTTCGCTTATTTATCTGATCTGCATGCACCTGTGCCATTACTCTTGATTGCAGTTTGGGAAAATCCTAGCCTCAGCTCTAACTGGCTGCAATCTAGTGTGGATGTATATATAGTATTGCATGCAGATGCAAGGAAGTGTTTGCTCCACATTAGGAAGCCAGCAGTGTGTGTATGTGCGTATGTGCGTGTGGTGTAGCAGGAGACGACTTCGAGCAACTTGCAACAGTCTTGGCTCCTACTTTGCTGTGATCATAAGGCGTCAGTGTTACAGGTTACCTTGCCAGAAATCTTGATTGCTTGTTTAAAAATAGAATTGCAAAATAAGCCAAGGGAGGCTTGTAGGGAACGTGATGTGTTTTGGACGGCGAAGCAACACAGAAGCAACTGTCTCTCACAAAACTTCACCTGAAAAATTATTTCAAAGTGGATCTCGCAGCCCAACCGCCACGTGGATTGAACTGGAGGCTGAAAGACGTATTCAGGCAGTAACAATAAAAAGCGGCGGAGGAGGTTAAATGGTAACAGGTAACGTTTCCCCCCTTAACATCTCTGTTAATGATCTGGAGGAGGGAGTAAACAGCTTGTTAATAAAGAGGAATCCACACTGGGAGGCATTTATGCCGATCGCAGAAGACAGACAAATAAGGCAAGATGGAAAAATGGAGAGGAGATGGAAAAATGGAGAGGAGCAATCTGGACAGAAAAGTCTGAATGAAAATCAAAAGTGGGAGAAAGAAGACTGAAGCACAGTAGCACAACGACAGTGGAAAGCAAAGCTAAAACCTAAGGGCCCATCCAGACTTGGGTTTCTTTTGCAGGTGCGTTCTGCAACTTCTTGGTGACTCAGAAACTGCAATTAATCCAGAATGCGGCAACTAGACTGGTGACTGGGAGTGGCCGCTGGGACCATGTAACACTGGTCCTGGAGAGACCTGCATTGGTTCCCAGTACATTTCTGAACACAATTCAAAGTGTTGGTGCTGACCCTTAAAGCCCTAAACAGCCCCGGTCCTGTATACCTGAAGGAGTGTCTCCACCCTCATCATTCAGCCCAGACACTGAGGTCCAGTGCCGAGGGTCTTCTGGCGGTTCCCTCACTGCAAGAAGCAAAGTTATAGGGAACCAGGCAGAGGGGCTTCTCGGTAGTGGCGCCTGCCCTGTGGAACACCCTCCCATCAGATGTCAAGGAAATAAACAACGATCTGACGTTTAGAAGACATTTGAAGGCAGCTCTGTTTAGGGAAGTTTTTAATGTTTAATGCTGTATTGTGTTTTTAATATTTGATTGGGTGCGCACAGAGTGGCTGGGGAAACCCAGCCAGATGGGCGAGGTTTTATTTATTTATTTATTTATTATCATCTCTATGATGCATTAATAGTGGCTTTATAAAGGACCGTCTAAACATTCCACTTTATGAGCTGTTTTGTGATGCTTCCCCAATGTTACTGCATTATAGCCATCTGGAGGAACACTTTGAAGTTATAGTGGGACAAAAGCTACCAAACCCCAGAACGTTTGTTTTATGAAAAATTGTAGGGTTTCCGCAGGAAGCTGCATAATATGCCAACTGGAAGCAAAGCTGGATGTCTGCTCCAAACCTCCTTAAGATTACTTTTTTGCTGGGCTTACTTACCGTATTTTTCACCCTATAGGACGCACTTTTCCCCCTCCAAAAATGAAGGGGAAATGTGTGTTTGTCCTATGGGGTGAATGCAGGCTTTTGCTGAAGCCTAGAGAGCAAGGGGGGTAGGTGCGCACTGACCCCTCTCGCTCTCCAGGCTTCAAGAAGCTATCCGCTAGCCATGGGAGACGCAGCTCTCCCACGGCTAGTGGAGAGCTTGCCGGCACCCAGAAGCTTGGGGCGCGCTGAGCTCAGCATGCCCCAAGCTTCGGCCTTCGCGCAGTGCTCTGCTAGCCAGCACCCAGAAGCTTGGGGTGCGCTGAGCTCAGCACGCCCCAAGCTTCCGACTTCGCGCAGCTTTCAAGAAGCTTGGGCTTCCCCTGCCCCAGCCCCACACCTGGGGGGGGGGGGAATAATTTTTTTTCTTTATTTCCCCCCTAAAAAACTAGGTCCATCCTATGGGCCAATGCGTCCTATGGGGTGAAAAATACGGTAATTGACACCCTGTACGCATTGAAAATGTAGAGGTAGGGGGAAGAGGAGATACAGCAACTCACATTTCCACACTTTGAGCTATTGAGCAAGAGGAGGAATTTCTCAGCAGAGCAGAGTGGGCTGTCTTGGAACAGTGATGCAGATGGAGTCCCCCTAGGGAAGAGGAAGATCAACAAATGCAGGAAACAAACCCCTGGAGGAACATGACACACAGGAGCAGGACTGTCAGGAGGCATGTCATGGGAGCTGAAGAATTGATTCCATGCCCTCACCTCAGACACCAATTCTGGCCCAGAAAAGCAAGGACAGCAGCTGCAAACCTAAGAATACACTGAGGTAGCTGTGGAAGGTACAATATACATAATGAGTCCTGCCACACCCCAGAGAAGAAGAGGAGGAGGAGGAGGAGTTTGGACTTGATACCCCGCCTTTCACTCCCCTTAAGGAGTCTTAAAGCAGCTCACAATCTCCTTTCCCTTCCTCCCCCACAACGAACACTCTGTGAGGTGAGTGAGGCTGAGAGACTTCAGAGAAGTGTGACTAGCCCAAGGTCTAGGGGAGCGGGGGAAGCGAACCCGGCTCACCAGATTACGAGTCCACCGCTCTTAACCACTACACCATGCTGGTTCCCATGTGGTGGCATTGGGTGACACCCTACTGAGGGGGCAGAGGCAGCAGTGTGCAAAGGTATCAGGATGTCTCAGGAGATGTGTGTAAAGATTTATGATGTGGCAGTGAAGTTGGCAAGCCCACTGATGACAACCCCTCCTTCTGTGGGTGCGAAGGATACTGCCAGGCATAGCCTTTAACATAACAAGAGACTATGAGACTCTAGGCAGGAAGTCTGACCTACTGGGAGACTGAGAGCCTCATACCTCCCTCTCTCTACCTGGCCTAGGATGGGGCCTGACAGGCTTCATAAGAACTGCTGCTGCTGCCGCTGCCCAACAAGGACTGGGGTATTTGGGGGATAGTTTTGTTGGGAGTTTTTGCTGTTATTGATATAAATTTTTTTGTATCTTTATTTTCACGTGGAAGTTGTTCAGTTTGGTTATGTAGTTTTTGATGTGTTTTATTTATTTTTATGACTACTTTGCTATGTTTGTAACTGTAAATCTTTCCATATTTTAAGCTGCCTTGAGCATTGCTTTGACTGATGATGATGATGATAGGCCTTGGGGCACAGGTGGTTTTCCTATGATTCCTTCCTGTTCAAGGTCATGGCCCAGGAAGTTGGGTGTAGTATGGAAGCAACAGTATTCTCCCTACCCACACCCACTCCCCTGAAAATAAATACCTCCACTTAGTGGGATCAAGTTCCCCATTCCTCTATTCAGCTGAGCATTTTCTCCTGGAAATGTGCAGCTCAGCACTCATATTTTCTACCCTTTCGGACGGCAACATCCTTTTCCTGTGCTCCCATAGTTTGATCAGTAAAGTTTGCTGCTCAATCCATCTTCCACCTGCCTTGGCTGGCTTGTTTGTGTGAGATTCCCTCTTAGCAGGGACATTTCTAAGCAGTTCTTGTAACCTACTTATCCGTAAACCTAATCATCACTTATAAATCAGAATTTTGACTGAAAGTAAAAGAAGGATTTTATAAAGTAAGATCATTATTGTATAACCTCAGTGCTGTAAATCAGTCAGTTGTACCCTAAAATTGCAAAGTGAAGATCCGTAAATCACAACACTTTTTTTTTTATTATTCTTTAGGAATCTCTCGGCATGATTTGTAAATCTGTTGTAGAATTTGTAAATCCAGATTGGGGTATGTAAAACCATTTCGTGGCTTATAAATCAGCAGAATGTTTTAGCTAAATCTAATGCTTAAAATAATGATTTCTGAATCAAAACTTTTGGTGGGAGATTTACTGGTGAGTTTTATAAATCAAAGGCAAGATATATAACTCAACCCCTGAGAAGTGCGGATTTATAAATCCAACTTATAAATCATCAATGGGGTGTTGGGGTGGAGTTCATGTTTTACACGAAATAATATTTCACAAATGGCACCTTGTATATCATGCAATTGCCACAAATCTTTTACATGGGAGTCAGTGTACATGATGTGTGACTGAAGAAAAATAAATAGGTTCTGTAAGTTGGATGCAACAGAATGGTTAAACGTTTAACCTGTGCTCCCCAGACAAGGCTGAGCTCCTACTTAGGATGCGATGTTGCGGATGCAACTTCAGGGCTTTGAACATCAGTAGTAGAGGATATTTATTTCTCTAAATCAGCAAGTCAGCATAATTCATAAAGCTGGCAATATCTGCAAAACAGAAAATCTGTTCAGGAATATGAGGCATGCTTCAGATAAAAACTGGGGTTCATCAATGGGAAGAACAGGAAGACAACTGGCCACAGAGGAAGGTCCAGTGGAAATGAACATGCCTTTAGAAAGAAGCCTCTTCTTTTCTAAAGTTTGTGCTTTCAAGTGGCACCTATCTGGATAAAAACCTAAGAAAGGCCTGCTGGATCCAGCCAAAGAGGACTAGTCCAGCATTGGTTTTTTCACAGTGACCAACCTGATGCATGGAGAAAACCAGCAAATAGGATTTGAGCACAAGAGCACTTTCCCATCTTGTGGCTTCCTGCTCTGCCTAACTATAGCCGTATAGTTAGGCAGAGAGAGGCAACTGCCTTAGGCAGTAGAAACTTGGGTAGTGAGTGGTAGGAGAGTGTTGGAGGTAGTGATGTGGGGAGGATTCAATTCAGTTTGCATTTTAAAGGTGGACCTACCCAATTCACACTTTTGGAAACAGTCTGCAAACTGGAATGCAACTATCTTTCTAAATGTGCACTTTACGGTTGGGCTATGACTCCTGTCAACCCTGCTCATGTTACCTGAGGCTCATAAGAGAGATAGTTCAAAACCTCTGGAAGATGTCAACTTGGGGAAGACTTGGTCTACACACTTTGCAGACTTCTGATCCTCCAAAATAGTTCTTCTTCTATCACCCATTCTCCAGTTCCAAGTTCCTTCCCATACAAATGCCAAAGTTAGCGCGATGCAAGAGAAACTCTTCCATGCTGGAGCCCAACTTCTTAAACGGATGAAACGTATTAATGGCAGTGAAGCGTTGCGATGATAGGTTGGTTTCCTCCTGATTTCACAAGGGTCCCAGTTGACCGAAGAAGCTATCCTGGCCCTTTCTCCCATGAATTATAATCATAATCATTATCTAGAGTAGCTATTAATAATCCATATAATTGCAACATTATTTCTTCAGATGTCTCCCATGCACACATTTTCAATTAGTTTTAACTGTATGGAGAGATTTTGAAGCCTCTGAGTTTTCATTATTAAGATCATTTGGGCCAAATAAAAAATCTGGCACTGGCAGCTAGGTTTATTAAAAATGGCTTTTGATAAACGAAAACAACAAATGTGCTTTGCATTTGCATGGGAAAAGCCCGCAATGATGAAACACAACCAGAGGACTCCATTGTGAAGTCAGAACTCTGCTTTATGGATGGTGGTGTCAAAGGAACCTTGGCAACTAATCTCATTTCACTGGCTAACACCCCAAGCCTAGCATGTCTACTCAGAAGTAAGTCCTGTTGAATTCTAAAGGGCTTAACTCTCAGGAAAGTAGGGTTAGGACTTCCGCCTAATTAGAAGCTAAATTCCCAACTGGAAGCTAAGTTCCAAACATGAAAAATTTCCAACTGGTGCCTCCAGCATGTGTTGTTGTTGTTGTTGTTGTTTAGTCGTTTAGTCGTGTCTGACTCTTCGTGACCCCATGGACCAGAGAACGCCAGGCACCTCTGTCCTCCACTGCCTCCCGCAGTTTGGTCAAACTCATGCTGGTAACCTCGAAAACACTATCCAACCATCTTGTCCTCTGCCGTCCCCTTCTCCTTGTGCCCTCCATCTTTCCCAACATCAGGGTCTTCTCCAGGGAGTCTTCTCTTCTCATGAGGTGGCCAAAGTACTGGAGCCTCAGCTTCACAATCTGTCCTTCCAGTGAGCACTCAGGGTTGATTTCCTTCAGTATGGAGAGGTTTGATCTTCTTGCAGTCCATGGGACTTTCAAGAGTCTCCTCCAGCACCATAATTCAAAAGCATCAATTCTTCGGCGATCAGCCTTCTTTATGGTCCAGCTCTCACTTCCATACATCACTACTGGGAAAACCATAGCTTTAACTATACAAACCTTTGTTGGCAAGGTGATGTCTCTACTTCTCAAGATGCTGTCTAGGCCTGTCATTGCCCTTCTCCCAAGAAGCAGGCGTCTTTTAATTTCGTGGCTGCTGTCACCATCTGCAGTGATCATTGAGCCCAAGAAAGTAAAATCTCTCACTACCTCCATTTCTTCCCCTTCTATTTGCCAGGAGGTGATGGGACCAGTGGCCATGATCTTCGTTTTTTTGATGTTGAGCTTCAGACCATATTTTGCGCTCTCCTCTTTCACCCTCATTAAAAGGTTCTTTAATTCCTCCTCACTTTCTGCCATCAAGGTTGTGTCATCTGCATATCTGAGGTTGTTGATATTTCTTCTGGCAATCTTAATTCCGGCTAGGGATTCATCCAGCCCAGCCTTTTGCATGATGAATTCTGCATATAAGTTAAATAAGCAGGGAGACAAAATACAGCCTTGTCGTACTCCTTTCCCAATTTTGAACCAATCAGTTGTTCCATATCCAGTTCTAACTGTAGCTTCTTGTCCCACATAGAGATTTCTCAGGAGACAGATGAGGTGATCTGGCACTCCCATTTCTTTAAGAACTTGCCATAGTTTGCCGTGGTCGACACAGTCAAAGGCTTTTGCATAGTCAATGAAGCAGAAGTAGATGTCTTTCTGGAACTCTCTAGCTTTCTCCATAATCCAGCGCATGTTTGCAATTTGGTCTCTGGTTCCTCTGCCTCTTCTAAATCCAGCTTGCACTTCTGGGAGTTCTCGGTCCACATACTGCTTGAGCCTTCCTTGTAGAATTTTAAGCATAACCTTGCTAGCGTGTGAAATGAGTGCAATTGTGCGGTAGTTGGAGCATTCTTTGGCACTGCCCTTCTTTGGGATTGGGATGTAGACTGATCTTCTCCAATCTTCTGGCCACTGCTGAGTTTTCCAAACTTGCTGGCATATTGAGTGTAGCACCTTAACAGCATCATCTTTTAAAATTTTAAATAGTTCAGCTGGAATACCATCACTTCCACTGGCCTTGTTATTTGCAGTGCTTTCTAAGGCCCATTTGACTTCACTTTCCAGGATGTCTGGCTCAAGGTCAGCAACCACACTACCTGGGGTATACGAGACATCCATTTCTTTCTGGTATAATTCCTCTGTGTATTCTTGCCACCTCTTCTTGATGTCTTCTGCTTCTGTTAGGTCCTTTCCACTTTTGTCCTTTATTATGGAAATCTTTGTACGAAATGTTCCTTTCATATCTCCAATTTTCTTGAACAGATCTCTGGTTCTTCCCATTCTATTGCTTTCCTCTATTTCTTTGCATTGCTCGTTTAAGAAGGTCTTCTTGTCTCTCCTTGCTATTCTTTGGAAATCTGCATTCAATTTCCTGTATCTTTCCCCATCTCCCTCGCATTTTGCTTGCCTCCTCTCCCCCGCTATTTGTAAGGCCTCATTGGACAGCCACTTTGCTTTCTTGCATTTCCTTTTCATTGGGATGGTTTTCGTTGCTGCCTCCTGTATAATGTTACGAGCCTCCATCCATAGTTCTTCAGGCATTCTGTCCACCAAATCTAAATCCTTAAACCTGTTCCTCACTTCCACTGTGTATTCATAAGGGATTTGACTTAGATTGTATCTTACCGGCCCAGTGGTTTTTCCTACTTTCTTCAGTTTAAGCTTGAATTTTGCTATAAGAAGCTGATGATCTGAGCCACAGTCAGCTCCAGGTCTTGTTTTTGCTGACTGTATAGAGCTTCTCCATCTTTGGCTGCAGAGAATATAATCAATCTGATTTCGATGCTGCCCATCTGGTGATGTCCATGTGTAGAGTCTTCTCTTGTGTTGTTGGAAAAGCGTGTTTGTGATGACCAGCTTGTTCTCTTGACAGAACTCTATTAGCCTTTGCCCTGCTTCGTTTTGATCTCCAAGGCCAAACTTGCCAGTTGTTCCAGCATGTAGGAGAGGCTTTATTTGAAATCTTATGGATCTCAGTCTGTTTTATTCATTCAAAATATTTGCAAACCATTTTCTAGAGTCAAACTGCAATGTACTTAAAAAAAAAGAATTTGGTTTCCAGCAACTGGTATTTGAAAGAATTGCTTCCTGTGACTCTGGAGGCAGAGCATAACCATCAAGGCTAGTAGTCATCAATAGCCCCCTCCTCCATGCACCTGTATAATCCTCTTTTAAAGTCATCTTGGTTGGTGGCCCTTACTGGCTCCTGGGGGAGAGAGTTGCACAGTTTAACTATGTGCTGCATGGAGAAGGGCTTTCTTTCATATCTCCTGAACCTTCCAATAGTCTTTTCTTGCTTGTTTCACACCCAAATTCTATATACACTGATGGTGCTATATCGAAACCTCCTTAGATTTAAATGTAAATCTACAACCTTGATTGCAAGTTCTACTCTCACACACACATATATATATTCAAGAATGATCAAAAGAGTTCTTTAAGATTACTCTTATATTAATATGATTTTTTTAACCTCCCATGGCAACATGACGTACTATTACTTAAACTCGTTTAAACTATGAGCACAAGCGACTGTGCTCCATCCAATTTTGTACCCCTAATACGCTTTGAACATGTCCACCTTTGCTAACAGCCTTGGATTCCTTCCTGGCCTTTTCCACTTCTCCCTACTTGTAATTTTCACCTTAAACGAATATATCATTTTGCACAATCAGGGAAGATGACTTTCATTCCATTTGCTCTTTTACAAAGAATGCAGTTAGTAGAGACAGATTCCCCCCCCCCCTTGCATTTCCAACCCTCCCATTGCCTCGCTCTAAAGACAGGAAATGGATACACACACCATCTCTATATAATAATGCATCAAAAATATATTCATTGTCTTGAATTTCATTCATCTCTCTGTGTGTCAACATTTCTCACTGAAGTCCTGCACATTTGACAAGCAGGATTTATATGGGTTCCCCCTTTCCTCCTTTTTGCACCACATGCATTCCACTTTATAAGCGCGCGCACACACATCCCTCATTAAAAAGTCTTTCATTTCCCAATTTCCCCAACAATTTCATCCAGTGCACAACAGTATTTCATTTCATCTAGGATTCCATCACTGTCTGTTTTTAGCACATAGTTAAACTACGAAATTTGCTCCTGCAGGAGGCAGTCATGGCCACCAACCTAGATGGCTTTGAAATGCAGCTGAAGAAATTCAGGAGGAGGGTTGTCAATGGCTAATAGCCATCATGGCTGTGCTCTTTGTTCATGGTCAGAGGCAGTAATACTTCTGAATACCAGTTGCCGGAAACCGCGGTACAGGAGAGTGTTCTTGTGCTCAAATTCTGCTTGTGGGTTTTCCACAGGCATCTGGTTGGCCACCGTGAGAACAGAATGCTGGACTAGATGGGCCATTGGCTTGATCCAGGAGGCTCTCTCTGGGTTCTTATGTTCACAGACTTCAAATGGCCAACACTTCTGGTTCCTGAGAGGGCTTCAAGGTCTAGGCCCACCTGGTCCACTGTAGCTCAGCAGGTTTTATCCCACCTTAGCTGCTGATGCTTCTGGTGAAGAACCCCTGACAGAGCAATGCAACAAAAGCATACTCTGTTGGGGGATCCCCAACAGTCTATTTCTCAGCAAGATCCAATTCTCATGTCACTCCTTTGATTTTGAAACACAGGCTCGCTGACACTTGTCAGAAGCGTGCAAACATTTGACTTCACCGCATCTACCAATTCTGGCACCCCATCCAATAAAGTGATAATGCGTTGGGAGAGCATTATCCCATTACACGTTCATAATTTGAAAGAACTATGGGGAAAGACAACCGGCAAAAAATATTGGCAACGCGAGTTAATGAAAAGCTCACATTTTCTAACTACTGTTTAACTAATTAAAATTGAATTAAAGGAATATAGCATTAACTATGTCAACTGTTTTGCATTAAAAAGTTGTTAAATATATCATGCTGTTTGTAGGCAGATTTTTGCAACAGCTAATTGTGAGAAATAGTCATGTAGTATCTAATTGCATAACTGGGTAGCGTATAAAATTCACAATTAGGTGAATTATATTTAGTAAAATATGTTCAAATACATTCTTTTTTAGATTGTGGGGTTTTATGGAAGCATAATGGAATCGAAGCACATTTTTAATTACCTAATTATTGCCATTTTCCAAGTCCACTTACACCATAATTGGTCTTATTTTCATAGTCCAAGCTTGGAAAGGAGAAGCTCCATTTAATTATGCTGAATCCCTTTTACCTGCATAAAGGAATTCTCTTTTTTATATCAAAATGTTACCCAACCGGAAGCATTCAGTCTTCAGTCTTTCATTACTACCCTATTATTTGTTTTGCAAAACTGGTCACCAAGACACACTCAGAGACAGACAGATAGACACACACAGACACACACACACACACATACACACACACCAGTTTTCAAATACAGTACTGGGTGCTACACCAAATTCCCAATTAATGCCCATATTTCTGAAGTGTTATGTGCATGTCAGCTGCATGTCTGCTTATTGTCCAGGACACCAGCAAGACCCCAGGCTTAGCCGACATGAAATGTTGCAGAAACACTGGAAACTGCCTTCTACTGAGTCAGAGCTTTGGTCCATCTAGTTCAATAGTTATCTGTACAGACTGGCAGCTGCTCTCCCAGGTTTCAGACAGGCGATGGAGATGCCAGGGATCAAACCTGGGACCTTTAGCATGCCAAGTAGGCATTCTAATGCCAAAGTTGGTGGCTTTCCCCCTGAAATGAATATTATCCCACTCAAAAGTGGCATTAAACTTGAGCTTAGTGGATAATCGAGCAATTAACACCCAGGGTGATCTTAAAGATAAGAGTGGCTCCATGCTTTCTTCCTCGCAAACAAAAGCATGCCCAGCCAAGGAGTCGTCATCCTGCTCATCCTCTGGAAACAACTCTGCTTCTGAAATTTCCTCGCCTATCAGTATTCCTGAGCAATCCAACAGCTGTCAAAGCTCAGTGTCTAGAGGCATGTTCCAGGGCGTAAGCGAATAGGGTTTTTTATCAGCCTTTCAAGTTGGGGCATTCTGACTGGGGAACATAAGATGAGCCTGAACTGGATCAGGCCCATGGCCCCTCTAGGTCCATTATCCTGTTCCCACAGTGGTTAACCAGATGCCTGGAGGAAGCCGGATAGCAGGATTCGAACACAAGAGGACAATCCCCTCCAGCAGTTCCCAGCAACTGGTATTCAGAAGCCTCACTGCCTCCAACTCTGGAAGCAGAGCAGAGCCAAGATGACTAATAGCCATCAATAGACTATGAATTTGTCCAGTCCTCTGTTAAAGCCATCCAGGTTGGTGGCCATCATTGCCTCCAAGATCACATGAAAAAGTGTGGAGGAGCAAAGCTTTGCAGCTGCAGCCTTCAGGCCAATTTTGCCATAGCAGTGCAGGGATCAAATGCATCCTGAATCCAGAATCAAAGTGGACCTACTCAGTTTCCTTAACTATAATTTTGGTGTATCCCCATACCCACCAACTCTTTCACAGAATGTGAAAACTGCTCCTGAAAACAGCTAACGGTGGTGCTAACTAGCTAGCTTCTTTTTCTTTAATAAAAGAACTGGTTTGGCCAGCTTATTCTTATACATTTTACCCTCCACAGTTACAGGGTCACAAGAATGGGAAGGGGCTCAGGATGCAGAATGACCCCCCCTCAACCTCAATACAATTTTCCAACTTGAATGGAGCTTCCTCTTTTTTCCTTTTTAAAAGAATCTCTTGTTTTTTTCATCTTCCATTTGCCTTTAGTCTGTTTCCCTTTCATCTTTAGTAAGTCTTTTCTTCCTAGAGTCTTATAACACCCACTGTTCACATTCTACCTGCAGTGGGAATGAATGAGTTAACCCCCAAAAGAACTCAGCAACCTGGGGGGCGGGGGGAGTGAGCTTTTTAGTTTCCAATAAAAATGTCAAAGAGATATGAATAGCAATAAATGGCTCAAAAATGTTTAAATTGAAGGAAAACAATTGAAAATGGGCATAGAAATAGAATGTTTAGCTAACCAAGCTATAATACCCTTGTTATTTTAATCAGCTTGGGGAAGTAATTGAGCTTCATGCAGGAGTATACTTTTATGTTTTAATGTATAGCCTTTTATCTTTCTCAAAGCAATTCTGAAAAGGCCTTCTTCCATGGTAACATTTCAGAATGGCAGTCTTTATACTTTCGCATAATTTCATTCCATGCAATGTGCAGCCGCATCCTAAGAAGGCTTAACTCAGAAGGAGGCCTCTCTGGGTGGAACAGGACACTTGGGTAAGCATGTTGAAGATTTCAGCCTCGGCTTGGAAGGGTTACCTTTAATGCCTATGGGATGCTGCTTTGAGAGTGGTGCTTTGTAAGGATAATATATTTAAAAGTGACAGAAGAAATCACTTCCAAGTGATTCTGTAATCTCCTGCGCAGGACAGATACTACATAACTAGGTATCCCTCACCTCCAAAAAATGATAGTGTAGACAGCAAAGATTCAGGATGGACTTCTTTGAGCAGTGCATAAACTATGGAACTCACTCCCACAGGAGGTAGTAATGGCCACCAACCTAGATGATTTTAAACAAGGATTGGATAAATCCATGCTTCAGTGGCTTCTTGCCATGGATTATCAACGGCTTCTAGCCATGTACAGTGGTACCTCGGGTTACATATGCTTCAGGTTACATACTCCGCTAACCCAGAAATAGTACCTCAGGTTAAGAACTTTGCTTCAGGATGAGAACAAAAAATGTGCTCCCACAGCGCAGTGGCAGCAGGAGGCCCCATTAGCTAAAGTGGTGCTTCAGGTTAAGAACAGTTTCAGGTTAAGAACGGACCTCCGGAACAAATTAAGTACTTAACCTGAGGTACCACTGTAAGCTGTGCTCTGTCTCCACAGACAGAGACAGCAGTGCTTCTGAATGCTAGTTACTGGAAACCACAGGAGGGGAGAATGCTCTGGTGGCTGGCTCCTGTTTGCTGGTTTTCCCCTGGGGCATCCCTTCCTTTCCAAGGCTTTTCCCAAGCAATCGGAGACTGCACCTGCATGCAGCCTGTTCCTGCTGCATCCTTTTCAGCCCTCTTCTGGTTCTGGGGAGACAGGGCAATGAGGGGAGCCTGTCACAGCAGGAGGGGGAAACACCTGTGACTCTTCACCACCCTTTCTCAACTCTTGGCCTCCCTCTCCCACTTACCAGATTCAGTTTCTGTCTCTGATTCTGGATTCTCTCTGATTCTCTCTGTCACAGAATATTCCAGCTCACTAAGCCCTGTTACCTCTTCAGCTTCAGACACCTCCTCTGTGTATGGATTAGAAAACTGCATATTTTCCTATTGTGATTAGCAAAAAACCATAGTAAATCATAAATCATAGTAAATGTGGTGAAGTGCCCTTGATATATATCCACTAGGGGTCTCAAGGTATGGTATTGGTTAATCCAGAGAGAAAAAGCACATTTTCCCCATTCTGCTCTACTGACCTTTTGCTTAGCTTTTTGCTAATGTCATTTTCACTCTTGGTTGGGCTTTGCTGACAGTTAGGATGGCTTCTTTATGAAGATCCTGAGATAAACTAGGGCCATGCATTCATTCACATAACACATACAAAAAAACCCTCTTCTCTGTTCCTCCTCTGATATAAAATATTCCTGATGTAATCAAGAGAACATCAAAACCCTATAGAGTGCCCTTGTTAATCCTGTTGCTTCCTACTTCCCCCCCCCCTCTCTCTCTCTCTCTGTGTGTAGACACAGAATCATAGAATTGTAGCATTGGAAGGGACCCAATGGTCATCTAGTCCAACCCTCTGCAATGCCCGAATTGCAGGTAAAGAATCTTTAACAGATGGTGATCCACCCTCTCTTTAAAAACATCCAGTGAAGGAGAGTCTACCTAAGGAGTTCATTCCAACAGTGATTAGTAACAAATATTAAAACCAGCTTCAAAAATGGTTGCAATAGAAATACATTCATTGCTGTTTTCTTTTTCTTTTTTTTAAAAAAGAAGGAACAATTCTGACTTATGCTTTTTTAATTCTGGCAGTCCCCCTTCTGCCCCCTCTCCCATCGATAATAACCAATGGTACCTAATTTTAAACACAATTGCTATGGCCATATCACCACAACAATATCATTCTCTTCCTAAGGTGCAATTAAAGATATGCCTGGATGTATAAGGCTTTATCAGTACAGCCAGAGAATGCCAAAGAGACACATTGAGGAAGGATTTGGCTCAGCAGTTTCTGTAGCTGTGTGGGCATTGCAGAATTACTTCGGTGCTTTGACAAAACCTGTCGGTTAGGCACTTATATACAGGGTCGTTATTAGAATGGGGATGCTATAGACATTCTCCTCAACCCACCTTTGCCCCTTAGTGACTGCAGGACCTTCCAACATTCAGCTTAACTTGATGTCCATGAGTTCTGGCATTATGAGAGAGGGAGAGAAACTTTTCGGCACCCGCTTCCTCCATGCCATGCAATTGAATTGGGGGGGGGGGGGAGAACAGGAGCATCTGAAACTTTTCTGGGAAACATCACTGGCCTCATCAGAAGTTGTTTGGCAAAGGGTTGTGTGCAGTATTCCTGCCACTCAGAGTAGACCCATGGAAATTAATGGGCATGACTCCCTTTGGTCCATCCATTTCAAGGGGTCTACTCTGAGCTGACCTTGCTTGGTGCAGCACCCGGGCTCCAGGAACTTCTGGTTAAGGACATGGCATGAAGTGGGACGATCTCCAAACTGATGGTGGTTCTACTGGAAAACTCTTCAGGAAAAGCTTTCACAGCAGAGTGTGGAGACGCTGGAAAGAAAGAACCACAGTGTTGCACAGTTAGAAGGTATCACCAAGGGACATTTAGTCCAACTCCTTGTGGCTGCCAACTTCAACCATGCACGCTCTTTAAATCTCCAGGGCATGGACCCAAGTGAAGCCAACCTGCCCCCTCCACTGGCAGTGGCCCACTCCCATGCCCTCTCATAATTGGCCAATTGTGTGAGCTGGCAGAATCCACTACCTGGATGCCATGATCAGTCCAGGGACATCCTTTGCTGCTAGGGTAGTGACCTAGAGGGCAGGGCCTTCACAGCCGGATCATGGCAGGAGGGAGGAGCGTCACTCTGCAATGATGCCCACCTAAGAGGGTGAGTGGACTTCGCTCAGTCTCAGTTGTTCATGTTGAGCTCAGTGGCAGGGATCTGAGATCCAAGCCTCCGCCTCCCAGCAACAGGAAAGCTGTGAAATCTAGGGCAGAGACGACTAACCTACCGCTGTTCCCTTAGGTTCTTTAAGTGCTGATAAATGTATTTAATTCTATTCCGCTCAGGTTAGCCATCAGCTTGGTGATATCGGGCTGTAGAGAGCCATTTGGCCAGCCCTGTCATCTCACACCTTAATGAGCACTGAAGGCGCACCGAGTAACTGGATATTTCACTTTGGATCCTGCCTAGCAGTTCATTATATAAAATCCTGCATATAGTTAAATTAGCAGCATGGCTGACAAGACGGTGACACAGCTTAACTTATTTTTAAAATTGCTTAACTTTATCGTTATATGGAGCCAATTCTCGGAGTATTTATAGACGAAAATGTGCCACCATCGAAGTGCATGGTGAATATGAGTTATATATCAGAGCCTGTGTCCTCCTCTGTTCCAGGACTTTGAGGCTAATGTTGTTATTGTTGTTGTTGTTGTTGTTGTCATCATCATCGTTATTATTTTCCCAGCATTAAAACACAAAGTAGGGATTATACAAAAACACCAAAATCAAAATGCTGTGCCAATTTAACCCAAATTATTTATTCATTTCAAAGCATTTCCACACTGTTTAATATATGACATCTGTGCCAAAGACCTGTGCCAAAGACCTGTCTAAATAAAAATGTATTTTCCTGGTGGCAGGTTGGTCATCTGAGCAAGGGAGCCCAGAGCCGGGCAACTTTTAGTCCATCCCTTTTACACAAAGTGGACCTTCTTGCAGCTACTTTGGGCTATATACCTCCAAGCCTATTACAAAATGCTCCGGATAACATCAAATGCCATCTGTGGCTGTCTGTCAAGTGAAGGCAAATGCCTTTTCTTCCCTTCAAAGATGATCAATTTTATTGACCAGGGGAAGAGGCTGTATTTTTAGAATGTTTGAGGATGCCACTCAAAGCCACCAAACTGCTGCCCCTGTCTAAATTTTACACAAGATGAACAAAAAGTCTAGAACTCTATTGTCAGAAGGACATAAAGGTGGAAGGCCCTGATCCACTAGGCACTGGGGTGGATTGCACCCTGCCCTTTGCAGAGTCAGGCCCAGGCTGCCACTAGGCTCAGCATTGGCTGCAACAGCATGCAGCTCTGGCTTCCCAGCCCTACCCATTGCCACCCCAGCACCACATTTCCCTGACCTGAGGGTTCTGGATCACAGGAGCCTCAGCAATTGCCCTCTCCCACTGGAAACAAACCAGGACTGCTCCAAGAAAACGCACGTGGCAAAAAGGATCCTTAGGTGGACCACCTCCTTACTCGCTTGGCCAAGCAGATAGCCAGCCAATCAGGATCCCCCCTTCGCTTCTCACTTCCCTCTGTGGCCCCCTACATGGGCATAGCCAGGGTTTTTGTTTTTTGAAGGGGGCAGCCCTTTGATTAGGAAATCAAAGCTGCTGAACTGGGGAGTAAGGGGGGGAGAAAATGAAGTACGTAGGTCTGATTTCCCTACAGTTTCTTGCAAGATCTTGTGAGATCACATCAAAGTCTTGCAGGATGTCCAGGAGAGCGAAAGATCTCAGGAGATTCCTGTGAGATCTTGCAAGTTCTCTCAGGGAATCGGCACCAGTGCCAGCATTGCTTCTCTGCAAGTGCCTCAGGAATTCAGAACTTAAAGCTGTCCGTTCTGAAGGAAGTCAGGTAAGGACTGACAGCTCGGGTGGGGCTGGGGAGGAGGTGTGTGACTCCTCAGCTGGAGAAGGCTCAGGTGAGGGTAGGATGCCTCATCAAGCCCAGAAGGTATAACCGGAAATCTATCCTGGCCAGGCCTGCGTCCACCAGCATTGCTCTCCTGACAGGTGATATGGACAGATGATTTGGACTCAGATAATTGAGTACTTTAAATGATTTTCAATAATTTTCAATAATATTTGTGGATCTAGGGGGGAAGCTGCTTCCCTGCCCCACCCCTAGCCTCATGCTGTGGCCCCCATTTATGCAATGTTCACCTGTGACCCCCGGGAATATCGTTGGGAAACACTGATCTAGTCCCTGCAATGCAGGAATCACAGTGAAGGAAACCCTGACAGATGGTTACATGATTTGAACAATGGCATGATCAACTTGCCCAGGCTTGTGGGGTTCAACCGAGGCCCTGCTTATTGGCCCATCATCAGGACTGATTAGACTGGCAGGCTCTAGAGACAGGACCTCTGCAGTGGTGGCCCCATGTTTATGGAACTACCTCGCTAGGCATGTATGCCTCCTGCTTTACTGGTTTTCAAATGGGTCTTCAAGTCTTCTCTCTTTCAAGCACTTTAAATTGATATTTTAGTGCAAGTTGTTTAACCACTGTTATTTCAATGTTATTTTTTTGACCTACATTAATTTAATGCATGTTGTGCTTGTGCTCTTTTTAAATTACTGCTGGTGCAATAATAATAAGTATAGATTGTTTTTAATTGGTTTTTTTTAATGAGTTTTATGGTTTCAATGTGTTGAGAGCCATCTTGGGAGGGGATGGAATGAAAAGTGGCTTGCAAATGTTGAACGACATATCAGTTGCCACTAGATACTCCTAACTGGACATGCCTTCCCTGCTCTGCACAGGCCCCTGAACTGCATGATTTTAGAGAAGAGACACACTTGTTTGGCTGAGTTTTGGTTTTCCCTGACAGGCAATATCTATCCGGCTGGGGATTTCTCTTTATTTAAGGTTCACTGATTTTTAGTTGAGCCATTTCAGCAACCCGGGTGGATCAACATATTTCGACAAGGTTTGCCAGTGGAGAACTCATATCTCCAGAGCTGAAAGAGGCTGGGCTATTTAATTATGCAAAATGATTTAACTGAACATTAATATCACAATATTTTGACTGAACTGGTTTGGCTAGGGAAATAGAAGTGACTAGCATACTGAATGCTTTGGTTTGGGGGTGTTCTGAAGACAGGAACGCTCAAGTGGAGATGACAGTGTGAGAGTTAGAGGAGGCAAAGGTTTCAGCAGAGGGATTTTAAAAGCCAGCAACCATCTGTTTCCCCTCACCTTTACACGGGGGGAAAAGTGACATATCAAAACACTGCTGTCCTTGCTTCATCATTTGGAAAGATGGCTTCCCTTTCCTAAAAGCAAATTGCATCCATCCTTACCAACCTGCAAGGACCACCCCTCTGCCCTGGATCTCATTGGACTCCAACTCCCTTGCCAGCATGGCAACTGATGCAGGAAGGTGAGAGTTGTAATCCAACAGCCTCTGGAGGGTACCATATTAGCTAACTCTGGATTAAACCCTGTTGGGGGAATGAGAGGAAGCATTAAAAAATATTCCTGGAAGCTTGCACAACTGTTTTGTACAAAACAAAACCCAAATTGCCCAATAGTTTTGTTTTAGAAAAAGTTTCAGTAGTGGCTAGTGGTGATGAAAAGTCCCACAGAGAAAGCTTTTGACTATCCTTATAATTCCTCAAATGAGCAAGCATCTTCGAAGTGGCTTCAAATTCCTCTTTTGCCAAAATTCAGCAGTATAACAATGACACGGTCAGGTTGCTACACCAACTATAGGCATTTGCTGTAGTCAAGGAAGAATCAAGAGCCTTAGGCAGGGTTGTGTAGATACAAGAACTGAACGGTGCCAACTCTTTGATGGATGCAAATGCTCCCCTCTTTTGATGGGTTGCACAAGCATTCTAGTCATCATGGGTGAGGCAGTAAGATTTGGAGAAGGGGGATGGACTCCATGCCTCATAACTCCTACCAGGACCACCATCTAACTTCAGCAGTTTCACTCACCATTATTCACAATTTGCCACCTTGAGGGCTATAAACTTGTAAACTTTTTTTTAAATGCGAAAGTTGATATTCTGAACTCTGCAGATGGGATCAAATGGCATGGCTTTCTTCTGCTCACATCAAAGAGGCCATACCTTTCTCATGCTGTTTGAAGAACAGACAGGGGGCAGTCCTCTATCTGAAAGGGTCTTCTGTTTGAAGGGCTACCCAGAAAAAAACACAAGACGGAAGAGCAGAAGCCTTGAAATTGATCATCAACAGCAACTGAAGAATGGACTGAACAGGCACTCTGATCACTTGGTGATTCCCTACTATAGTGAGATGTCTTCTTCTTGTTGTTTAAGTTGCAGGAGTCACTTCTCAGTTTGCACCTATCTGTACAAACAAGCAGATCTCCATAAAACCTGCCTTTGAGTCCTCTTCTGTCCTTTAGTGATGCTTTCTCCCTTTCCTTGCAAGGTGTAAGCTCTTGTGGAAACTTTAGCTTTTCTGTTTTTAGGGGGTTAGCGTGTGCTTAACATTTTTGGTAAGGGAGCAAACCTTTCTCTTCACACATATACACGCACGTGCACACACACAGACACACCACCGTGCAGGGGGTGGCATGGCAAATTCAACTTAGCAGCTCGCCTTAATTGAGTCAGCTGGTGCCTGCCATACAGTGAAACTTCAAATTTGATCTGGTCAGCATGCCTGTGTAATGCATTGGTGGTTTGAAGTTGGATTTATCCTGCCATGGGAACTGTCTCCATCGATGAAACAAACAGTCTATGAGTCTAGTGGACTGTGACAGCCTGAGATGCCAAATTCGAGAGGGGAAGGAGGCAAGAGGGGAGAGGAGGAATGAAAAAAGATGGGAGGGGGGACGACTTGAATCCTGAGCTTTAACCAACATAGCCCCCGATGCTTTGCAATGAGCCTTCCCCCAAAATCATTGCAGCTTAGGCCAAGTGATTAAAAATAACTCCATGTTGTTTATGGAGGGTGGACAGGGAGAGATTGGCTGCTCATTCTGTCGCTTGTACATCACTTGCAGCTTCTTTTTCATATTGACAGCAAGAAAGAACACGGCATCATAACAACTTCTCTTCTAGTTAAGCTATGGAACTCTCTCCCACAGGTGGCAGCTCGGTTGCTAGCCTGGATGGCTTTAGAAGAGGACTGGATGAATTCATGGAAGACAAGGCTATCAATGGCTACAAGCTAAGAGGGCTGTGCTCTGCCTCCACAGCTGGAGGCTGCAATACTTCTGAGTACCAGTTGGTGGAAACCACAGGAGGGGAGAGGGCTCTTGGGCTCAAATCCTGCTTGCAAGTTTTCCACAAGCATCAGGTCAGGCACTGTGAGAATAGGATGCTGGACTAGATGGGCCATTGGCCTGATCCAGCAGGCTCTTCTTATGATATTATGTTGGAACTGGTGGACACCCCGCTGTTCATTTTTAGGATCTTATGAGCATTCCTTTTTAGAAGTCCCCAAACTCGAGGTGAGCTTTGTTTTGTGGTGAGTTGGCTCTTCTTTATTTAATAGTTGCTATGCTCAACATCAAAAAAATGAAGATCATGGCCACTGGTCCCATCACCTTCTGCCAAATAGAAGGGGGGAAAATGGAGGCAGTGAGAGATTTTACTTTCTTGGGCTCCATGATCACTGCAGATGGTGACAGCAGCCACGAAATTAAAAGTCGCCTGCTTCTTGGGAGAAAAGCAATGACAAACCTAGACAGCATCTTAAAAAGCAGAGACATCTCCTTGCCAACAAAGGTCCATATAGTTAAAGCTATGGTTTCCCCTCTAGTAATGTATGGAAGTGAGAGCTGGACCATAAAGAAGGCTGAGCGCTGAATAATTGATGCTTTTGAATTATGGTGCTGGAGGAGACTCTTGAGAGTCCCATGGACTGCAAGAAGATCAAACCTCTCCATTCTTAAGGAAATCAGCCCTAAGTGCTCACTGGAAGGACAGATCCTGAAGCTGAGACTCCAATACTTTGGGCACCTCATGAGAAGAGAAGACTCCCTGGAAAAGACCCTGATGTTGGGAAAGATGGAGGGCACAAGGAGAAGGGGACGACAGAGGACAAGATGGTTGGACAGTGTTCTTGAAGCTACCAGCATGAGTTTGACCAAACTGCGGGAGGCAGTGGAAGACAGGAGTGCCTGGTGTGTTGTGGTCCATGCGGTCACGAAGAGTTGGACGCAACTAAATGACTAAACAACAACAAATCATCCTTTGCTATTGGCCATGCTGACTGGGGTTGGAATCCAAAAACACCTGGAGGTCCACATGCTTCCCATCACTGCCCTGTACTCTACCAATATGTGCAAGGAATGTATTGCCTCTTTCCTCTCTCTCTGCATTGTGGGAGATGTAACAAAGTGTATTTGCCTTCAAAGCAAGCCTGCCCCAATCCCTACAAGAAAATGATAAAGTGGGGGGGGGGGTGTCTTAGGAGGAGTTCAAAGCTGCAAAGTGATTTAACTGTGGCTGTCTAAACTTCTTAAATATGACAAGTCAGCATCAGAAACTGACATGTCCTCATCAGGATGAGGAGTGAAGCCTGGGGCCTTTCCTGAATGCTCTTTAGCCACACTTGAACAGCTAGCCTTAAAATGCTTTTTAAAATATACATATATATTTATATGCAGGCAGCGGCTTTTCCAGAGAACTATCTGATAGTAAGGGCTGTTCAACAATGGAATGCACTACCTTGGAAGGTGGTGGACTCTCCTCTTTGGAGGTTTTTCAACAGAGGTTGGATGACCATCTGTTGGGGATTCTTCCTTAATTGCAGGAAGTTTGACTAGGTGACCCTTGGGGTCCACTAAAGCTCTCCAACTCTAAGATTCCACGAGATTCACCAATGATCAATCACATTTTGTTGGCCAACTCTCAAGTTGGTGAGGCTCATTTGACAATGACATGAACTCAAACATTTAGTGCCATTGGCCCAGTTCTGTGGAATGCCCTTCTAATAGAGATTAAGCAGGCGTTTTCTGTTTTTAATGTTCACTCGAAACTTTCCTACGTTGCCAGGTTTATGCAGACATTTAAGAAAACATCCACTATAATAATTACCTGGTAATCTGTGATTTTGAATTCTCACCTGTTTTTATTGCATGTATCTGATTATTGCAAACCTCTTAGATTTTTTAAAAACAATGAATTTGTGATATACACCTACTTTTATAAAATAGCAAGAGTTACCTGAGCATTATGAGAACAACAGAGTTCTCTTACTATAGACCTAAGTTGAGGAACTTTTTCTCTCTCACTTGGAATCTGTGCTCTTTCATATGGAAAAGAAAAGGCCTGTCCATTTCTGAAGAAACCCTGCTTCTCCATATGGGTGAGCACAGAGCTTGAGACATTTTACAGGTGGGCCTCTGAAGTCTTAAGCATAACTCTTTGTATACAACTGTTATTCTTAGCTCCTGCTGTACGGGGTCGTTTTCCCAAGAGACATAATCTAAACAGTTTCTCTTAAGCTGATCGGTCTGTCTAAAATATTTCAGAAAACATCCCCGACAGCTCTAGACAGATTATTTTAGAATACCAAGGGTGGGCTTAGTTCTTGCAAACTCAAACATGAGACGTTTCCCCCACTTATTCTCCCACAGTTTTGATAACCCCTTTCGCACGGATTAGTTAACAGTGGAAATGTGGCTTTGCGCTATTAAACCACATCTACGAAATCTGAAAGTCGACATGTTGTGTGACAAAGACATTGGGGAGTTGGGATTCTACTTGCTACCCTCTGCATGGAACTGACCTTGTCTCTGTTCGGTAATGGAGGTTTCAAATAACTTCCCAGCCTTGGGGCTTTCTAGGGCCAGGCCTGCCAATCACAATGAACAGTATGAGATGGCAGAGCCACTGATGGAAAGTCGACAAATGTCCACAACAGACAGCAAAGAAGACTTTCTTGTTACTTGTTCCCAAAGAAAATCTGGGATCTACTTTTGGAGAAAAGAGAAGTCTCAAATGGACCATTATGGTGTGCATGGTTTATTGTACACTTAGAAGATAGACATGCTAAAAAAAAAAAAACTTGAAGTGGGCTATATATTTTATTGATTTGTTCACAGAAATATTATTGCTTTTTTTAAAAAAAAAAAATTTATTAAGATTTTCAAATTCATATGCATTAATAATAAACAACATTATTTATATCATAGCATAATTTCATCACTTCTTTAGACTCCCTCACGTCTCCCGCTCTCACTTGCATCGTTAAAAAAAGGTTTTTCTAAGCAAATTACCATCTTGTTTACAATCTTATATCCGCTCATTTAAGTAGAATCTAGCAGTTCTCCAAAAGATTTATATTTTCCTTAATCTCACTTATCGTCAAATTCGAATCTAATTGAGTGGTAGGCAATTATTTTTGATCTAGCATCCTTCTTAACATTCAACCAAATTACAATATTTTTGTAGATAGATCTTAAATTTCTTCCAGTCTTCTTCAACCCTCTCTTCTCCCAGGTCTCGGATTCTGCCAGTCATCTCGGCCAGTTGCATATAGTCCATCAGCTGCAGCTGCCACTCTTGCAGCGTGGGTAGATCTTGAGTTTTCCAGCTCTTAGCGATGAGTATCCTTGCTGCCGTTGTTGCATACATAAAGAATGTTCGGTCCTTCTTTAACACCTTCTGGCCGACAATGCCCAGAAGGAAGGCCTCTGGTTTCTTAGTAAAGGTATACTTGAACACCTTTTTCAACTCATTATATATCATTTCCCAGAAGGCCTTCACTTTAGGGCAAGTCCACCAGAGGTGAAAGAATGTTCCTTCATTTTCCTTACATTTCCAACATTTATTATCAGACAAATGGTATATTTTGGCAAGTTTAACTGGGGTCATGTACCATCTATATATCATTTTCATTACATTTTCCTTCAGAGCATTACATGCAGTGAAGTTCAGCCCAGTGGTCCACAACCTTTCCCAGTCCTCAAACATAATGTTATGCCCAATGTCCTGAGCCCACTTTATCATAGCCGATTTAACCATTTCGTCTTGTGTATTCCATTTTAACAGCAGGTTATACATTCTTGATAATACCTTAGTCTTTGGTTCTAACAATTCTGTTTCCAACTTCGATTTCTCCACCTGGAACCCTAACTTTTTATCATTTTTAAAAACTTCTTTAATCTGAGCGTAGTGTAACCAGTCTCGCACTTTATCCTTCATTTTCTCCAAACTCTGCAATTTCCAATTGTCTCCATCTTTTTCTAATATTTCCCAATATTTTGGCCATTTGGCCTCCATATTGGGTCTTTTTCGGGCCTTAGCTTCCAGAGGTGAAAGCCACCTCGGTGTTTTATTTTCCAATAAGTCTTTGTATTTTATCCAGACATTAAATACTGCTTTCCTGACAATATGGTTCTTAAAGGCCTTATTGCTCTTAACCTTATCATACCATAGGTATGCATGCCAACCAAAAGCATTATTAAAACCTTCCAAGTCCAATACATCAGTGTCTTCGAGAAGTAGCCAGTCTTTTAGCCAGCAGAAAGCTGCGGCTTCATAGTACAACTTTAAGTCTGGCAGGGCAAAGCCCCCTCTTTCTTTCGCATCAGTTAATATCTTAAACTTAATTCTGGGCTTTTTGCCCTGCCAGACAAATTTAGAGATGTCTCTCTGCCACTTCCAGAAGCACTCCATCTTGTCCACAATCTGTAATGTTTGGAACAAAAACAACATTTTTGGCAATACATTCATCTTAATAGCAGCAATTTGGCCTAACAAAGAAAGCTTCAATTTTGTCCAACTATCCAAGTCTCTCTTAATTTCAGACCAACATTTTTCATAGTTGTCCTTAAACAGACTCAGATTTTTTACTGTAATGTTTACCCCTAGGTACTTTACTTTTTTAACCACAGTTAGTTCTGTTTCTCTCTGAAACCGTTCTGACTCTGTATCTGTCAAGTTTTCCCCCAACACCTTGGTTTTCTGTTTATTTAATTTAAATCCCGCTACCCGACCAAAGTCTTGTATCAATTGCAATACTCTTTTTGTACTAGATTCTGGCTCCTGCAAAGTCAAAACTAGGTCATCTGCAAAAGCTTTAAGTTTATATTGTTTCGCTCCGACCTGGATCCCTTCCACCAACCGGTCCCCTCTGATCATATTCAAGAGCACCTCCAGAACCGATATAAATAGCAGAGGGGAAATCGGGCAGCCTTGTCGTGTTCCTTTTTCAATTTTAAACTCTTCTGTAACCACATTGTTAACTATCAATTTAGCCTTTTGTTCTGAATATATTGCATCAATCCCATTCTCAAAACCCCGTCCCACTCCCATTTCTTTTAGATTTCCCTTCATAAATTTCCAAGAGATATTATCAAAGGCCTTCTCCGCATCTATAAAGATTAACACTGCTTTTGTATTTATGTCTGTTTGCAAAAGTTCCAAGATGTCAATAATATTCCTTGTATTAGCAAACATGTGTCTGCCTGGGAGAAAGCCTGCCTGGTCTTTATGGATTACTTCATTTAAAACTCTTTTAAATCTGCTTGTCAAAACATCTGCAAATATTTTGTAATCCACATTTAAAAGGGAGATGGGACGATAGTTCTTAAGTTGTGTCTTTTCAGTTTCCGATTTTGGTATCAATGTGATGAAAGCTTCCTTCCACGATTCTGGCGCCCTCTTCCCCTCCATGATTTCGTTGCTGACCTCCATCATTGGTTGAATCAGATGGTCTTTTAATGTCTTATAGTATTTGGAGGTCAGGCCGTCTGGCCCTGGAGATTTGCCCAGTTGCATATTCTGAATGGCTTTTTCAATCTCTTGACATGTTATTTTGCTGTTCAGGAGTGATCTGTTTTCTTGTGACAATTTTTTAAGTCCATTTTCCTCCAAAAATTGTTTAATCTCAACCTCGTCCTGCGGTCCTTGAGTATATAATTTTTTAAAGTATTTCTGGAAGCACTTTCTGATCTCCATGGGGTTCTGAATATTTCTTCCTTCAATTTCCAAATTTGTAACTGTATTTAATTTTTGTCTCTTCTTTAACTGCCAAGCTAGCAGTTTCCCACATTTATTTGCCGATTCAAAAGTTTTTTGTTTCATTAATTTAATCTTCCACTCTATTTCCTGATTTATCAATTTGGAATATTGTGCTTGATGGAGTTTGATTCCTCTCAAAATCGGCTGTGACATCGGATTTAATCTTAACTTCTTCTCTAATTCTTTTATTTTCTCCAAAATCTTGTCTTTTCTGTCATTTTGTATCCTTTTCTTTACAGCATTCTGTTGTATCAAGAACCCCCTCATCACAGCTTTACTTGCATCCCAAATGGTTCTTTTTTCCACCGTAGTGTTCATATTTATCTCAAAGTAGTCCTTCAAAGCTTTCTGGGCCTTCTTAATAATCTCCTGATCTCTAAACAAGTTGTCATTCATCTTCCATCTAAAGGAGCCGGTTGGTAATAGTGTCATATCCATTTTCAGTGCGTTATGGTCGGAGCATGTCTTTGGGCAGATTTCCACCTTTCTGACCTTGGGTGCCAGACCTCTAGTTATCCATATTTGGTCGATTCTTGTCCAAGTCAGCTGGGCTTCAGAGAAAAATGTTCCTTCTTTTCCCAAAGGGTTCTTCGTTCTCCAGATATCAATCCAGTCCATATTGTCTGTCAGTTCAAAGAATGTCTTAGGTAGTCTGCCGTCTTTTGTAACATTTTGGCTTTGTGACTTATCCATGTTGGCTGATACGACCCCGTTCATGTCTCCCATCATAATGATGTTATCATAGTCCAGATAGTCCAGCATGATCTCATGCAACTTCTTGTAAAATTCCGATTTCCCTTCATTTGGTGCATAAATTCCTAATATCAGAATCTTCTCTCCTTGATGTTGTATTTCAATTGCCAGAATTCTTCCATGTTCATCTTTAAATAAAAATTTGGGTGACAGGCTCTCTTTTGCATATATCACCACGCCTCTCTTCTTTACTATGTCTGAAGATATAAATTCCTGGCCAAGTCTTTTGTTTATTAACACTTTTCTGTGGAGCCTAGTCACATGTGTTTCTTGTAAACAAATAATGTCCAGTTACAGATAGGTAGCCGTGTTGGTCTGCCATAGTCAAAACAAAAAAAATTCCTTCCAGTAGCACCTTAAAGACCAACTAAGTCAGTTCTTGGTATGAGCTTTCGTGTGCATGCACACTTCTTCAGATAACAAGAAGTGGTATCTGAAGAAGTGTGCATGCACACGAAAGCTCATACCAAGAACTGACTTAGTTGGTCTTTAAGGTGCTAAATAATGTCCAATTATTCCCTTTTTAATATATGAAAAATTTTCCTCCTTTTTTCCGGGATGTTACAGCCATTTATATTCCAGCTCAAAAGTTGCAGAGACATCCTGAATAAATCTGGTTATTTTCCTTGGGGTGGTACTTTATTCTCCGAGTCTTCAGGGTCCGAGGGTGCAGGTACCCCTGGTGGTTCGGGCCCCGAGGGTAGTTCAAGTCCTTTTTGAAGGTCCTCTCCGTACGCGATCAGAAATTTGTCTCTATCTTCCAGTGATCTGATTTTAATCTTCTTCCCTGTAAAAGTGAAAGATAATCCCTGAGGAAAATCCCACCTGAAAATGATTGAGTTGCTCCTCAACAGTCTTACTAGTTCCAAATAGTCAGATCTAAGGTCCAGCAGTTGTTTAGGAATATCCTTGTAAATTTCAATTCTTTTGTCCGAAATATCCAGTGACTTTCCATAATGCAGGCCCAAAATTTTGTCCCTTTCCTCCTTTGATCTCAGTGTTATTAAACAATCTCTGGGCTTCTCTTTCTTTATAAGTCTTCCAAGCCTGAAGGCTGATATGATTTTGAAATCTTTTTCCTCTAAGTTCCAAGACTTGGAAAATTCTTTAGTCAAAAACTCAGCTAGGTTACCTTCTTCCACTTCTGGAACCGACCTTATCCTTAAGTTGGTCTCCCTGTTCCGCAGTTCTATCATGGAAAGATAGGTCTGATGTTCACCTACTTGTTTACTGAGTGGTCTAACCTCTTTTTCTAAATTTCCCAGTCTTTGGCTGGTATCCTCAGCCAATTTCTGGTTTTCACCTGCAGTCTCCTTCAATTCTCCAATTGCTTGTACATTCTGTGCAACTTGTCCAGTTAATCTATTTAAACATTCTGTGTTTTGATCAATTTTAGCTGTTTGCTGGTCGACTTTTCTATCCAAAGATTCCAATTTTTCAAGAATTTTCTCCAAAATAGAGACAGTTGCTCCTGAGGCCATATCTTCCAGTTGTAATTCCTCAGTTTCTCCCTCCCCTGCCCATGGCAGAGAAGCAGCTTCTTCCTCAGAAGGCAAAGTAGGCACAGATGATCTGCGTGCCTGAAAGGCTGCTGTTAAGGTTGTTAAAGTTGTTTGTCTAGTTCTTGGTCCCTTTTTTCTA
Organism: Podarcis gaigeae; assembly: GCF_964106915.1. Classification (NCBI taxonomy): domain Eukaryota; kingdom Metazoa; phylum Chordata; class Lepidosauria; order Squamata; family Lacertidae; genus Podarcis; species Podarcis gaigeae. Next base: position 30,272,649 of record NC_139684.1, read on the forward strand.
GCGCCACTCATTCCAAAGTTATCTAAAAGTCAAGGTCAAGCTGAGTTGTTCCCATGAGAAAACAACGGCCCAGATGGTGGCAGTCAAGCAGGAGGCCGGGAAAAGGAAAGTAAAACAATGTCACTGCTGTAAATCCCAAATCCTCTAGGGGGAGCTTAAAATGTCTTTAGGGAAGAGATCAATTCCAGTAAAATTAGTAAAATCTAATTTAATGTCCAGGAACCTTCAATAAAGTAGATTTTAGCAGAGTTAGTATTTAAAAAGCCACAGTGTTTCAAACAGTGCTTACTGGTATTCCAAAAGGTGCTTCAAAGTAGCCAGTTCAAACTCCCTCAGATTGTTTCAAAGTTTAAGTTCAAAGTATCCAACCCTGCAGACTGGCTGCTCAGTTACTCAGGCAGTTCCAGCACCTGGGTTTCTTGCTTAAATTGTAATCCAAATAGAAGAAAGGTAACACAGTCCAAGTGAAAGTCATAAAATCAATTGCTTAAAGTCCTTATTCTGCTTAGAAGTAATTTCCATGGGTGCCCAGATCAGTTAAGTAAAAAGTTCACTCTTTGCCTCCACTCCTCCAGCTCTTTACTTTAAAGTTCAGTGTCAGCGGAAGACGGACTTCCTGTTTTTCGTCACTCCGCTTTCAGCCAAATTCAATGTTTTTGAGTCTCCAAATTTTGTAAAGTCCTTATTTACTCACGGGTTGTTGTTTTCCGAATCAGCAGTTTCAGGAAGAGAGGTCAGCGCTCACCGGCAACAGCAGCGCGGCTTCGCTCCGTTGACCGCGAAACGACCCACAGCGCCGCTACCCCCTCTGCGATCCGGAGCCCCTTATGGGGTTCCTTCAACGTTTTGGGGGTCGCTCCTGGCGCCCACCGGGTCCCGAGACCACAGGCTTCTGCCGCCTGTGGTTTTTCAAAGTGGGTCTCCGCTTCGCCGCATCGGACGACCCTTTCTCAGCAGAGCTTCCCTCTCCCGGTTAGAAGAGGGCAGCCATTGCCATTCGCGCCGCCTCCGGGAGTCGAAATATTATTGCTATACCAGTTTCCTTCTCAGCTCATAACATTCAGAAAGACACAAAAGACTCCTCATTAAAACCTATGAATTCAGAGTAAAACAGATATCCTTCTTAAACTATGGTGCCCAGAATTATCCATTTGAATCCCACCTTCCTTCCTATTGACATTTTCTAATCTTGCTCTGTTCCAGGCAGGGTGTTTTAGGGTATGGATTTTATTTATTTTCTTTTATTTGCCTTTTTTACTTTATGGAATACATTGATTTCTCCATTGAAAGATTTGCCAGTAATTTATACTGATTGCTGAAAAAGACACCATTCTTCTTTTAATAAGGCAATTTGCATATTTAATAACTTTAATCTTCCTTGCTGAAAGGCAGTCTCTGAAAGTTTATTTCTACATTCTTTATTTTCTGATTCTCTTAGCATCTTTTCCATTAACATGATGATAAATGAAATCAAAATAGGGAGTGACAGTTTCCTCTTTGAGAGTTACTCTTGTGGTCTAACAGGAGAAATTTCTACCCTTACTAGGGATATACAAAGACATCACCTTCCTTTCCACCCTGTATTCTCCACATGCAGTCCTGTTTCTATTCTATTGCAGTTCAACATCCACAAAAAACCTATATTATTTGACTCATTGTCCACTGTGGCTAGATTACATAACACAGGTAATTAATTATGTACATAATGTTGTTATGCCCCCCCCCAATTCTTTGCAATGCAAAGGAAACAAGGCACATGGGCGGAGTGTAATCAGCTGTGTATTGTTTGTGGACTGAAGGCAACAACTATCTGCATTCACTGAAATGATTTTTGTTCTGAACATGGGACAAATAAGCAAACAGTAGTAATTTCTCCTCCTGTTTCTGGTGTTATTGAGATTCTCTGGCATTCCCTGGATTCACATAGAAAATGGAGGCATTGCAGTTTTGTAGGAACCCTGAGGTGCAGACTTTGAACACAAAGAGGACCATGTATCTTGAGACAGGGTGCCATACATGGGCCGCCACCACAGAGAACGTTCTCTCATGTGTTGCCACTAACCTTGCAAGAGGAGTGCAACAGCTAATTCTAAAGAAAGAACCATAGCTCAAGTGGTAGAACATCAACTTTGCATGCAGGAGATCATAGATTCAACATAGATGACATCTCCAGGTAGAACAAGGCAACACCTCTTCCTGAAATCCTGGAGGGTCACTCATGCTCAGGGTTGCTGAGCTATATGGACCAATGCTCTGATTCAGTGGAAGGCAGCTTTCTACAGCACTGTGATGGGAATATTTGCATAGGAAGAGATGGTCCTTCAAACAGCTTGGTCCCAAACACTTTAGAGCTTTATAGATAACCACCAGCACCTGAAATTGCACTCAAAAATGAATTGGCCACTCAAGGCTTATGCAAAGAACCAGCATTACCCATATACCTTTGTGATAGTGCTGGAAGACCTTCCACTTTTGAGGGGCCAGTAGGATTGCTAGGATCTCAACCTGAAACTGCAATTCAGCAGCAGCTCAATGCACAGAAATTTAGCTGGTTATCAAGTTCAGTTTCATACTGTGAAAAGTGTCGCCTGCTGATTTTGACACATCGTGGCTATTAAGGACACAGTTCTGCACACATCCAGGCACAAACTAATCTATTTGTTGTTCTGGGACAACTGGGAGCGCCTGTAGCACCAGCCTTTGCAAATCTGATGTCCTCCAGATGTTTTTGACTACTAATCCCACCAGCCCCAGTCAGCTGATGGGAGTGGTAATCCAAAATATCTGGCTTCATTCTTTAATGGATGCATCGTCCACTCACTCTACAGGGCTGGCTCATATGAGGTATGAACTACTAAAATGTTGTATATACACTGGATTCAGTGGAAGAACTGGTAAGTTGAATGGATGTTTTAGGCCAATGTCCCACAACCACAGAGCCCCTCATTGCAGCGGCAACTGTTTGTTGTTGTTTAGTTGTGTCCGACTCTTCGTGACCCCATGGACCAGAGCACACCAGGAGTCAAAGGAGTGGAGAATACTTTCTCTCTGAAACTCTGGAGAACCACTGCCAGTCAGTGAAGCCAACACTGAACTAGTTGGACTGTCCTGACATAAGGCAGCTTCTTATCTTCCAAACCTTTAAAAACTTTCTTTTCTAGCACAACCTAAACTAACCAGAGCTTCTTATTCTTTGAAACAATTCCTTGGCAAGTCTACTATTTTATTTTATTTTTTAAAGGAGACCTCAGAATTTCTCACCCACTTAGCACCTGGTTAAACACCATTTTAACCTCTTGCTCCTGGCCTAGTATATCCCCATTAGGAAGCATTTCTGTTAATGTCATCCCAATTAAGTAATTGTCATTGTCACTCACAAACATTTGGCTCAATTGGCTTCTTGGGAGGTTCCTTAATAATGCAGCCATCCCAATTAAGCTCATCCTCATTAGACGAAGTATACAATATTACCATTTTATTGCCATCTGTAAAGTAGTCCCACTCTGAGCTATGGAATTATTAAGAGGCAACATAAACAGAATTCCCAGCCAATGTATTATTTGCTGACCCCAGTAGATGGTGACAATGGCCTGTTGACTTTCATTGCTCTCAGTACATCTTCAGAGGCACTCGTGATTACTCTTTGGAGCTTGAGGAATACATTGTAATTTAATTTTGTCTTCTTCAGATAGTGTTGTTCTACTCTGTTCACATCAACATATTAGGATTTCATAAAAGTGCTTCATAGAAAAGAGGAAAAAAGCTGCAAAACAGCTGACTTTCACTCCTGGAGTTTTTTGGGTTAATAAGTAGGATCAACTGGGACAATTGCAGCATCACTTGATTGTCATCTACCAAATTCAGTAGCTGTATTTTGTAGTTCCTTTCACTGATACAGTAGACATGGGGAGGGGGAGAGACTATAATTGCTGACCCCACATCAGATCTCAACATATTAGTTGGAAGATCTGTAAGGGTCATCAGCAAGGCACAGAGACAAAATTATAGAAGTATAAGAACATCAGAGATCTGATGGACCAGCATTGGAGTCGAAGGACCATTGGCCTGGTCCAACAGGCTCTTCTTATGGTATTATGTTCTTGTATTCTTGTTGTCTTCTCACACTGGGAAAGCTGGTGCCAATGGAAGTCCACAAGTAGGACCAGAGCACAAGAGCACTGTCCCCTCATGAGGATTCCTTTACAAGTTGCTGGAAGGCAACAACACAGAGAGCAACTTGTCTCCACACCCTTCTTCTGGGCTTCCCAGGGGCTTCTGGTTCACCACAGAAGTAAACAGGATTAGGTGGTACTCTGATCTGCTTCAGCAAAACTCTTCTGTTGGTCTTATGCTCCCTGTGGAGGCTATTCAGAGAGAGACAAATGTAACCTAAGAATATAAGAAGAGCCCGCTGGATCAGGCCAGTGGCCCATTTAGTCCACCATTCAGTTCTCACAATGGCCAACCAGATGCCTGCAGGAAACTAGCAAGCAGGATTCAAACACAAGAGCAGCGCTGTCCCTTCTTGTGGTCTCCAGCAACTGGTATTCAGAAGCATTGCTCTGTGGCAGCAGAGCAGAAGAGAGCCATCATGGCTAGTATCCTTTGAGAGCAGTTAATCTTCCAGAGATACAATGGGCAACCCCTTCTGCAAGCGGGTGATGAGAATCTTTGATTATTTTGCCACTCTCTTCCAAGGGGTAGTGTGCACAAATGCCTTACGAGCTCTTTTGCTGATGTTGTTTCTAGTGTTAACATTTAATGTTGTGTGGGTGGTTGGGATATACACAATACAATTCTGAAAGAGTGGATTTGGGCTCTTCTCATCCTGGCCCTTCTGAGCACATATGTTAGAACTAAGTCTTTTTTGGCTCAGCTGTAGCTTGAATCTAATGAAAATGACAGATAATGCAGGGAGCTGAGAGCCTGCCAAAAAGGGGGATATTTCCCATGAGATAGCACCTGGTGATGCAGAAATAGACACTATAGATTTGTGATTGGCTGGTTCTTACCAGTCTTCCTATCTAGTCGGTATTATCAACTACACAAGATCACATCTTGGATAATAACAGCAATAGTAGCATGTATAAAAAATCACTGCAGCAGAAAGAAAGAGGGGGGGGGAATAGATCAATTATGTCAATTATATGGTAGAACTCTCCCCCCATCTGCAACACACACACACATGTGTAGCATCTATTTCTGATCTAATTATTTACAGCATTATTTGGGTGCCCCCCTTCTCTTTTCTCTCTCTCAAGCAAACAAAAAAAGCTTTCTTTTCAAATGCACTGCCAAATTAAATATATGTGTGATCACTGTGTAGCATGTATAGTTAACTTGATAAAGAAGCGATTGCTAGAAGATCAGGATACTGGGGAATAGCTCCCTGCTCCCCACTATTTTCACGTTGATTTCTTTTTCCTGTCAAAGGCAAGTTAAAATAGGGGATCTGTGTTAGGGTGAGGGGGAGAAAGTCTCAGCAATCTTCCTGCCCCCCAATAGAATAAAATGAGGCATGATGCAGTGATTGTTTTCTTTCCCCATTTTGGCAAACATGTCCATTATTTCTAAACAACTCCATTCTGCTGGTTATAATGAACTTCCTTCCTTCCTTCCTTCCGAAATCAAAATAAAAGCATTACAAATAGCACACCCAAGTTGGGCAAAGCCCCCACACCTATCTGGGAATTTGGAACGGACAACTACTAAAATGCAGGCCTGTTTATTTCATTGCTTGCATTGCATTGCATTTATATCCCACCTATTCAAAAAAGGAGCTCAAGGCAATGTATGTGGTTATACCTTTCAACAGTTATATCCTCACAGCAACTTTATGAGGTAGTTTAGGCTGAGGGAGAGTGGCTGCATCAGTAGTTTTGGCAGAAGGCGAAGAGCAGCAGAACGGAAACGGGTACCAGCATCAAATACAGGGTAGAACAGAAAGCAATGCCTTCTTGCATCCCTAGATTCGACCCAAAGTAGTTAGGAGGCAGGCAGTTGCATCATTCCAACATTTCTTTGCAACAATCATGTGTAAGGATCTCCCCACCCCCACTCCATATATATGAAGATGGGCTGTGAAAATATCTTAAGCAATGGTGTGACACGATCACACATCCTGTGGTTAATTCTTCACGCAGGTCAGGTGCTTTCTCTGCTCAGTGACTCATTTGATTATCATCTACCTTGTGAGTGCACACACACACACACCAGAAAGAAGGAAGGAAGGAAGAAGGAAGGAAGGGGAGAGGTGGGAGGGAGCCACGGAGCCTCAAGCAGTGTCTGGTAAGGATGACAAGCAGTCACAGTACTGAGCACTGTGCAGGAATAACTGAGTTAGAAAAAAGCTGCTGGCACTGTAATAAAGCGTTTAATGGACAGACAGCCTCTTTTACCTTCCTTGGGGTAACACTAAATCCCTTTTTATTGTAGTTTGCACAGATGTTAGTGAGTTATCCATTTCTCTAATCATACTAGAAGTTAACACATCTATCTTAAGTAAGAAGGCTGGCCCACTCTCTTTGAGAGAGTCCTTTTTCTAATAAACTTGTGTCAGTTCTAGGTCAGTTTTACCAATACAAATAAAATTCAAGCAAATAAAAAGTATATTGTTTTGTGATAAGAGGTATGTAATTATGTCCCTTAGGTCAGTTTAAATTTACACACCCGACGTAACCTTTGCTACCATGTGGATTTTAAGTTTCCCCCTTTTTTGAAGAAAGAAAAAAAAGATAGCTTAAAAAAACAACCACCTTAGATCATGCAATATCAGAAAGGCCCGCCATGCTCTGGGCTAGATGCAGTATACAGTTTGTACTCCTCTCTCTCTCTCTCTCTCTCTGCTACAGTTATTTGTGTGTATAAATAAAGACATCTTGCTCTCACACTGCCTCATCCCGTCAATAAATCGTCATGAATGGAATGGGCTTGTTTGGTTTATTTCCTCTGCAAAGAGACTTTAACTGGATCGATAAATGCAGAATATTCACATTTGCTTGTATTCTTTCAGAGAGAGAGAGAGAGATCGTGTCCTGTTTCGGGAGGTTATTCCCTCCCCACCATCACCACAATACATACGTACACTTTCAGGCACGCCTTACATCTCCAAATGTAGCATATTCTCCTATTAAAACTCATCAAAAGAGGATTAAGTAAATAAACGGGTTTCTTTTCTCTTTCTCTCTTTCTTTTTTTTAAAGGGGGAAGGTTTTGTACACAGCAAATATGCTACATACTTCAACTTCCAGTGTGCCCGCAAAGGTCAGCTAAAGTTCAGGGGAAGGATAAATGATTGCTACTTTAAGGGGGTCCGCTGTAAGCCCTGTCCTTTTTTTTTTTTTTTGCACGGAGTTGATGGGTTCACAGCGGTAGCTGAATTTTGATAGATTGGCAGACACTGAAAGGAAATGCTAAGTGCGCTACTGGGATTCTTGCTCTCTCTCTCTCTCTCTCTCTCCGTTTTCCAGGGGCAAAGGGAGAGAGGCAAGGGACATGTATTTCTTAAGGGCAGGACCATCGCCCGACCCCGCGGACAAAGCCCGCGCGGCTGCCGTTGCCTCCTCGTACCTTTGCCTTGGAACAAAAGGCCTAACCAGCAGGGTGGGCTACCCAGATAAACCTGTGCGGCTCAGGGATGGAGGCCTGCCTTTTGTGCATGCAAATTTACTGCTCTCTGGGGCCTCCCTGTACAGCAAAGAGGCCTGCCTCTGTTGTGTTTTCCCGGTAAAACACTTTTAATAAATAAATCATAGATAAGGAAACCTTTCGCTGTTGCCTCTTCAAAACAAAGGAAAGGGGCCCTGTGGAAATTTCCTAATGCAGCTACAGATCAAGCTATTTTAAAAACAAAACAAAACAAAACAAAACATGAAGTTTTAGAGCAATCCAAAGGAGATGCACTGGTGGCAAAAATAAAATAAAATAATCCTGCAAAGTAAACAGCTGTCCCAGAAGGGCTTTCCTCCTAATGGGGGGAGCAGATTTGGCGTAACTCTATTCCCCTGGGAGGAGAAGAGAGGGAATTTTTGCCCAATGAGGGAGGCAGAGATGAACTGTTTAAGCCTGCGCTGCCCCATGTTATCCTCTCTTCTCTCTTCAGCACCTACCCTTCCCCTCTTGGCAGTGTGGGCCTTTGCATAGTTGCCCTTTGGGGGCAGTAGGATTTTTTGGAGAAGGTTCTGATTGGCTCTGTGTCTTCCCTTTTTTTGCCTACTCTACACTGTTGCGTGATGTCTGGTTGACTTGAGTGGTGTTTATTTATGTGGCTGGGTGGCATTTAGTCCAGGCAGGTGAGAAGACTCAAGAAAGGATGGAGACAGTGATGGAGACCTGAGACAGTGTTGGGTCAGAGGCATTCCTTAGTCACCACTGCCAGGCCTTTCCTCAGTAACAATCAGTTCCCAAAACCCTGTCAGAATAAAACCATCTTCAATGGTTGGTGGGAGGACAGCTAGGAGGGAGGTAGCCTAACTTCTCTAGAAAGGGAGTTCCAGAATCTGTTTGGCAGCCACCGAGAAGGCCCTATTAGGAACCCTTGCTGTGTGGACACAGTGTGTGAGTTCAGACTTGTCCAGGGGATAGGAAGGTTCAATTACCTACAATCTATTACCTACCTCATGCCTGGACACCTTTAATTTGGTTACATTGTTTTAATTTGATTAATTAAACCAAATTAATTTTGCTGATTCTGGTGGGTGGATTCTTTGCTGTGAATCCTAGAAGACCTGCTCCCTGCCTTACAGGGGCCTGGACTGACTCCAGCTACAAAAGCTAAGGCTGCTGAATAGACTCTTTGGCTGAGGCATTGTTTAGAAGGTTTTGCTGTGTTTCTTTTGTTGTTGCTATTGATATTTTTTTTGTATCTATAATTTTAGATCTTATTATGATTTATGTGGAAATTGTTTGGTTTGGTTGTGTACTTTTTGATGTGCTCTATTTATTGTTTACGACTTCTTTTGCACTTTGGAATTTGCCACTCTGTATACCATTGCTAACGCAATATGCTGAAATTTCTAGTACTTTTTGGCAGCCACAGCCAACTGGAATCAAAGCCCTCAGTTTCATTTCTCATTCTAAATATGATTTATCTTCCAAAAACGTTTAGGAAGGGATAGGAAATGCCTTTCGTTTTGATTTCCTGCTGACATGGGCAGAATTCAGGTTGCATTGTGGTTTCAAATGGCTGCACTTTTATTTTTATTTTTTGGGACGGGAGGAATTAGCTACATTTCCATTTTAGGAGTTTCCTTTCTAAAGATGAATTTTAAAGGTTTCTAAAACAAAAAACAAAGCTGTTTTTCCCACAGCAGAAAAATATATATTGAACATTTAGAACAGATCTTTATGGATCTTAGGCATGCACAGAGAGATGCCGTTCCCATGGAATAATGGCTTCATGGATTTCTGGCTTTAAAAGGGAAATTGACCAATTCGTGGAAAACACTGTTATCAGTGGCTACCAGTCATTCTGGCTGTCTATTGCCTCATGCTGGGTAACATGTTTGGGGAGAATGGTATTGTGTGCACACCCTTTTGGCAAACTTCTCGTCCACATCTGGTTGGACACTGGGAGAACAGAATGAGGTTCATGACTGGCATTTTGTGTGATCCAGCAGGGCTCTTTTTAAACCCCCATGTTCTAATGGACACTTAAATCATTTAAATCATTGATTCTCAGCTTTCTTCAGCAAGCTTTGAAAGGGTGGGAGGGATTGTATCAATTCCCAGGTGGCAAAACATCCCGTTTCTCCACTTACCTTGGAGTTGGGATGTAAGAAGGTTCCACACTCTGTTCATCTCATGCAGAACTGTTTCCATTCCACTGCAGTCCGTCTTCCTCCCAAAACTATGCCACTTGTCTGCTGCATCAAAATTATGTAGCTTATGTGATTCATGTACTTAAATATGTATATTAAGTAAATTATGGTGTCATTGCATCATTCTACTCCGTTCATTTCAGTGCAAACAAAATGCAATGGAAAAGGTGGTAGCAACATGGTCATTTATGCAGTATTTGTGGACTGCAACAATAAAGGTGAATACCAATTGCATTCACTGGACAAATAAACAATAACTGGCAATTTCTACTCCCATTTCCATTTCCACTGGAAAACTTGGACATAAGGACATAAGAAGAGCCTGCTGGATCAGGCCAATGGCCCATCTAACCCCCAACATCCTGTTCTCACAGTGGTCAACCAGATGCCCATTATGGGAAGCCTGCAAGCAGGATTTGAGCACAAGAACCACTCTCTCTTCCTGTGCTTTCCAGCAACTGGGATTCAGAAACATTACTGTCTCAAACTCTGGAAGCCCAGCCTGGACATCATGGCTAGTAGCCACCAATAGTCCTCTTTTAAAATCAGCCAAGGCTGGTGGCTATATCTGGGCAGCAAGTTCCATAGTTTAACTATGTGAAGTGTGAAGAAGAACTTCCTATTATCTGCCCTACCTTGGATGTCCATTAAACTGAGTAGACATGCATATGATTGCTCTTGTGCAAAGTTACCTGGAAGCAATAGGCAGACTTTCCCCAAGCAAATGTATTTATCTTTAAAATAAGAATAATGATGGAGAAATTAGGGAAAAGCTGTTCATGGGGCCCTTGAATATGTGGGTTCATGGATAGCCCATTTCTTCACACAAATGATTGGTACCCTTTCCCCCTCAAAACCACATTAACCACCTATTCCTTCCCTCCCCCCGCAAATCTGCAAGCAAGTACATTTAATGAAGTTTTGGAAAAGAACTTTGAAAATAAAAGAGAGCTAATTTCACCCATTAATCTGATACATTTTGGTTCCTTTTAATTTAAAATTCAGAAATCTGATTGGAGATGAGCTGAACAAGCCTTTTTGTTTAGTTAATTCAAGCTACTGCATTTATAAGACCTGTCAAGTTTTTTCTTTCTCCAGTCTGAGCCGAGAGCATCTCAGAGCTGTATTGAGATTTCTTATCTGAAGGTTATATATTTTGATCCAGAGATTTGAAGCCAAATCAATATGGTTTATTGGGATCCTATTGGACACAAAGGAAGAACTTTGCTGTTTACAAGATAGTTCTTGAAAGGAAGAAGGGTATTGCAATTTGCCAGAGTATCTTACACACACACACTCAATTTATAGCTGCAGTTATACGTTTTCATTAGTTTTTTTATTAAAAGCAGAATAGCTATACCATATACACATCCTTCCATTTTGTTCACAGATGCCAAACTGCAAGCATCTTATTTTGTTTTTTATATATCTAATAAAGACATGTAGAGTCTTCATGAGAAATGTCACTGGTCTTACTCAAACTACTTGTCTTTCCCTAGACATTCCTTGTATGTTAACAACACCCACAGTTTTCCCCACAATGGTGAGAATTGCTTTTCTATTTCAGTTTATTTCAATAGGTTCTGATCAGAGAAGATCCATTGAAATCCGTGAAGCAAGGCAGTCATGTCCATGCACTCAATGGGTCTACTCTGAGTGGAACTAGCATAGGCATTCCTTCTAAATTTGCATGTCTGCAAATTATCATATGCAAATATTCTGCAAATCTGCATCCCCTCTTGCCCTCTGCTTTGAGGATACATTTCCTCTTTTGGGCAATGTGTAAGTGGCCATTCTAGGGCTCACGAGGGATGGGAGCAAAGTTGACTGGACTTGGTTTAGCTGGAAAATAAGCCAAACTGTTTCCCATTTTTTTAAGGGAGGGGAGGAAATAGCTTGTCTTATATCTGAGTCAATCTGATGTGAGCTGGGGGAGTTCACCCATCACTAATTCCTGGCTGGTTGCCTTTTTTCCTCTCACTCTTTTCCTTGTGCACATATCATCCTCACCCTGAATCAGCAAATTGACTGCCAAGAGATGGGGGGTTGATAAGAGGCTAATAAGAGCAAAGTCTTTTGTATTATGCGGAGGGAGGTCTTCGCCGTTTTGTTTTATTTTGTTACATTAACACTTCTTGCAAAAGGCACTTGCCACTGTTAAAGAAAGTTGCTTTTGGAAGACTTGCTGTGGTGGTCCAACTGAGATGTGCATGCATCAGTGCTAACAAGGTGCAACACTGCTACCCATAAATATGGCACGACTTTCGCTAAATAGACTTTTGAAAACACACTCCAGATCAAGAACACTAAAATCACTTTGCATTGTGGAAAAAAATAATAATGCCAAAGTTCTATGGGCATTTGTGGTGATACCTCATTAACCGAAGCATTATGACACATGTCCTTTTTAATTATTATTTTTTCCATGGTCGCCATCTTCACATGACAGTGGAGGGACACCCACTTCTAATTAACTATGAACATGTCCTTCTGAAGATTGGGCACAGCAGACAGGCATGTGCAAAGATTGTCAGCTATCTGGTTTTGAGAAGGGTTCAGTTCCTTTTCAAATAGTTTTCCTCTACTCGCATTTCTTTCTGCTTCACTACCACCTGCAGACTTATTGCTTGTGTTGTTGTTTAGTCGTTTAGTCGTGTCCGACTCGTCTCGACCCCATGGACCAGAGCACACCAGGCACTCCTGTCTTCCACTACCTCCTGCAGTTTGGTCAAACTCATGTTGGTAGCTTCGAGAACACTGTCCAACCAATTTGTCCTTTGTCGTCCCCTTCTCCTTGTGCCCTCAATCTTTCCCAACATCAAGGTCTTTTCCAGGGAGTCTTCTCTTCTCATGAGGTGGCCAAAGTATTGGAGCCTCAGCTTCAGGATCTGTCCTTCCGGTGAGCACTCAGGGCTGATTGCTTGTACTTGACCTCAACATCTTCTTCCTATGAGAGCCATTGTAGCCTAAAACAGTGTAGCCTAGAATAGTGTGGTAGGTGCTGAATGCCAGTTGCTGGAAATTCAGGAGAAGCATATGGTTGGCTACTGTGAGAATGGGATGCTAGACTAGATGGGCCATTGGCCTAGTCCAGCAGTCTCTTATGTTCTTTTTTTTTTTTTAAACATTTTTTATTGCTTTTTTAAAGATACAGAAATACAGAAAAAAGAATAAAGAGTGGTTATATGAAAGATAAATATAAATAACAAATTTCCATATTCTTTTTCCATCTAACCTATAGGACTTCCTCACATCCTCCGAACCCTGCGTTCTCTGTCTTATAAAGCATCAGCAATTTGTTAACTTATTTCAAGACTTATTGTAACTTCCATTTTATCATGTTCCCTATTTTCAATTTTACTGTCACTCAATTCTTATATGCTTTGTATTAAACACAATAAAGTTGTTTCATTATTTTACCTCTAAATTCTTGTGTCTTAATTTTCATTTCATTAACTTACATTTGCTGAAGCTAGTATTTCCTGAAAGGTGCATTTTTTAACATTCATACAGCTTATAGTGTTTTTTCAAATAGTCCTTAAACTTTTCCCAGTCCTCCTCAATTGTTTCTTCTCCCACGTCTCGGATTCTGCCAGTCATTTCAGCCAATTCCATATAGTCCATCAACTGCGATTGCCATTCCTCCAGCGTGGGTAAATCTTGTGTCTTCCAATATTTTGCAATCAGGATCCTTGCTGCTGTGGTAGCATACATGAAAAAGGTTCTGTCCTTCTTAAGCACTCTCTGGTCCACCATGCCCAGAAGGAAGGCCTCTGGTTTCTTAGGTAAGGTAAATCTCAGTACCTTTTTTAGTTCATTATGGATCATTTCCCAGAAGGCCTTCACTTTCGGGCAGGTCCACCAGAGATGAAAGAATGTCCCTTCCGCCTCTCCACATTTCCAACATTTGTTGTCAGACAGATGATATATCTTAGCTAACTTGACTGGGGTCATGTACCACCGGTATACCATTTTCATAATATTTTCCTTCAAGGCAGTGCATGCCGTAAATTTCAAACCGGTGTTCCATAACCTTTCCCAGTCTGCAAACATAATGTTATGCCCCACATCCTGAGCCCATTTTATCATAGCGGATTTGACTGTCTCATCCTGTATATTCCACTTAAGCAGCAAGTTATACATTCTCGAAAGTAGTTTACTTTTTGGCTCTAACAATTCAGTCTCTAGTTTCGATTTTTCCACCTGGAATCCAACTTTTTTATCTATTTTAAATACCTCTTGAATTTGCGCATAGTGCAACCAATCTCGTACTTTAGTTTTCAATTTCTCCAAACTTAGCAACCTCCAATTGTCTCCAGTTTTTTCAATTATTTCCCAATATTTAGGCCAATGGGCCTCCATGTTGGGTCTCTTACGAGCCTTGGCCTCCACCGGTGAGAGCCACCTCGGAGTTTTACTCTCCAATAAGTCTTTGTATTTTATCCAGACCCTCCAAATTGCTCTTCTGACAATATGGTTTTTAAACAATTTGTGCACTTTAACCTTGTCATACCACAAATATGCATGCCACCCAAACGCATTGTCAAACCCTTCCAGATCCAGGACATCAGTGTTCTCCAATAAAATCCAATCTTTCAACCAGCAGAAGGCTGCAGATTCATAATATAGCCTCAAGTCTGGCAGGGCAAATCCCCCTCTTTCTTTCACATCAGTTAATATTTTAAACTTTATTCGTGGCTTTTTGCCCTGCCAAACAAACTTAGAGATATCCTTCTGCCACTTTCCAAAACATTCCACCTTGTCCACGATCTGTAGGGCCTGAAACAAAAATAACATTTTCGGCAATACATTCATCTTTACAGCAGCTATTCGGCCTAACAAGGAAAGTTTCAGTCTTGACCATATATCCAAGTCTCTTTTGATTTCTGACCAGCATTTCTCATAATTATCCTTAAACAAATTCAAATTTTTGGAGGTCAAGTACACCCCAAGGTATTTTACTTTTTTAACCACATTCAGCTCCGTTTCTTTAGAGAACTCATCTGTTTCTGTAACTGTCAAATTTTTTGCTAAAACCTTGGTTTTTTGCTTATTTAGCTTAAACCCCGCCACCCGACCAAAATCAGAAATTAATTCTAGCACTCTTTTAGTGCTGGAGACTGGTTCCTGAAGTGTTAATACCAAGTCATCTGCAAATGCTTTCAATTTATATTGTTTCACTCCGACCTCAATTCCCCGAACCAACTGGTCCTTTCTAATCATATTTAGCAACACCTCCAGGACCGAAATAAACAATAGGGGGGATAGGGGGCACCCCTGGCGTGTCCCTTTTTCAATTTTAAACTCCTCTGTCACCACATTGTTTACTATCAATTTAGCTTTTTGTTCTGTGTAGATTGCTTCTATACCATTTTCGAACCCCCGCCCCACTCCCATCCCTTCCAAATTTTTCTTCATAAACATCCAAGAAATATTATCAAAGGCCTTCTCTGCATCGACAAAGATCAAAACCGCTCTAGTATTCAGATTTGTTTGTAGAAGTTCCAAAATGTCAATAATGTTTCTTGTGTTGTCAAACAAATGCCTACCAGGGAGAAAGCCAGCCTGGTCTTTATGAATCACTTCATTTAGTACTTTTTTAAGTCTATTTGCCAAAATATCTGCAAAAAGTTTGTAATCCACATTTAGGAGTGAGATGGGGCGGTAGTTCTTAAGTTGGGTCTTTTCAGTCTCTGATTTAGGTACCAATGTGATGAAAGCTTCTTTCCACGTTTCCGGTGCCCTCCCTCCCTCCATTATCTGGTTGCAAACCTCCATCAAAGGTTGTATCAAATAGTCCTTTAAAACTTTATAATATTTGGAGGTTAAGCCGTCCGGGCCTGGGGACTTGCCAAGTTGAAGATTTTGAATGGCACTTTCAATTTCTTGCTGTGTAATATTACAGTTCAGGTTTGTTCTCATTTCCAGGGGTATTTTTTGTAATCCATTAGTTTTTAAAAATTGATCCACCTCTGAGGCTTTTTGCGGCCCTTGTGTATAAAGTTCTTTGAAGTACCTCTGGAAGCACTTTCTGATTTCCTCGGGTTTCTGAACCATTCTCCCTTCAATCTCTAGATTTGTAACGGTATTAAGCTTTTGTCTCTTTTTCAACTGCCAAGCTAGCAGTTTCCCACACTTATTCGCCGATTCGAAGGATCTTTGTTTCATTTGTTTAATTTTCCATTCCACCTCTTGGTTTATCAGTTTTGAGTATTGCGCCTGGAAGAATTTCACTTCTCTTAACACATCCTTCGACTTAGGCCTAGATCTTAATTTTTTCTCACCTTCTCTTATTCTCTCCAATATCTTCTCCTTCTTTTCATTCCAGAGCCTTTTCTTAATCGTGTTTTGTTGTATTAGAAACCCTCTCATGACTGCCTTACTTGCGTCCCAGATTGTTCTTTTTTCCACAGTAGTATTCAAGTTTATCTCAAAATAGTCCTTTAAAGTTTTTTGGGCCTTCTTAACAATCTCCTGATCTCTTAGAATAGTGTCATTCATTTTCCATCTAAAGGATCCGGTTGTGTTTAGTCTCAATTCCACTTTCAAGGCATTATGGTCGGAGCAGGTTTTTGGGCAGATTTCCACTTTTCTAATCTTAGGTGCCAGTCCTCTAGTTGTCCAGATTTGGTCGATTCGTGTCCATGTCAGATGAGCTTCAGAAAAGAAAGTCCCTTCTTTCCCTAGGGGGTTCTTAACCCTCCAAATGTCTACTAAGTCCATATTGTCTGTCATTTCAAAAAAAGTTTTGGGTAGTCTGCCGTCTTTCGATATGTTAGCACTTTGTGACTTATCCATATTTACAGACACAACCCCATTCATATCACCCAGCATAATGATGTTACTATAGTCCAAATAATCCAGCATAGTCTCATGCAGCTTCCTGAAGAATTCCGACTTTCCCTCATTTGGAGCATATATTCCTAATATCAAAATTTTTTCTCCTTGCGTCTGTATTTCAATCGCCAAAATTCGGCCATATTCATCTTTAAATAAAAATTTCGGTGACAGGCTCTCCTTTGCATAAATCACCACTCCTCTCTTCTTGACTTTGTCTG
Organism: Podarcis gaigeae; assembly: GCF_964106915.1. Lineage (NCBI taxonomy): Eukaryota > Metazoa > Chordata > Lepidosauria > Squamata > Lacertidae > Podarcis > Podarcis gaigeae. Next base: position 30,289,525 of record NC_139684.1, read on the forward strand.
AAGAAATAAATTCTTGGCCTAATCTTTTGTTAATTAACACTTTTCTATGGAGCCTTGTCACATGTGTTTCCTGTAGGCAAATAACGTCCAATTGTTCCTTTTTCAAAATGTGAAAGACTTTCCTTCTTTTTTCTGGGGAGTTTCCGCCATTTATGTTCCAACTAAGAAGCTGTAGAGACATCCTGAATCAATTGACGGGTTCTACAATGGGGTATCTAAGCTTCCTCCCAATCCCGGGGGAGGTAATGCAGGTCCTGATCCTGGTGGTATATCTCTTGGAGATGGTCCCGGTGGTGGTGGAGGCCAAGAAGCTGCAGCTCCTTTTTGCAGGTCCTCTTCGTGGTCGTGTAGGAACTTCTGCTGGTCTTCAGGTGATTTAATCTTTATTTTCCTTCCTTTGTAAGTAAATGAAAGTCCTTGTGGAAACTCCCACCTGTAAGGGATTCCGTTGTGTCTCAACAATTTGGTCAAATCTATATAGGCAGACCTAAGTTCCAAGAGATATTTGGGTATATCTCTGTAAATTTCGGCCCTTTTACCTTCTACCTCCAAAGATTTCTTAAAATGTAGGCCTAGTATCTTATCCCTTTCTTCTCTTGATCTCAGAGCAACCAAACAGTCTCTGGGCTTGTCTTTCTTTACTGATTTTCCCAGTCTAAAGGCTGTCACAATTTTAAAGTCCTTTTCTTCCTCAATTCCCCAGAATTTGGAGAACACAAGTGTCAAAAATCCCTCTAAATTATTTTGTTCCAATTCCGGGATAGCCCTTATCCTGAGATTACTATCTTTACTTTTCAATTCAACCAATGCCAGGTAGGCTTGTTGTTCCCCTACCTGCCTTCTCAAAGGTCTTACCTCTCCTTTAATTTCCTCCACCTTTAAGTTCGCCTGTTCTGCTTTTTGATTGGCTTCCACAGCTAGTTTAAAGTTTTCTGCCGTAGCTCCTTGCAATTTCTCAATTGCCTGAGTGTGCTGCGAAACCTGTTCAGTTAATTTGCCAATAGAGGATGTAGCTTGGTCAATCTTTGATGTTTGATTGTCCACTTTTTGGTTTAAAACTGCCAATTGTTCCAAAATTTGTTTTAAAACTGTTTCAGATCCTCCAGTTGCCATGTCTTCTGCAGCAGGCTGCACTAGTTCCACCTCCTGTGCTGTCAGCACAGTTGGGACAGATGATCTGCGGTGATGAGTTAGAGTTGTTTGCAAAAGTTGCCCAGATTTTTTCTCTTTTTCTTTGTCTTTAGCTTTAGCTTCTCTTGTTCTCCCTGTGCCGCTCATTCCACACCTGCCTCTGTTCAAGGTCAAATGGTCTTTTGTCCCATGGGAAAAACAAGTCCCAAATATAAATAAAAAGAACCACAAAAAGTTTCAATAAAGCTCAGTTCCCATGCAACTATATTTCCACAGTCCTATAGGGGGAGTATTTCAAAGCTTCAAAAAAGAAAGGAACTATTTTCCGCCATTGAAGTTCCTCAATTCCCCATATTGAGTTTTGTAATTCCCAAACACAAAAGGAAGGTTTCCAGAACTTCTAATCTCTTAAAATCCAGCCATAAAGTATCGATACAAGTCCATGCAACAATGTTTAATATTAGTATCTCAGTCTATGCAACAATTTCGATCTCTGCAACAATGTCATCAGTTTGACAGCAGTTTGACAGTTCTTTTTCTATGCGCTGGCAGCCCGATGACGGGGTTATCTCTTTCAGCCCCGTTTAACTCAAAAATTGGAGAGCAGTTCTAAAGAATAAAAGTCTATACAATCCACAGTTCTTTCCTTTTTATCTTCAAAGTACAGAGTCTCTCAATGCACCCTTTGTTCCACTTTTAGAATCCCTTTTTAAATACTTCAGCTCGTTTCCGAGCCCTTGCTTTGATCTAATTAGCAGAGTCGGGAGACGGACTTCCTGTTACTCGCCTCCCGCTTTCGGCCGAATTTCTTCAGTTAAATTAGAAAATTTAGGACCCTTACTCACGGGTGTGTTGCTCCAATTCCGATAATTTCAAGAAGAAAGGTCAGCGCTCATCAGCAGCAGCAGCGCGGCTTTGCTTCCACGAAAAGAGCGATGAACTCACAGCGCCGCTCCCCCTTTCACGTTCCGGAGCCTCTTACGAGGCTCCTTCCCCGCTTCTGGGGGGGCTCCAGGCGCCCGCCGAGTCCCACGGCCGCAGGCTCACTCTGCCTGCGGTTTTTCTTAATGGGTCTCCGCTTTGCCGTAGCGGACGACCCTTTTTCGCGGAGCCCCTCTTCACAGCGCAAAGAGGACCGCCATTGCTGTTTCGCGCCGCCTCCGGAAGTCCAGTCTCTTATGTTCTTATGCATTATAAAACACACAGTAATAAAGCCAAACTAGTGAATAATTAAAATAAATCAAAACACATTTAGAACCAGCAGTTAAAATCCAATTCTGCCTTGAGAGCAGCCCAGTGAACAGCATCATCTGCACCTTAGTTTCCATAGGCCCATCTGAATAGGAAAGTCTCAGCCTGCTGGTGGAATGACGGCAAAGAAGGAGCCAGTCTGACTGCTCTTGGGAGGGAATTTGACAACATGGGAGAAGTCACAGAAAAGGCTCTCTTTAGTGTCACCACCAACCGTCCTTCTGGTGTTCATGTGACTGAGTGAAGATCCTGAGCACCAAGCTACTAAAACATAGTGAGCAAAAATGAGAGGCTGGACTCCACAGCATCACTATACCTGGGCATAAAACATAGCATGAGCAGTTATTCTTAGGACCTTTAAGGAGAAGAACATGAGAAATGCCTGATGGATCAAGCCAATGTCCCACCTAGTCCAGCATCCTGTTCTCAAAGCAGCCAACCAGATGCCCATTATGGGAAACCTGCAAGCAGGGTTTGAACCCAAGCGCACTCTCTCCTCCTGTGGTTTCCAGCAACTGGTATTCAGAAACATTGGTGCGTCCAACTGGGGAGTCAAAGCAGAGCCATCATCTATCACCCTGCCCTCCATGAATCTGCCTGATTCTCTTTTAAAGACATCTAGATTGCTGGCCATCACTGCCTCCTGTGGAAAAGGGTAAAGGATATCCTAACATTTTGCTAAAAATTAAACCATCTGTTCCTAATGCTTTGAAAACGCTTCCCCCTGAAACTGCAACAAGTCAAGGTCTTCAGTACTGCCAGGAAGGAGGCTTTGGTAGCAAATTGACTTCTTGTATCTACAAAAAAACAGTTGTGGCAAGATGCTGTGGAAGGTAATTGTGTGCACTGCTCAAAATATTTCAAATGAACTCGTTCTTACAAAGAAATAAGTTATGAAGTTAACTTTTTTCTCCCTTGCCTGTGTGTGAATAATTAAAGTATTGTCACTACTCTAAATTACCATCCATTGTTAACTTACATCATTAAATCTTGCCTCTTTGCTGAAGAATAATGAAAAATACACTTAATTAACAGTTATTGCAAGCTTTAGGCCATTGATAACACTGTTCGCAGAGTGAATTTCACAAGTGTGTTTTGTACTGCACTTGAAATTGCTTTCCTTTATGCCAGACCCCTGCTTAGCTATGTAGGCATAACAAATTTTTATATCAGGAGAATAAACTCCCCTCCAAAATTGCGTCAATATCGGTTCTTAGCTTGCTGCAAGCTGACAAAAGCAATGTTATCTTAATTTCTTTTCTTTTCCTTCTTCCTTTTGGAAAAAAAGAAAAAAACAGAACAACATGGAGGGTGGAGCTATGACCAGAGGCTTTGTTCCTATTGCATTAAATTTATGAGAAGCTTAAAGCAGTTTGGCTGGATCTCACCGGAACACACCCTTTCCAGGTTTCTGAAAATGCTACTTTCCATTTAGGGAGAAGGGGGCGTGGGGTGGAGTGAGGGGAGAGGAGGATGAAAGGACCTCTCCCCTTTTATTTTTGGCAACAGCTCCCCAAAGGCCAAACCCGTGATTTTTGAGAAGATGGCTCCTGTTAATATCCTTGTTGTTTCGATTAAGGAGGTGATAGATTCCGCCTCCCCCTCCCTTCCCTTCCTAGGATATTGTAAAAGAGGTTTGCCAGCACCGTAAAGAATGTGCTGCATTCTTCAGATGAAATAAGGCCAATCAGTGGAATAATGAGGAAAGTAATATCTCCCCAGAGAGTCTGATTGGGTTTTCATCAAATCAGCCAACCTTTTCCAGTCATTTAAACCAGGATTCACTCCATGCCGGGTGTTATGCTGCCTCAGATCTTTCTGTTCTTCCTCTTTTCTTGTCTGTAGAAAACTAAAATAAAAAGGAATACCCTTGTGATTATTATTGCTGATAAACTGAATAATTGGAAGGAAGTGGATGCATGTCTATGATGTGTGCTCTTATTTTCTAACATTTGTGGCTTTTTAAGGGGGGGGCATCCTTATTCAAATAGAAACTTTATCTATCCATCTAGGTAGTTTATTGTTGTTTTTTCGACCGTCAAAATCGTATCACCCACTTTGGGGGGGGGGGGGACTACTTTCGCCCTATGTCATTCAGTACTGAAACACTGCTGCCAGCAAGGTAATAACTATACTATAATAACCCCAAAATGGTGCAGGGGTATGCCAGATACCACTGGAAGATTCATCCCTCTCTGGCATTGCCTTTTATTTTTAGCATGTGGTCTAGGCTCCTGTGGAATCCTGCTTATTTAGAACAAGGTCTACCAGCCCCCCATGACAAGGCACCCAATTCTCATTGTAATTAGAGACTGACACATTTATTTTTTATTTATGCCTTAATTTGGCTCTCCAGGATAAACCTTCTAAAATGAGTCGTTTAATTTACCGGAGGCCGGGAGAACAACAGTTCTCTGGGATGTTTCATTATTTCACCTCTTTTCAATCAAAATGACTCGCCTGAGCTGCAAGTGCGGCACTGCGGGAACACACAGACACGCACTTACACAAGCTGCACAACAGTCAGATGGGATGCAAAGGGCAGTAACAGTAACTGTAGCCCGGAACTGTGATTCGTTTCAACAGGAAATGTGGAAGTTGGTGGGTAAATTGCCATGTATTCATAAAGCATGGAAAGAGCTTTCCGTTTCAACGTCTCAGCTGAGAAAGATGGAGAATGCATTAAACAATATTATTACCCTACTGGTATGGATCTTGATTTTTTTTTTTTATTTAAAGAATGGTTTAATAAAAACAAAAACAACACTTGTTATATTTTACAGAGAATAATAACAACAAAACTAACACACAAATGCAGAAAGTCCACACTGAGATGTCTATGTAATGCAGGTAAGTATATTCATATCTGGATGTTTGAAATGTTACCAGGAAGTCCAAATGTTTTTCTATGGTGAAGGTGAGGAGTCCTGTAGTTCATTGGTTGCGACACAGAATGTGAAGTCACAGCAGATTGTATAAAAATGTTCTGCAGCTACTAGAAACTATGTTAATCGTTTTTCTTAAGGAAATTGGATAAAATTATATTTAATACTAATTGGGGGTGGGGATGATGACCAGAAAAATAATTTCTAGATTTTTTTCCAAATGTGCCTGTCTGCTTCCAATATAGATGGGCAAGTCAGTTAATTTCAGTTTCTTTGTTTTCCCTGATTTTGGATTCAAACCTGCCACATCTCCACATTAGTTTGTGTTTGTTGTTTAGCTTTGTACAATAGTTGAGAGTTTATTATAGCAGTTAAGAGTCTTCTACTTTCCTTCTGAACAGATTGTCTCTGAGAGAGCCATGAAGATATCAAGAACTTTATTCACAGATAACAAATACCAAGAGCAAATGGACTCAAACCCCCCAATCGTATTATTATTTTTTAATAAAAGAAAGCAATTGCAAAAATTCATCAGAACTTTAATGTTCATTTCTCAAAAAATGCACATTTTTCCCTCTGCTATTTCCCCTAATATATGCACATTTTTACAAGCAATTTTCCTTAATGAGGTGCATTTTTGTAGGTTTGGTTAAAAAATACATATTCACACTGTAAAGTCTTACATGATTTGGAGCCTTTTTTGAGACAAAGCTACAGATGCATTAAGATCTATGGAGGGCCCTCCTCTATGTGCCATCTCCAAGAGAGGAGAGTTGGGATCAAAATTCCTAATGTGTGTGTGTATCTGCTTGTGCAAAGGCTGAATTCAGATATGGGGCTTATTGCATTTGTTGTTGGCCATCACGCTAGCATTTCTGTCCTGATTTCTAATGTTCCTCTTGTGTTGTGGAACTGTGGCTTTTTGGTAGATATACCACCAAGTCATGATCAATTTTGAATGGTAGGAAATATCTGCATGCCAGGAGACTGCCCCAAATTTTGCTACATGAAATTACTAAGGTCCCACAATTTTCCAAGTTAACAGGGTTGCAAATGTGCTTTTTCTTCTTCTTCTTCTGGAAAAAACACTGAAATCAGCATTATGTTTCCCCTAGAATCCACTAGAGTCCCAAATGTGGTTTTCGCATTCTGAAAGATCACAGAAAACACCAAAATTAATAGGTAGGGGAGTGCCAGGAAGACTGAATAAAGTGCTATCTGAATGTTCCCTTCTGCACTGATGCTGAATGCCCTGGCTCTGGGGCAGGCTCTGTGGCCCATAACCTGCTCCTCCTCCATATATATGCACACATAAGTTGCCTTCCATTGTAGTCTCTGGGCCAAGTCTTCCTCCAGAGCAGTCCTGCTTTGTTTCACAGTCAACTGGATTGTGGATTTGAGGACAAAGTTGAAACAACATGGAATCAGTTGAGTTCTGATCTCCAGCTGTGTAAATTAGCATAGCGCTGTTGAAGTCAATGGAGTCACATCAGTTGACACCAGCTGATGGTCTGGAGTTGGTATGTGTCATTTATGCAAATGAAAGCAAATGAGTGGCTTGCAGCAGGGTTACAGTCTTACAGGACTAATCAGCCATTTCTTATGGATCTCTGACTTCCTTTCTTTTTTAAAAAAGGAGCCTCACAAAAGACAACCACAATCTCCGTCAATGCTTCTGTTGGGGGAATTGCTAGCAATCAAAAGCACTGCCCATGAATTGTGAAGCTAACTACACTGGGGCAATGAAATGAAATGTGAAATCTCCTCTTCTTGTTGTTGTTTTTGTTTCCTTTTCAGACAAAAAAAAAACCACTCATCTGCTATAGTGCTGCCTTTAAACGTCTAGGAAATTATAATTCTGAAGAGCAACGTTTATAGATTTTGAAAACGAACAAGAATGTACTTAATATGCATACTTCATTCATTTGGGTGCTTTGGGCACAAATGACAGGATCTTTTGAAAACCAGGGGATGGGACACTAGGGAGGCTGGCAAGTAGTGGGGTGGTGGGGCAGTCTTGGAATCAGGTAAAACAAGTGGAACCCATAAAAGAATGTTGCAGCATTGAGTGTTCTTCTGCAAGATTCCATTCTAGACATGTCCTCTTCCAAGAAACTGCTAGAAGCTAGTTCAGGCATTATGTAGTATACAAACCTAGCAATAGCAGCAGCAACAGCAACAACAACTGATTAAGTCCCATCCCTTTCTCCCATCTTTTCCCCCAACAGCAGATATGCATTGAAATTAAGTGGGGGGCAAGGCAGGGGCAGGTGGTTGGAGGATGGATCTGTCCAGCAGCTGATGTTCTACCGTATGTGGTCTTTCAGATGTCAGGTTAAGACTTTCCTCTGCTTTCAGGCGTTTGATGGTATTTCACATGCCGGTTAATACTTATTGATGTTGTTTAGTCGTTCAGTTGTGTCCCACTCTTCGTGACCCCCTGGACCAGAGCACGCCAGGCACTCCTGTCTTCCACTGCCTCCCGCAGTTTGGTTAAACTCATGTTGGTAGCTTCAAGAACACTGTCCAACCATCTCGTCCTCTGTCGTCCCCTTCTCCTTGTGCCCTCAATCTTTCCCAACATCAGGGTCTTTTCCAGGGAGACTTCTTTTCTCATGAGGTGGCCAAAGTATTGGAGTCTCAGCTTCAGGATCTGTCCTTCCGGTGAGCACTCAGGGCTGATTTCCTTAAGAATGGATAGGTTTGATCTTCTTGCAGTCCATGGGACTCTCAAGAGTCTCCTCCAGCACCATAATTCAAAAGCATCAATTCCATCTTATTGATAAGCATCGCTTAGCTGGTCATTGTGAAAAAAACATTCCAGGTTTTTATGGGAGACTTTTACTTTCGGATGGTTAAATGATTGTTAGTTATAATTAGGTGTGGTTTTTTTCTGCATGTTGTAGACCACTTGCAAATCAGCTTTAGGCTGTTTTGTAGGTGTGTCTATGGAATATTAGTAGTAGTAGTAGTAGTAGTAATATATTAATAATCTCTTGGGGTGGGCTATTGTTTGGGGGTTTTTTGTTGGAGACATAATTTTGGATATGTTAATTTTGCTGTTGTTTATATCAATTATTTGTATCTTTATTTTTAGATCTTAGAATTACTTACGTGGGGATTGTGTAATTTCATTGTATACAGTTTCCTGTTTTATTTATTATTTATTGCTACTCTTGTTATATATATATTTGCAATTTTCTAAATCTTTCATGTTGTAAGCCTTCTTCCATCGACAATGGAAAGACAACATACAAATAAACAACAATGATGATCCTACTTTGTGAGGAAATGTTGAAGTTCAAAAATATTTGGCATGGTTGTGCTTTTATTTTTTATAAAATAAAAAACACACACCTGGCCTCCCTTTTAACTCGGAAATGAAGGAATTTGTAGTGAAATGCTTTTATTCCCCTGGTGACTGCAGTGCTGGGATTCAGTTGTGAAAAGATGTGGAAAAGTCTCCCCCTTTGAGAGAAAAGGACCCAGGACAATCCAGCAGAAGCACATCTAGAAAATTTTCAACATACTTTGGGACTACACCAGCATGGCATGATTACATCATTGAAATCAACAATGTGTCTGAGGATGTTTCCACCTTTCCCAGTCTGTAGGTATCTGTATTCCACACTGGAAGGGGGGTGGGCATGAGAGGGGAGGGTGAGCAAGAGAGAGAGAAAGAGAGAGAGAACATGTTTAGCATGCGAAAGTTTTCAAAATTAACTGAGTTTCATTCACCCCGTTCCTCCCACACTGCTCAGCAAATGATTCAGAGCCTTCAGCGTGATTTCATCTGTGCAGGCTCTAATCCACTTACTTAATGAAATACATAATTAACATATTATAATTGCAGTAAAGATGGTTTTGACAGAAATCATTTCCCGTATCTAATACCGTGGTAATTTAATCTGTTCCCCACTCCCTAACACGACCCTCCGTGATTAAGTTTCATAAGAATTTTTTTTGATTGATTGATTCATCTGACGTGCCTGGCCCTTGCAAAAGGAGTGGCTGTCAGTTTCCAGATAGTCACGTGACGTTGCGGCAGATGGCTGTGCTGAGGCTTTTGCTCTGTCTCTCTGTGTGGTCTCTCCCCACCCTGGTTACTTTGCTTCTCTCTTTCTGTGCACTGATAATCCAAATACCTCTAGCATAGATTCACTAATGCACATACATGCACATGTACACAAATGCAAACATGTGCACATACACTGAAATAAGCAAAGAAAAATGGGCTGAGCTAGAACATCAGCTAATATAATGGTAGCATAGATTCATAGAACTGTGGAGTTGGAAGGTACCCAAGGGTCATCAAGTCCAACCCCCTACAATGCAGGAGTTGCAGCTAAAGAATCCATGACAGATGGCCAATAAAGTCCATCACCTTCCCAGTTAGTCCATTCCGCTATCAAATGGCTCTTACTGTGCCTAATGCTTAGTCAGAATCTTCTTTCTTGTAACTTGAAGCCATTGCTTTGGGTCCTACCCTCTGGAGCAGGAGAAGACAATTTTGTTCCATCTTCCATGTGATATTTGTATGGAAGTGAGAGCTGGATCATAAAGAAGGCTGATCGCCGAAGAATTGATCCAAGTTGGTGGCTATCACTACACTTTGTGATAGCCCATTTCATACCTTCTCTTAGTGCTGGGTGAACTTCTGAGCCCCCATGAAATGTGGTAATGGCCACTGACATATGACTTGAAAAGGGGGATTAGATAAATGTAAGCGTGATATATGGGGTGCTGTTAACCATTTGTGGTTGGTGGCTAGAGTTTTGGACTAGGTCCCAAGGAAACCCAGGTTTAAATCCCCACTCAGCCATGGAGCTCAGTGAGTGACCTCGGGCCCGTCACCCACTCTCATCCTTGTCTACCTCACAGAGTTGCTATGAGGATAATATGGAGAGGGTAATCTTGTACAGTACACCACCTTAAGCTCCTTGGAGGAAAGATGGCATATAAATGCAATTATAAATAAGCAAATCTTGTACACAAAAAGAGGCTATCTGAAAGACTGCATTCCCTCGCAGGAACCTGCCGAGGTTCTGAGATCTTCAGAGAGGCCCTTCTCCCAGTTCTGCCACTCTCATAAGCACACTTGGTATGACTGGCAGATTAGAGCAAAAGAGGCTGAAAACCAAGTGTCATTGGTGTTCAAAGGCATCTTTCCCCTTTCAGCAATTTTTCAGAGACAGCTGTGCAAGGGTGCAAAAGTATCCATATATTGAGGAAGCATTAGCTTAATTAGGCATTGTTTATCCTCATGTTCTATATTAGGTGGGATCACCTGCATGACCAGCATAGCAAGTATTGTCCTTACTATAATTCAGCTTTGTTTCCCTACGGTGAGATCTGCATATAGTAAAATCTGATTGGATGGAAAGCACTGGGACAGTATCATATTCACTGTGGGATCTCCACATTCCCATCTTTGAACCCTAAATGTCCCTAAAAAAACAAAATGGGTAAAACAAGGCCCTAGTCTAGACCAAAGTACATCCAGCCCACCATTCTGTTTTAAGTTGTTGTTGTTGTTGATGATGATGATGATTAAATTAAATAACCAATTAGATAAATCGAATTGTTCACCAAGGCAAGCAGGGAAATTTTGTTCGGTCTTCATTCTGTGTGAACTAGCGGTGGGAGAATCTGTCAGTTTTTGTTTCTCTCAGTTTCTCATTTTTTATTCCTAGTCTTAAATTCAGATCTCCACATTTCCACATCAGTTTGAGTCCTCATGAAAATTCACCATCATTTTACTGTGAATTTCTCCCGATATACACAATTTTGTATGCAATTTTGCACAATATACACATTTTTGCCGAACCATTTCAGCTAATATAATGCATTTTTTTCTATATTGTTTCCACTAATACATGCATTCTTATGGACCCTTCCCCCCTGTTATATGCATTTTTGTACAGATTACTTGATTGGAGGATTCCCCTACAAAATTCAGAAGAGTACAAATTTCTGTAGCGGTTTCCTGATTATGGAGTGCTTTCCTCAGAGAGGCTCGCTTGGCACCATCATTATAGGCACTGGGCAAAAACATTCCTCTTCTTCCATGCCTTTGGCTAATTAAACAACCTATGGCCTTTTAATGAGGGTGAAAGAGGAGAGCGCAAAATGTGGTCTGAAGCTCAACATCAAAAAAACGAAGATCATGGCCACTGGTCCCATCATCTCCTGGCAAATAGAAGGGGAAGAAATGGAGGTAGTGAGAGATTTTACTTTCTTGGGCTCAATGATCACTGCAGATGGTGACAGCAGCCATGAAATTAAAAGACGCCTGCTTCTTGGGAGAAGGGCAATGACAGGCCTAGACAGCATCTTGAGAAGTAGAGACATCACCTTGCCAACAAAGGTTCGTATAGTTAAAGCTATGGTTTTCCCAGTAGTGATGTATGGAAGTGAGAGCTGGACCATAAAGAAGGCTGATCACCGAAGAATTGATGCTTTTGAATTATGGTGCTGGAGGAGACTCTTGAGAGTCCCATGGACTGCAAGAAGATCAAACCTCTCCATACTGAAGGAAATCAACCCTGAGTGCTCACTGGAAGGACAGATTGTGAAGCTGAGGCTCCAATACTTTGGCCACCTCATGAGAAGAGAAGACTCCCTGGAGAAGACCCTGATGTTGGGAAAGATGGAGGGCACAAGGAGAAGGGGACGGCAGAGGACGAGATGGTTGGATAGTGTTTTCGAGGTTACCAGCATGAGTTTGACCAAACTGCGGGAGGCAGTGGAGGACAGAGGTGCCTGGCGTTCTCTGGTCCATGGGGTCACGAAGAGTCGGACACGACTAAACGACTAAACAACAACAACAATGGCCTTTTAAACTGTGTGTGGAATGGGACTATTGTTTTTGTTTGTTACTATGCTATATGTTTTGTGATTTTATATTGTATACTACCCTGTGATCCTCAGATGACGAGCGGTATAGAAATTTAATCAATAAATAATAATAATAAAATACTTTCTTCATCCTTAGTTACATATGACTGAACTTCAGCTTTCTATCTGTTGTGAATGAATTTTCCAAGGCTTGAGTTGTAGCCAATTAAACTCTACTCAAAGCACAGCCATTGAAATGAATGGATCTATGCTAATGATTTCCATTCAATTCAATGGGCCTGCTTTGAGTGTGAGCAACATTGGATAAAACTCCTTGTTATCAATGCCCAGGGATATGTTCTTTCTGCCTCTCCCTCTGTACATATGTGCTATAACTGTATGTGGGTATATATAATTCATTCAGCTACGATATCCCATAAAACCAGATTAAAAAAAAGTAAACGATTACTCTTGGCAACCCAAATAGAAAGGTCTTATAGCAATTCTGGGGGGAGGAAATGTAGATGTTCAGGTTTTGAGTCTCCAGAGGAAGGGAGTTTTATGGTTGTGGGATAACCACCGAGAATGCCTATTTAAATGCCCCTTCTGTCTGAATTCAACATACAGATGGGATAATCAACAGGGAATTCTCAGTTGATCTGACAGGGCTCAATGCGACAGATGGGTGGAGGCAGCCTCTAATGGCGTTTTGGGTATAAGCCATCTAGGACTTTATAGATCAAATCCAGAATCTTTAAATTATGCTGTTGAGTTCATCCAAACATCTGACTATATTCACCTTTTAGAGATATCTAAGGCCACCAGGGGCATCACTTTGAGAGGAAATGTGAGAAGAACTACTTATCCTATTTCAGATGTCCACAGAAGTATCTATATTTCTCATCAACTACACAATAGCAATGCAATCCTAACCACATCTAGTGAAAGTTAAGTTCTATTGAGTTTGGTGAGCTTAGTCTCAAGTGAACAAGTTTAGGATTGCAGCCTGAGTGACCCTTGTTTCTAAAGAAATAATTGAGGGGAAGCAGAGACCTGATGCAGATGCTTCATCACCTCCTTAAAAGTGATCGGCTAAGCTTTTTCAGACATATACTAGCTGTAATGCAGCCCCAAGAGTTGATCCTGGTGGAATTACTATTATAGTTACAGTGAGCCTGAAACTTACACACATTTAGCTTGTGCACATTCAGTTTTAAGCATCTGGCAAGTAAAAAAAATAAATAAAGTGGGCAGGGTTCGGGTGAAAATGATGTTGGCAATCCCACCCACCGCTGAACCCAATGGGTTTTGACTATATGCGATTTTGGCTTTAGGTACGATCCATGAAATGTAAGTAATATTCTTAATTATATTTATATCTTACCATTCCTCCAAGGAGCTCAAGATGGAGTACATAGTTCTCCTTCTCCCCATTTCATTCTCACAACAACCCTGTATGGTAGGTTAGGCCACACAGTGGGGATTTGAACCTAGGTGCAACCCTTTAACCACTACACCACATTGGCTCTCTTGTGACACAGCTGCAGGCATTCCTGGAGGAAATTAGTTATGTAGACCCATTTCAATCCAGGTTCAGACCTAGCTTGAGGACTGGAGTGGCCTTGGTCACTCTGGTGGGTGACCTCTATCAGGAGAGGGAGAATACAACCCTGTTGCTCTTAGCAGATCGTCTTTTGATACTGTTGACCATGATATCCTCCTGGACCATCCACGGGCCACTATCTCCTGCAGTGACTTATATCCAGGGACAGTTCCAGAAGGTAGCATTGGATGAATGCTTTCAGCCTCTTGGCTCTTGAGTTGTGGGAAACCGTCGGGCACTATATTGCTTTGGTGCGATTTAACATCTACAGGAAGCTGTTGAGCAATGGCCATTGGAACTTTTGGGTCAAGGTATCATCAATACGCTGGTGATACTCAACTCTGTTTCTCTGTAATATCTGAATTGGGAATGGCTGAAAAGGTCCTGGATCCATGTCTGGATTTAGGGGGGCTCTGGATGAAATCTAATAAACTGAGTATGGCTTTTGGCAAGGTGGAGGGTCTGTGCGTGAGGGGTTCCAGGTCTGGATAACTGGCCAATTGCCTGCTTCAGATGGGGACATACTCCACCTCAAAGAGCAGGTTCGTCATCTTGGGGTGCTCCTGGGTCCAACTGTGTCACTGGCAGCACAGGTGTCCTCAGTGACTAGGAGGGCCTTTCATCAATTTTAGTTGGCAAAACAGTTACAGCTGTTCCGGGATTAGGATAGTTTGGCCAGAGTCATCTATGTGGGGCTACCTTTGGGGTTGACCTGGAGGCTGCAGATGATGCAGAACTCAGTGGCTGGAACGGAATAATAATAATAATAATAATAATAATAATAATAATAATAATAATAATTCCAGATTGACATGGTGGTTTTTACAATCCAGCAGTATATATTTTTCCCAAAATAAAATAAATAAAAACAGTCATTTAATCCTGCATTTATCCAAAAAAAAAAAAAAAAAAACAAGACAAGGAGAAAGGAGAAAAGAAAAGGGGGGGAGAGGAAAAAAGCATTTTCATTGTAACATGTAATTTGGCTCTGCATAAACATTGCTTGGTGCAGAAGTTAATGGCACCAATCCCTTTGCTTAAAAAATGTGTTGCTAATATTACTGTAGCTGTTATGATTAGATATCTAATCGCAATGTATGCTCTTAAATATGCTGGATAGAAATGATTGTATCTATGCTATGTTTGAGAGATGGACAGTATGGTAAGAATTATACACACACACAAGCACATGTGTGTGCATGTATTTACATGTGTGTGCATTTCTGTGTTCCACTTCATCTCAGAAATACCCAGCAGTGGGCCTTTGAACCTTGCTGAGAATCTGTCCCTGCCGAAATATGAAACGCTCCCATATCCCACCAACCAGCCCTGCAGACACATGGAGAAATAAGGCGGTAACATCGCCTTAGCTCTCCCCACTGTGACCTAAAGCCCCATCTGCAAAAAAATAATAACAAAAAGAAACCCAACCCTATTCTCTGGGAGACATCAGAAATGGCGACACATCTGCATGGGTAAGTCACATCGGAAATATCTGCTGAGGAGTTTCTCTTGTCCTCGGATCAAGGTTTGGGGGGGGGGGAGAGAGAAGCAGCCCTTTTGGTGAGTGGCAAGTGTACATGGACACCACCCCTTCAACTGCCAATATGTTATGAGGGCTTGGTAACAATCTGGAGTCTCCAGGGAGCTCTGCTGCAGTTCAAGTGAGTATCAGACAGAGAGAAAACAATTTCTGGTGCCAATAACGCGGCACAGATGAAAAATGTTTTAATATTTGAAGCTGCTTTATGGCAGAAGCAATGACAGTGATGGAGTCAATGTCAGCTTTTTTCCTTTAAATGTCATCTTTCGTCTATGAGGTTTCTCTCTCTCTCCCTCCCCCCCCCCTTCCCCTGCTCCGGAGGCAAAGTGAGGCTGGTGCCTGCCTGTTTGCAACCATTGATCATTGATTTTATTCTAAATGGAAAGCTTGCCAGAAGACTAGAAATTCTGGAATTTATTAGGATTTCTTTAAGAGGCACTTTAGCTCAACAGTTCTCATTACCGTCTTTACAGCGTTACTTATTTTTCTTTTTATGTCATGTGATTTGTAAAGGGTTGGGACTCAGGGAACAATATGCGATTAAACCCGTGGCGTGCGCCGCAGTTTGCCGACGTGGGGAAGAAGATCCTTCAGAAGGGCGAAAGCACATCGTCAAGTGTTTCCGAGCCTCAAAAGTTTCTATCTCCAAAGCCATTGTCTGAGATGTGTAGAGCTTGCATACTATTATTTAACCTGCCGTTCCAAATTGCTGCTTTTATTAAATAAGGCAACTCACGGCAATTATATACACACAAAAAGCTCAGACATCTTTGTATTTTGACACTGGAGACGTGTCCCCTGGTCCAGGGATTAGGGTGGAGCTGCAGGTTAGAATATAAGAAGTGCTTGCTGGACCAGGTAAAGGGGGCCCAAGGAGAGCCAATGTGGTGTAGTGGTTAAGAGTGGTGGACTCGTAATCTGGTGAACTGGGTTTGATTCCCTGCTCCTCCACATGCAGCTGCTGGGTGACCTTGGGCTAGTCACACTTCTTTGAAGTCTCTCAGCCTCACTCACCTCACAGAGTGTTTGTTGTGGGGGAGGAAGGGAAAGGAGAATGTTAGCCGCTTTGAGACTCCTTCGGGTAGTGATAAAGTGGGATATCAAATCCAAACTCCTCCTCCTCCTCTTCTTCTAGTCCAGCATCCTGCTCTCACAGTAGACAACAAGATGTCCCCATTGGAAACCAGCAAGCAGGATCTGACCTCAAAAGCCCCCTCCTGTGGTCTCCAGCAACTGGCATCCAGACGTATTGCTGTCTCCATCAATGGTGGAAGAGCATAACCATCATGGCTAGTAGCCATGTCAGCCTCATTCCCCTCCATGAATTTGTCCCTTCCTCTTTTAAAGCTATCCAAATTGGTGGCCATCACTGCCTCCTGTGGAAGGGAGTTCCAGAGTTAAACTATGTGCTGGCTGAATCCAGCTTGGGGCTTCTAACAATTATAGTAACTCCTTAGCAAAACCTCCCTCTCTCCCTTTGTAACATACAATATTGCTTACCCTGTATGTCCTGATATCATTTTGTTGCATACCTTCCCTGCCTCCGACTCCTTTTTATTGGCTAAGGGGCAGGGAAATGCAGTAAAGATACAGGGCAAGTGACACCACATAATCTTTACTTCTTCGTAGACCATCTTTCAGCAAGTGCTGTTTCCAAAGGACTTGCTGGCATATAAAGAACCTATGTAGTATACAGTGAGCAAAAGTCCCCAACAATTAAAAATCACCCAAAACCCAAGATCCCAAACTGACCAGCAGGAAAAAAAACCCCCTACTAAGTCCAGCTGTTAGGAGCCTCAGGACCCAGTTCATTAAAAAGTGCAGCAGGACAAAAACGGTTTTCCATCTGGCTTCCAAGGAAAGGCAAGAGATAATGTTCAATATGTTCCCTAATGGAACTACCACTGAATAGGCCCTGCTCATAAGAAGTCTAAAATGTGTAGGGGACAGGACATGGTGTGGCAGCACTAGGCTGAACATGATGCATTCCATGCTCCCTCGTCTGTAGCATGTGCATTGAGTCCCCCCCCCCCCCAATGCCAGGATATCCGCATTCATGGATGAAGTGAATCTGCCTAAATCTCCTTACACAGATTGGGTCACCCTGCAGAATGGGATTCCCATGTGCTCAGAAGCTATTTTGTGTGCCTCAAAGTACACACAGTGACCTTTGGCTAGAGCTGTTCATCTTTGTACTGTATGCATTAATGTTTCTCCCTCACCACCACTGTAAGAAGCATTTGTCTTGTTCAATGAATACGGATAAAATATATTTTGGGCTGTGATAGCTTTTTTGCTCCCCCCCCCCGTACAGTGGCAGTATTCTGAACATGCCAGCTCAGAGCGGTGAAGGCTTTATTAACATTGAACGCAGTTGTGTGCTTATGTATAGGTGATTATTCTTCATTGGGTTAGAAAGCATCCATTTACGACCCGTACAGTAGCCTAAATGTTTTTGGGTTCTTGATGTGTTTCCATTGGCACAGGACTTGTTCAAACAGGTATTTGAGCTCTTGGCCGAGATGCCTGACATTCAAGCTTTATTACAGAGCAAGGCTCCCAGGGGATGTGAATTATAGTTAGTATCAACCTTGGCGTGCTAAAAGCATCATTCAGCCGAGCTGATCGTGGAATTTACTCTAGAGTTTTGGGCCGGAGATCCATCTGTTGAACTGCTCCTTCTTTATCTGTGTAGTTGCAAGAAAACAAAGTGTGTGTGTGTGTGTCACACCAAAGAGGAAAGCAGTCATTGCAAAGAAGGATAAAACAAGGGAATAAAAGATCTTGGAGACTTCATAGCTAGGAGTGAGTTTTATAGCCACCATTTAGATCAAATTAATTCTGTCCTGCTCTTTCATAAACTATCAAGGGCAGGGCGTGAAAGATAGGGGAGGGAGAAGGCTTCTTCTGGCTGGGGGGTGAATCTAAATCTGAAGCTCGAAAACTGAGGGGGGTGTGTGTGTGTGTGGCAGGAAGAAAGGAATGTATGTCTTTCCCCATCTATACTATAGCAACTATTAGGTTTCCTAATGTGGTTTGGGATTGTGGCAGAAGCCCCACTGGAAATTGTAATGTCTGTTGCTGATAAGAGATTTATTTGACACCCTGGTTATCCAGATATTACAGCTATCCCTATGCACAGATTCTGTTCTTCCAAACTTCAGATATTCAAAAACTATCACCTGCAAACAGGGCCTCTGCAGGATTCCTGCCCCATTCATGATGTTTGTGGATTGTACATATCTCAGCACCCTGTTGCAGAGCAGAAGCAGATTTAGGGTTCAGTTGCCCTTTGAACGGAGCCTTAGGGGTGTTGCAGCTATGATTTAGACTGGAGCATGAGAGTTGGAGGGGTGCTGAACTTTGGCATTGCACAGGGTGCTACTGAAATTTGAGACACCAGGATCAACCACTGCGCAAAGGCAAATGGCAAGAAGAACCATTGAACTCCTTGGAGGAAATGGTGTTACATAAATGCAATAAGTAAATAGATAAAAGAAATGCTTGCAGTCACCACAAGACAATAGTCATGACTGTACAGTTCATACGCTGCATTCACCTCTGTGTACTGATCCAAAGGAGAGGCCTAGCTGTGCATTCCTCTGAGTCATGAGTGCTTTTGCAGAACATAAATGAACAAAGCCGGGATGTGTCTGGTACAACGGCAAAGCCTCCTAAACTGCAGGGGAAATTCAGAAAATGTTACAAATGAGGCTGAGCCACGTCGGCAGCTTCTTGGCTGATGGATGCTGAAAGTATAATGTAGCAGATTTTAGTTGTTGTTATTTTAGAAAATTCATTTTGATAAAGAACGCAGTGGTCTGGAATAGGTTTCTACCATAACTCTTCCTGGAAATGAGCTTTGAAATAAGGTTTACAAGGCCATGCCTTTGAACAGGGACGGGTCTGTAGTTTTGTCATCCTAATGCTGTTGATAACATGCAAATATCAGAAGATTCAGTAAAGTTACTGTGCATAAGGATCAAGCCAATGACCCGCCAAGCCCAGCATCCCGTTCTTACTGTGGCCAACCAGATTATTCATGAATTTTTATTTATTTTGTTTTGCTTCCCCAATCAACAATGCTAGCAGGGTGGCACCATAAACTATAGGTAAACAACAGGGTGCTCTCCATGTCGGGCTGATTCCTCCTCCTTGCTTCTATTCAACCTGCCATGGAACTGTTAATAGTTCTACCTAGACAGTGACTCAATTCACACATAATGCTAAGTTATGGTTTAGCATGAATGAGAAAATCTGTGGCTTCCTGGAAGGAGTACACGAGGAACTAACCTTGGTTACAGCTAGTGGTTTGTCTGGAGTGAGACAAACTATAAGCCTGGTTCCAACATAACGCTAAGTCAAACCATGGCTTACTCCCTGGTAGCATGCAGGGCCGGCCCACCCATGAGGGAAGGTGAGGTGATTGTTTCAGGCAGCATGGTCCAAAGGGGCAGCAGATGCTGCTGTAGATCTTTATTCTACCCTTGTTCCTGATGTAGAGCTTCACTCATTCCTTCTTCCCTAGTGGGGAGGGGGGAAACCATTTTGTGGTTCACCTCAGGTACCAAAATTTCTTGGGCTGGACCTGATAGCATGGCAACAACAGGAACAGGGGAGGAGCAATCTTCTATCTGGGAAGCCACAGCTTTGCTCATGTGTGCTAAGCCATAGTCAAGGATGGAGGAGAAAGCCAATTCCGGTCTGCATTTAAAGGTGAGCATACCTAACTGGCACTTTTCAAAACAACACACAAACTCCTGCCAAGATTGCACAATTGCACATAAACTTGTGTATATCAGGATATCTTCGCATTAAACTCCCGATGAATTTCCAACAAACTGATACAGTGCAAATTGGTGTGGAAATGTGGAAATTTAAGATTGGGAAAATGAGAAACTGAGAGAAAACGAAATTGATAGATCCATCCATTGCTTGTTATGGAATCATGGTTTGGTTTAGCATTATGTGTGTTTAAACTGACTCTCGTATGTATAATCTACGAAGAAATATAAAAGCTCAGTCTTAACATCCCCTTGTTACAGAAAGCTGCTTTTAAGGTAAAGGTGTCTCACAGTCAAATGTGTTGACATTCACTCATACACTAATCCATTTCTCCTTCCAGATTCTTTAAAGCACAGCATGCCTCTCTTCTAATCTTAACTATTCTCTTGAGAGAGAGGCTAGAGCAAGTAATGGAAGATACCTAAAAGCCCAGGCATAGAAAACAACTGTCGTGGTCAAAACACAAGTGTTTGCTTTCAAAATTGTACACAGAGCCGCCTCCTGTCCTGAAGGCATACAGCCTCTTTAGCCTACTTAACTTTCATTCATCTTGCGCCTTGTAAACGGCACAATGTTCCTTTTCAGAGTGGAAAAAAAATCAAGAATATCTAAGTGTCATTTTAGGTGTGATGCTTCAGGTCCTCAACAATATCACTCCTAAACCAAGCAGCTTTGCTTTTTAGGGTCACAGGCACTGAGTTGGCTATTCCTGGATTAAGCGGCATGCAATTTATTATTATTATTATTTTTAAAAAATCAAGCTTTCAAAGTAAAACTTTATGAAGGGCACATTTTGGTGATTATCCATTTCTTCCTCCCTTCCTCCCTCCTCCCCAGACCAGCACGGGTGGTTAGGCAGTGCCAAGTATTTACAAGCCAACTGAAGAGTCCATAATTCAGTTCTTCCTTTTCTCATACATTCTCCAGATTGTTAACAAATTCCCTCCTTTGATAACAGCATGGTTTTTTCCCCTTCCCTCGCAGGCGAGGTGACATGACATAACCCCTGGCCTATTAGGAGAACACGATTCCTTTCAGACGGATTAGTTCAGGTACGCAAATCTCGATTCAAATATTTAACAGATTGCCCATAAATCAAAAAAGGTTCACGGGGAGCAGGGGTAATTCGGAGCAAACATAAACACTCTGCAAAGGCTGATCCCCTCTGTGTCTGCCTAACCTGCTGGAGACAGGGGATCAGAAAAGGGAGTAGAAAACAAACTGTCCATTGATGTGTGAACTTGAGCTCTAAAATATGAAGCGAGTGGCTGTATGCTTCATAAAACACCCTCCCTATTTACATTCCCTCTTTATGAGTGGTCGGCAGCTCTCAGATTATGGCCTGAATTTACGTTTAATTAAGTTCAAATTGGTTGCATCAGAATGATACCACCAAAGCATTTTTAATTAATAGCGCAACTGTTGCAGCAGTCAATCACACCATCTAGTACCTGGAGCTTCTAGGTGTTTTGTCACTCCTGAATGAATCCATCCTTCTCTCTCTCTCTCTCTCTCTCTCTCTCTCTCTGAGAAGCTGCAGGTACAAACTTCTTGTATCCTCCCAACCAATGAAGACTTGGGTCAACTAAACTTTCATTTTAACCAATAAATCGATCTTCTGGGAACTGAATAGCTCAGAATTAGGTAGGTGAGTCCCAAAAGCATGATTGTTTCACTCAAGTAGTGACCCAAAAACAGTGAAGGAGAGTTGGAGACCCCTCTCCCCCGGCAGAGTTATCTGGGAAGAGGGATCAATGTCCCCCTCTGGGAGCTGTAGCTCTGTGAGAGGAATGGGAGTCTCCTAAGAATGCTCAGCACCCATAGTAAACCACAGTTCACAGGAGTCTTTAAGGGAAGCCATGACTGTTTAAAGTGGCATGATACTGGTTTAAATTCATTGTGCAAACAGGAGTCTCTATCTGTGCTGAATCTGAAAGGTTATCTTTCTTTTCTACATATGGAATTGTTTTTATATATGGAATTACATTTTACGTATTACATAATTTTTATTGTCTGTGAATTTACACTGCAGTTCCTTTGAGATACATGACGGGAAGCTGTTCATAAGTGAAATCAAATAAATAAAGTTTGATTTTGATTATGGAAATAAATAAATAACGCCATCAAACTAATTGAGGCTCTGGGTTGATTAGTTTTTATAAAAGGCTTTCAAGAAAAGTTGACATCTACGACTTAGATGTTCATGACACCTAAAATTGTGTTTGGAAATACTAAGAGGTTTGTAATCGATTCCGGGCTGAGATTCTCACATGCCTATTCTGAAAATGGCAATAATCAGGATCTGCAAGAGAGAAGGAGTGAAAGGGAGGGAAGCAGGAGGGAGGGAGAGAGGGAGGGAGGGAGTGTGTGTGTGTGTGTCCTGGTGAGGTTCATGAGCTCAAGTTCCTCTTCTTGATGTTTATCCCAAGCTTGCAATTTCGCCTCTGTTATTTATTTATTTATTTTTTTAAAGAGCCAGCAAGGCTTCATTATGTTGTCTGTGCTGGGTCCTTTTGAAATAAGCCAGGCATGCTGGTGCAACTAGCAAGGCCCGTAATGTGGGAGAAATGAACTTCAGAGCATGGAGAGATTAAGAGCATAATACAGAAAGAAGAAACCTCCCTTGACTTTGATGGATGGAATTTGAAGCAAATTGATGCCCCTGTCTTTTTGGCCAATATATTTTGTTTAAATGGAAAACGGGTTGAATCATCCTGCTGGAGAAAGCAATTACTCTCTGCTTATGCCTTGCTTCTGGTACCTTCTTTGAAACATGGAAGGGAGCAACGTGAAGGTAGGAGGTGAACATTAGTGGTCATTACTAGGCTTAATTCTGTCCATGGAGCCAACCAGGTCCCAAGACTCCACACAACCTCCAGGCTGTCATAGGAAGAGACCTTCTGAATCAGACCAAAGGCTTATGTCAGGAAAGGGGGACCTCTGGTGCTCCAGATGTCAATGGACTCCAATTTCTGCTGTTTCTAACTACTAGCTATGCTGGCTGGGGCCAATGGGAGTTGGAGTTGAAGAACATCTGGAGGGCCACAGGTTCCTTACTTATGACTTACACTATCCTGGCATAGGCCATCACTGGCTGGCTGGAATCATGAAAGTGGGCACACCACTTATGGGACTGAGGACACACTGCAAAATTTCATTGCAGTGCTTATTTACAGTAGGGAAAGGAGAGATTTCACATTGTATGCTACTTGAAGGAACTGATTATGGGTCAAAAGCAGAATATAAATGCAGCTAGAACAATAGGTTTTTCAAAAAAAATCACACCTATGCTTTTAGATGTTAATGTTATGCAAACCAGTGCCTTCATTTTAGCAGATACAATTCCTCTTTGGGGCCATCCTTGCTGGACCTATGGATGTGGGAGAACTTTGTTTCAGTTTGCATTTGAAGGCTAAGCTACATAATCCACACTTTTGGAAACAAGACAAGGATGGAAACACAGAATCATCCTTCAGAATTCACATTTTTGGGTTTTTTTGCGATGCAGTTTTCTGCATCTGTGTTGTGCAGAAAAGGGCATATACTGAGGCAAACTGCATGAAAACACATACATAGTGGAAAACAACATAAAATGCATTATATTACAGACAACTGCTTTGCAAAAAGAAAGTGTCTATTTGGCAAATTTGCATGCCGGCATGTGTATAGTAGGAGAAATTCACACCAGAAGCATCTTCACAAGGACCTTTAAAAAAAGAAAAGAAAGCCCCAGAATCAGGCCATTGACCTGATCCAGAAGGCTCTTCTTACATTCACAAACAGATGTGGAAAACTGAATGTACCTTTGGAAAAATGAGAAACTGAAGAGAAACTAAAATCGACAGATTCACTCACCCCTAGTTGAAGCTAACAACCAAAGTCTGGGCAAGCTTGCTCTTTGCAGGCCTCTGAAATAATCACAAGGCTAAACACTTCCCTTGATGGTGAGCTAAACAGATAAAATCCAACCCCCCTCCCTCCCTCCCATTGCCTTTCTGCTGTCTTCCTCCCTTTTTGACTTTCCCAGAATGCTTCAGTGGTAACTGACAGCTGGATGCGGCACAAACCCTGCTGGACAAGTGTCAGGTTTGGTGAAGGGATATTAAAGAGAACTTGATCGTGTGTCAGCTCCCTTCAAAATACACTCACATTGAAGAAGCGATATATCTGTCAAAGCCAGGACTTCAGGATTTGGCAGAACAGGCCGTTTTCATAAACAAAACTGTCCAATTACATTAAGGGCCATGAACCTCAGGTGTGTTTGCCAGGGACAGCATACACATACACATCACAGAGTCTGTCTCCCTAAAGCCATACGTTTTGATGCTGTCTGCATCTCAATGCACCTCCTTTGTGCTTCTCAGATTAGGAATTAATTCAGAATTATCAGAAACAAAAATTGGAGCGTTGAACTTCAACGTTAACTTTTTTTAAAACCACGGATGCCAAAGGTTGAAAATAATTCATGGAGAGGGGTAGAGGCAGTAGAACATTTATGAAGATTGATTAGATGGTTTAATAAAAGTAAAAGAAAGAACCCCCCCTCAAAAAGCCCCCCCATCCCAACAACCTTCATACGCTCACGTGACATTTATTTCTTGTTTAGTTTAGTTGCTTAAATGCTTTTAAAGAGAGCTGGTTTGAGTTTTGATTAAATAGCATCATTGGTTCGGAAACAAATTATGTCTGACAGAATAGCAACCAAAGCTTTTGCTGAAAATACGTTATTGTCAAGTTGATGTCTTCCTCTGCGCCTTCAGAAATGCAAACATTTGGCGAGAGTGAGACTTCAAGTGAAAACGGCTTGTTCCAGACACGCGGCAGAACGTGGGTGGGTAACTGTTACGCTGAAGTTCAGGGAAGCCATCACACTTCCCTCGTGAGGATAGAAACTGTCTTGTGATAGCATCTATGCCAAAATGCTCATTTCGGTGATGTGCATCATATAATAGCCAAAGTTCTTCTCTCTTTTAATGGCAAAACTTTATGCAGCAGCCTTCTGTCGAGCCTAGACCACTGGCCCACCTTGTCCAATGTTGGTCTACTGACTCAAAGCAGATCTCTAGAACAGTGGTTCCCAAACTTTCTTTAGGCTATCCCCGCCTTGGTTCCATGAACTCATAAAATACATTTAGTTCACTCAGCAATTATGAGTAATACTTTCAAGAAGATTTTTGAACTGGCAAGATCCTGCAAGCTTACAGAATATTGATGGCAGCTGGGGAGAGGGAGAGAGAGAGAGCCAATCAGCATGGTCAATGGTCAGCGATGATGGAAGATGTAGTCCAACAACATCTGAAAGACCACAGGTCCCCCATCTCTGGTCTAAAGCATGGGTAGTAAACGTGCTGCCCTCCAGATATTGTTGGACCACAATTCCCATCAATACTAACCATGAGCTAGCTGGGGCTGATGGGATTAGAAGTCCAGCAACATCTGACAGGTACAATATACAACCTGGTCTAAAGAAACAGGAAGGCAGACTGTGGGTCTAGCAATTAAGCCGATGGTTGAGAGAATGTTGTGTGAGAGCTAAATTTTAAAACAGATATTTTCCCCTTTGCTTCTTTCCCTTTGCCCTTCTAAACCCTCAGCTTCGAAATCCCAGCCCAATTAGAAAACAGATTAATTTTACTTGAAAACAGTCCTTCCTGTTTGCTTCTTGGTGTCCCTGATATTCTTCCATTTGCTAAATTTTGCTCTTGGCATTTGCAACTTCATCCAGACTCCATAAGGTCTATCTTTTACTTCCTGTTTAAATCCTGGGTAAGGCAATCACCATCTGCAGTAGCAGCTCATCCCCAAAGTAGGTGAATTTGAGTAGAAGTAAACATAGGCAAGGGAATTGTTCTTTAAAGCCACTTTTGAAAAATATCTGGTGACAATCCATCAATTTCCTTATTTTATTTGTACTTAAGTGGCTGAATGTGCATTACAGATTCATAAATATGATGGACCTGAGGCTTTATTCAGTGGAATAAAATCTCCATCATCTCACCAAGTTACGCTTCTAGCTAGTACAATTATCCCAGTATGACTTGGAACAAAATGTTGATAAAATAGTGGATCTAATTCTCAGGTAGTTTGTTATTACATATGAACCAGAAACTGCAGTTAGTTTAAACCAGGGGTGGGGAACCTGTGGCCCTCCATAATTTCTTGGACCCCTGCTTCCATCATCCCCAATCATTGGTTATGTTGGCTAGGGTTGATGGAAGTTGGAGTTCAAAAACATCTGAATGGCCACAGGCAGAAGCTGTCGTTTAAACTATGGTATATCATGAAACAAGTCCAGATCAGAAAATATAGCTTCTTTCAATAATCCATACTTTGAAGTTCAACTGCAGTGTGGTCTGGTTCAAATGAAACAATAAACTGTGGTTAATTTAAACAAGGAAGCAGGTGTTTATAATCTCCTCCTTGTGACAGAACTTGGGGAGAAGAGAGGGAAGGGAGTGCTCATACTCAAGGTTTGAGCAGACCTGTTACTGTAGCACCAAACTGTGGTTTAGCTATGGTTGCAGATTGCATCCAAACCCAGTGTCATCAAGGACAGTTCATGGACAGCTGGTCAAACTAGCTAAAGTGGAATCTCCATACTCCACAGGTAATGTGGAGTAACTATAACTTTCATCCTTTTTGATGAACTTTCAAGAGTCAGCTGATCAGCCACTTCTGGAGACTGAACGCCCAGCTAGGTGGGTCTGAATCAGGCATGGCCAAACTTGGCCCTCCAGCTGTTTTAGGACTACAATTCCCATCATCCCTGACCACTGGTCCTGTTAGCTAGGGATGATGGGAGTTGTAGTCTCAAAACAGTTGGAGGGCCAAGTTTGGCCATGCCTGGTCTGAACCCATTAAACCTTCTTTAAAGATTCACTTTAAAAAAAATCATAACTGTACTGGGCAAAGGAATTTGCAAGGGAGAAGATGCAGAAAGAACTCAATCCAAGGATGCCAAGAATGTATTGAAAACCGATATGCTCATTCTGTCACAGTTATCTGCTAAAAGAGCATCAAATTGTCACTTGAAACATTAATGGCAGTTAAATTTAGACCAATAGAAGGATATGCATATACATGTGTCCTAACCTGCCGGTGAAAAATCATGGAATATCATGCACAGCAACTAGAAAGAGAAAGCACGGCTTTATTACCAAAGAGCAGTGGGTGCAATCCAGTCATGTTAAAACAAATTGGAAGCAGGTTGCAATCACAGTTTTTGCCAGGAGCACAGTGATCTCTATCTGCAACATAAAATACATTTCATGCATTGCAAAATGAAATATTTAAGATATATGCATCAGCCAAAAAAAGCAGTATAAACCCACTAATGCACCTTAACAATCAGGTTTTCATATTTTTGAGATCTAAGAAAGAGCTGAACTCCAATTATTATCATATAAAAACTTCTCTCATAAACTAATAATCAGTATCAAGGCTATAGCAGCTACACCAGTAAAGTTTAGTGCTTCCTGGTCGCAGGCTTTGGATACCAATCTCAGGACAAGATATTTCAATCTCAGGGCCTCCACTGAGTCTCCATTTGCCACCTTTGAATCTTGGATCTAGCAGTTTTGCAGCAGCATTATTTTAATATACATATTTTATGAATCAGCTTGGATATAGAAAAAAAGACAACAGGCTTGTTTAACAAAAATACAATGCAGAGTGGAAGTGATTGTGTGGCAGTGATAGCAATTCCACATTCAATAGTACTGCTAATTAATATAATGACGAATCTCATATTTTAAGACATTTAATAAAACAATAAATATCTGGAAACAATGTACATAAACACATAAGTAAAATATAAAACCACAAAGGCAAATCATGTACAAAACACTAAGATACAGCAGCAAAATGCAGCAAAATTACAGTGTGTATCCACACAATTCCACCCACCAAGCCTTTATACATTGTACACTATGCAAAAAATAACACACAACCCCACATATTCTGAAAGAGAAAATATTGCTAAAATTGTTTGGGTTTTTGTTTTGCCAAGTTTACACATTTCTCAATGGATTAAAAAATATATTCCTGTTTTGTTTGTTTTTTACTTATCCCCTCCCTCCTTTCTTCCTTTCTTAGCTACCTATAGCAGTTGTAATGTGTTGCCTCAGCAGCCCATGAGCCTTCTGTCCTAGTCAGGTGACTCTAGTTGTCCAGTCAGGTCCTGCTAAGGACTATAAAAGGCTTGCACACCCTGTTTATTTTCCTTCATGCGGCAGTTCATTGTAGGAGGAAGTTGTCTTGTTTGCTCTCACTGTTTCTATAACTTTCTAACTGGTCAACTGCCTTAATCTCACCTGCTCCCAAGCAGTGCCCTAATAGAAAGAAAGCTTAAAACTGAGAACATTTTGAAACTCCAGCTGCTTTCAAGTTAATCATGTTGCAGAAGCAAGGAAAGAGACAAGGGGAGAGATTGCAAGGGAGTTCTTACCCACAATGTAGGAATGTGTTAGTATATGGTGGCGACTAAATTTGGCACAGATTTTCTTTCCTTGAGTGAGATTTAGAGGGTCATGGTTAATAATGAATACTTTGAAAGGAACCTACTTTCTTGCATGCAACACCAGCATAGTTTTCTGGACCAGAGGGCTCTGCAAACCCATAGGTTAGTCCTGAATCCTGCCCTAAGTGAAATTCAGAGTGAATTTGGACATTCTTAACTTGGCAAACTTGGAGGGACGCCAATCGCATGGTCGGCGGTTTGAATCCCCACCGCAGGGTGCGCTCCCATTGTTTGGCCCCAGCACCTGCCAACCTAGCAGTTTGAAAGCACCCCCGGGTGCAAGTAGATAAATAGGGACCACTTACCAGCGGGAAGGTAAACGGCCTTCTGTGTGCTGCGCTGGCTCACCAGACGCAGCTTGTCACGCTGGCCACGTGACCCAGAAGTTTCTGCGGACAGCGCTGGCTCCCGGCCTATAGGGTGAGATGAGCGCACAACCCTAGAGTCTGTCAAGACTGGCCCGTACGGGCAGGGGTACCTTTACCTTTACCTTTAACTTGGCAGACAATTTGGAGGAAGTCCACAAAGGGTTCATAATGTTAGATTATGAATGTTAGATAATTTGGTGACAGAGTGCTGCATAAAACCCCCCTCCTGTAACCCACTCTGAGACCTTAGGATGAAGGGCAGGTAATAAATAATGGATAAATATTGATAATAATGTATTTTAATTGACATAAGAACCTAAGCTGGATCAGACTGATGACCCATCTACATCAGTATCCTGCTCTCACTGTGGCTGAACCAGCAAACAGGATTTGAGCACAAGAGCCCTCTCCCCTCTTGTGGTTTCCAGCAACTTGTATTCAGATGCATGGCTGCGTCCAAATGTGGAGGCCAAGCAAAGCCATCTTGGCTAGTAGCTATTAGTAGCTATTAATATCCCTCTCCTCTTTTAAAGCCACCCAAGTTGGTGAACAAGAGAACAAGAATCAGTTAACTGAGCACATGCCCTCTTTGAGAGGGAGTAACAACTGTAGCAGGCGAAGACCTCTAGTGGAGATTTTGGGTTTGAGAAAAGCCTAGTGACTGTCACATACCCAGTTTAAGAACAAGAGATACAGTCGACGGCAGGCACCAGGCCGGATTATATCCCTCAAGGCTACAAGAGACTGATCCTCCAAGCCTGGAGTCTTGTTCACTGCCGGTTAAATCATTTTTTAACAGCCTGTTCCATCACAGCTACTGATACTGTGACCCTGAGGAATTCCAAGCTGCCATTTTCAATAAGTCCTCCCCCCCACCCTCACTTGTCATTCCCCCCACCACGTCATCCCAACCCTCCTTTGCTCTGCCTACTTAAAATTTTAACAGTATGCCTAGGCTCAAACAGGGGTTAATGTACACTCCAACTCCAGCCCACCCACCCCTTCCCAGACCATCCTTTATTTTATTTTTTTGGAGGGGGGCGTTGAGCAGGAAGAAACGAGTGTTCTATTTTATTTTAATTCTGCAAGGCTTGTTTTGCTCCTGCGGCGGTGGCAGCCTCGCAAATCACTGGTGCAGTGCGCTCACTAACTTGTCTGTATTATGTTCATTTTCTGGGTGGCAATAAATATTAGAATAAAATAAACTTAAGGGCTGCTGGCTGGGCTCTGTTAGCTATCTTTATGGTTTCCACGGCAGCTGAATGACAGCTCAGCGCCGGAAAGCCAGCGGCCCCCTTTCCACCAAGTAAATTTAGCCTTGGGAAGGATGAACATCATCTAACTCTCCAGCTCTGATGGTTGATGCCAGTCCATAAATCAGTCAGATTTTAATTATCGGACACATGACGGGGAACAGTGACAGCCCGCCGTCCACTAGAGAGCATTCCTTCAAAGCCGCTTTAGCAAAACAGAACGGCACTTGAAAACGGGGGTGGGGGGTGGGCAGATAGAGAGGGAGGGGGTGAGGCGAGCGAAGAGGCCCGTGCCGCAGATGAATTGCAGGACATTAATAGCACGATGGAATTCCCTACCTAATAATTTTAACTGCTTCTTGGCTGGGGCTTTGCAGGAAGAAGCGAAAAAGGCCTGATGTAGGCAGTAATTGTTCCAGGGGAAGGGCAGGTGGCGAATAGGATAGGGTTTTAGGAAAGGAGGCGAGGGAGGGAGCACCTTCTATATAGACCTGCTTGTGGCTTTTAATAGAGTTCCAGACAGTCCCTCTTCTTCTTTTTTGCTTAAGCAGCTGTGCGGTACTAAAGCCAGCAGTGACAGATTTACAATGCAAGCCCAGGCTGCTAATTGGTTAGATGGGGTTGCCTCACTGACAGCAGACCCTCCAGGAGAGGCAGCGACATACCTTGAAGGAGTCAGCTGTTGTTGTTGTTAGTGTTGCTGCTGCTGGTTTTTGATATATCTAAAACAACAGCAGCAACACAGACCCTCCAAGTTGTTCCTATTTTCTAGGGACAGTCCCAGATTTGATCCCGGAATGTCTCAATTTTCCTTAGAACGTCCCTATTTTCACTGGAGAAATATTGGAGGGTATGGCTATGCAACCTCCGAGCCAAGAAGATAAGTATAGCGAAGTTTTAAAATGTTTAATGTTTTATTGTGTTTTTAGATACAGTGGTACCTCTGGATACGAACGGGATCCATTCCGAAGCCCTGTTTGCATCCAGAAGCAAGCGTAACTAGCGATGGCACATCTGCGCACGCATGCGTCGCTCTTCACCGCTTCTGCACATGCGCGTGACATCGTTTTGAGTGCCTGCGCTTGCACGAACTGCGAAACTCGAAAGTAACACGCTCCGTTACTTCTGGGTTGCCACAGAGTGCAACTTGAACGCGCTCAACATGAAGCATATTCAACCCGAGGTATGACTGTATGTTGAAAGCCATGCAGAGTGGCTGGGACAACCCAGTCAGATGGAAGGGGTATAAATAATGAAAATATGATGATGGCAATGAAGTAGGATGTTCCTATTTTCATCCGAGAAATGTTGGAGGGTATGGCAAAAGCAAGGAATCTGCATTCTACACCAGCAGATCCCAAGTTTTAATTCAGGGGCCTGCAGCACAATTACTTAAAGATGCACATATTTTTCACACAATGTGCCCTACTTTTAAATATATAATTTTGTTAAATTAACATATATGACAATATGAACAATAAAAAACATAACAATGGACCCACCGTTACATCTATTATAATATCATGGCAGCTAAAGTAAATCATTTTTACTCCATCTTTTAGTATTGAAACCAATGTAATAATTCTGTGTCCTTTCATTTCTGGTTTTTACAGAATCTGGATGGTAAAACTGCCAGGTGGTTTTGGCAATTCAGGGTCATTAGTAATATACTGAATATTTTCCATCTGGACAAGAAATTCTAAAAAGAAGCCTACAGTTATTTTTTTTTAAAAAAACATAGCACATAAATAAATACAGCAATGAATAACCTATGTACAACCCCCTTCCCCAAATCAGTCAATAGGTGGATTTTAACGCCTTAAATTTGTTCTAGTATATTCATTCATTAATTCATTTAAATATTTGTAAGCTGCTATACAGTACCAGGTCCACCCAGGATGCCCATTCTATCCAGTGTTGTCTTCAATGTTTTCCTCAAAGTAGAACAGAACAAGTTTTGATGCTGCTTCATCTCTCCCTCTGCTGCAGTCAGATGGTACGATCCATCAGATGGAAGTCACCAATGCTCTACAGAAGGTTGTGCCGCAATAAATGTTGTGTTTC
This sequence comes from Podarcis gaigeae, assembly GCF_964106915.1. Lineage (NCBI taxonomy): Eukaryota > Metazoa > Chordata > Lepidosauria > Squamata > Lacertidae > Podarcis > Podarcis gaigeae. The sequence goes on from NC_139684.1 coordinate 30,321,763, forward strand.
AGGTGCAACAGGGCTCTTGGTAGTTTTATCGAGACCAGTATGGTTACAGCTCAGTGTTCAGCAGTGGAACAGGAACCGTTTCTGACCAGATGGACCAAGACTCTGACTTGGTTTAAGGCAAATTCCTGGGATCCAATTTAAGAAAGTTATTTATTCAGAATCAAGAGGGGTAGAATCTTAATTTACTTTTAGGAAAGGTCACAGCCCAGTGGTAAAGCACCTGCTTTTCATACAGAAGGTCCCAGGTTCAGACCCAGTAGGGCAGGGAGAGAACCCAGCCTGAAACTCTGGAGAACTGCTGCCACTCAGTACTGAGCTAGGTGGACCAATGGTCTGATTCAAAGTAAGGCAGCATTGTATGTATTAGAACACACAGAGATAGTAAGGAGCAAAGGAAAGGATGTGTTGGCATCCGTCTGTCTTGAGAGAAAATGGAGTGTGCCTTAGGGGTGAAGTCAACATGCTGGGGAATCACAGCGCCTGCTGTGGCTGCCCAGAGTGGTAACTTGTAATTGCTACCTCCTGTATTGTTTTTGCTGTGTTTGCAGCACTGAAGTGACCTCTTTGAGGTGCAAGCCCCGGGTGTGTGTATGGAGGTCCTGGACTGCCCTGATGACAAGACACACACACACCTGCCTAGGCCTCGCTGATGTAGTCCAAAGGAAAGCAGAGCAATAGGCATGGCACCAGTTTGGCTATAAGAGTTGCTGGCATACAGGGTGCCATCCAACCGTCTTAGGGACTCCACTCTGGATTTGTGTATGGTTTACTCCTTCTTCCGAAGATGTCCCGCAAGGCAGCAGGAATGGATTTTCCTCTGTGGTTATTCCTGAAGTCACAAGGCAATGGAGATTTAGGATGAGAGTTTTCCTTCTAGGCACCTTCCCATGTTGATGAGTCCCATCTGCCCCTCGTGCACCTAGTGTCAATGTCTATCTGTATTTCTTCAGAGAGAGCCAGCCTTAGTATAATGGTTAGAGTGCCAGTCTCAGACCTGGGAAACCAGAATTCAAATCTCTATTCTGCCAGGAAACTCAATGGGTGACCTTGGGCCAGTCACTCAGCTTCTCAGCCTAAAGTACCTCAAAGGTTATTGTGGGTATTAAATGAGAGAATAGGCAGGATATAAAAGCAACAAAAAAAATAGAATGGAATTGTGTGTAAGTTTAGGGTTCATTCTTAACAGCTGTGAGTCGTGAAAGCAGAACCTCCATGTCTAGGAACAATGTACCTCAGAGTGGCCACTTCTAGAGTCAAGCAGCTGGGAACGCCATCATCAATATGGACTCCCAGAGGCTTTCATTTAAGAAGCAAATTGCTGGACTGGTTAGATGACCCACGGTATGAGCTTGCAAAGGGCTGGTGGTATCCCTGCTTTCACACTTTTTTTGGTGAAGACTGCATCCTTGATCCTTACACTTGCAGCCTGCCCCTGGAGCTCTCTCGTTGAGCAGCGTCTGTTGCAGGAGAGCTGTTTGCTTTAAGCACTGCGTTAGACGCCAGCCAAGGCTTCCAGCATCCGACTTTTATGCTAAAGAGCTAATGAACTGAATTCCTCGTAAACATTGGTAAAACATGCAAATCAGCAGGGCAGATTCTCCCAGCGCAAAGGAGGTGGAGAGGAAGAGCTAATTTGACATAACTGGCTCTCAGTAACCTTTTTTGGATCAGTGGAATGAGAAGCTGGTTAATCTGCTATGATTAATACTTACCTAACGATGCTCTTTCTCTCTGTATTCCCTTTGACATTCTGCACTGTTGGTTTGTGGGGGTGGGTCCCCGTTGCTTCCCAGCCCCCACACCACCTATTTCGTCCCCCCCTTTTTGTCACCAGGAGTTAACAGTTTATAATACGTTTAACTGCCAGTCCGTCACCTTGACAGGGTCATACCTTTCCTTTATGGACTTTTAAAATTAATAACAGACAGTTCTGTTTTGACGTGCCCTTGCTTCTGCAGCAGAATGCGGCTGTTTAATTGTTGAGCCGGCCTCTTGTGGCCAACTGCTCCCAATGTTTAGCAAGGGTGGAAAATATGGATGTTAGGAGAAAAACTGGCAGATGGCTGACAAGGCATTTTTACTCATAACACACCAGTAAAACTTTAACTCGGAAGATTTAATGCTAGCGCTTCCAGTCAGCAAGCTGCAGCCATATGCATATTTTTTTTTTTCAAACTTCTAAACCGATGGTTTTGCAAAGTGTGCATAAGCAGCCTTTATTGATTATGATGTTAAAAATTGAAAGCGTCAGTATCATTTAGCGAGAGACACTTTTAAAAGGGGAAAAAAACGAGCATTCATTTTCATTATGAACTCCTGATAGGCCAGACAGTTAAGGTCCCCAACAGATTCTTCCTCCACTTTTGGAAAATAAAGCAAGGAGTATGCTGAACTTTCTGCTCGAAAATGAAATTTGGGTGAACTGGTCTGCCTTAAGACATTGGAATGTTATGCATCCTTATGCAAAATGACCTGATCTGTCCCTCTTATGACAAATTTGGGAATCGGAACTGAGCCATCCATTGGCTCTTGCAATGTTGCAAAGCAGTTCTCAGTCATTTAAATGTAGCAAAAGGCATGGCTGTGTTTGCACTGTGGGGGGAAATGCACATTTAAACACATGTTTTGAGAAGATTCTCTTGACAACAGTTTGCTCATTAATGTGAAAAGAAAACAGAATTATGAGTTTGTTCTTTAAAAAAAACATGCAAAAATAATGCATACTGGTAATAAACAGATTCTTCCAAACTTAGGTATAGTAAGCTTAAAAGTAGTGGTATGACTACTAAGCTGTGTTACTTTTATTTTAGTTAAAATAAACAAGTCCCCTTTTTTTATCTTTCCCCTATATTCCAATCATAAGATCACAAAGGTCTCTTACAAATCAACATTAAACATAGCCCCAAACAATGAAAATTAGGATGAAAGTGCTAATGCAGAGGTGGGGAAACACAAGCTAAGGAGCCAAGTGTGGCCCTCCAGGATTCTCTATGTGGCCCTCAGGACTCTTCCCAGGCCACACCCCTTCCCAGGGGTGCATCTCTCAATACCCCCCCCCCCCCGCGTCCTCCTTGAGCACTTTTGCCTGGCTGAAATGGGTTCTTGCAATGGAGTCACACTTCTTGCTGCCTGGATGAAGGACAGAGTGTATAGAAACCTCTGGTTTCTCCTGCACAAAGCTAAGGCTGCCACTTGTTGCTCCACCCACATTTCTCTCTGGCCCCGCCCGCCACTAGCATATTCATCCAGAAGGTTGCCTACAAGGAAATGCAGCTCTTGGCCTGACTGGTTGATTCCAGAGCATGGCTAACACATCATGGTGTGAGGGGATGGTCCAAGCTACCTTGAAAGGTGAGACCACACCCAAATAAACCACCTGGCTCAGTATTGACTACACTGACTGCCAGCAGCCCCACTTTTTAGATGGTCATTCTGGCCCAGGAATTCAAGCTGTGCTGAACAGATGGATCTAGCCACCCTTCCAATTTCCCACAATGCCCCCAACTTGACATTCCTCTGTGGCATTGTGGGAAATTAAAAGGGCAGTAAGACTCAGCTGCCCCATGCTTCTTGGAGTGGTGTCAACAGCCCAACCAAAAGAGCCCCCCAGGAACTTTGGACAGAGGAGGGCCCCCCCAGCAGATGATATTTTGCACAGGGCCCTCTCAAACCTGGAGTTACAACCATCTCTCTGCTCCCAGATACGTTTAAAAGAACTGAAAACAGAGGAGACGGAACCAGGCTATCCCCAATGGGCTGTTTGTTATTAATAATAGGGCCTTCCATTTACCACACCTGAAAGGCATGTTTCTTAGTTGTGTTTTGCTTTTGTTTTTTAAAAAAATGGGGTTGTTTTAAGGTAGAGCATAAAATTGGGGTTTTGTTTTTTTAAAAGAGATTTATTTTTCCTATGGTAACCCAGAGGCATTAGTTTGCATTATAGGCTAATTTTCATGAATATTTTAATGTACGAAAGGGAAATGTTTAGTTTGTAAGAGTAGAAAATAAGAAAATAGCTATTTTCAAAGGACGGTGAGGGGGTGTTTTTCTGGTCTTGGTTAAGTAGAGCAGATAAAAACTAATTTTCTTTTTTGCTGAAATCTTGGGGCCCTAAAAATTCCCTTCATATATCTCCTCAAACCTCACCTTTTCCATCAGTCTTCCATCCTATGTCCTATTTAAAGTGAAGCCAGATACCAAACTTAAGCACTTTCTAGAGCAAAAAGTCTGCTCTTTTCACAAATGCAGGTCTGTTCTGCAAGACCTTCCAGTCAGCTGTCATAAAGGGTCTTGATACCAAGTCTTAGGAGTAGGAGTTGAGAGAGCCGAGTCTGTTTAGCCTGCTACATCAGGCCACTGGTTCATCTTAGTTCAGCATCCTGCTCTCACAATGGCTGAAGAGTTTCCTGCAGGAAACCCGCAAGAAGAATTTGAACACTCCCCTCCTGTGCCTTCCAGCCACTGATATTCAGAAGCATTGCTGCCTTGAAATATGCAGTCCCACTGTAAAGTCCTGGTGTGTGAAATTCCTGCCCATGCAAGGGTTTCCCCCTATTAATTTAATGGAAGGAATTGAAGCTCCAGGACATTCCAAGCATGAGTTGAGATTTAGACTTGCATCTCCCACATTTAAAGTCGATATTCCACCTGGACAGCAAAAAAAAAATTAAAAAAAATAAAATTAAAAATGCAATATCGTTTTGACTCTCCAAAGCGGTAATGACTCCAGAATCTGGCAGAGGGTGGTGGATGGGGGAGTTGAGAAGGAGAGAGAGAGAGAATGCCCCTTCCACATTTATAGGTTAAATGGAAACTCCAGTAATGCAATAGTGGTCCATTTCTAATCAAAAGTCAGTGTTAACTAATGCTTATTGGGTGTTGAAATACGGCAGAAAGCTGCTGTAAATGCCCGTGCAAAGGACCTGAATATCAAACAAATTCATTATGATCACTGCTATTACAGTGAATACCAAATGAGTTCGTAATGATGGAACAATGAAAGTGTTGTCGATAGATTATATTTCTGTAACCAACCCTCCCTCTGTAAGACTCCCCTCCTGTAGCATTAATTCTAATAGAAAAGCAGCATCTGTACATTAGCATCCCCGGGTAAATTATGTCTTGGAATGGCTTGAAAATATCCAGTTTTGCCATCTAGTCCATCTTTTTTCTTGGGGGAAAAATATAATAATCACAGTGTGTCCTTAAAGTTCGATGACTAGTGTAAAGGGGTAACTCTTTATTTTAAGTGTCCAATCGTTAGGAATTCATTTAGTATTCATTGCAATAACACTAATACAATAGAACTGAATGAATAAGAAATTCATTTGGTATTCATACAGATGTGATAAGTTCTTCTAAGAGAGTTCCACTCTAATTCAGCATTAGTTTTAGCCTTACTTAATGGGCACTTAAAATAAAGTGTTACTGGTGCAGATGACTCAATTTCTACCCTTAGATATTTAGATTTTATGAAAGGAGCTTCAGAAAGGCGACAGTTTAATCAGAATATAAAGCAAGAGCCCTCAGACTTAAGTCAGTCGGAGGCCGCCTTGAAGAAGTGATCAGAGGGGAAATTGAAAACTTTTTCTCCCGATGTTGTTTGCAAAGAAACTTCTTGCTACAGAGATTATAATAATTGCTTAGGAATCTAGACCCACCATAACCAGTGAGTGATGGGGAGGGTTATAAGTGAAAAGGAGAGAAATTGATGTCCCTCTCACACTCACAGAAGTTTCATTATGGAGAGGTTAAATAGTTTATACAGTGCGGTGTACTGGTTAGAGTGTTGGACAAGGACCTGGGAGACTTGGGTTCAAATGTCCACTTGGCTATGGAGCTCATGGGGTGACAAAGTTGGTTGGTGATGTGAAGGTAAAATTGGGAGGGGGCATATTAAAGTGATAAACAAATGAACAAACTACATAACAAGAAGAGTAGATGGTTAAAATGATCTAAGTCTAAAATAAATTAACTGAGTATCACTTGTCAGTCACTGTTGAGGAGGCAACATCCCTGACTACTCTGTGCTGCTCTGCACTCCTGGGTTCTTGTTTCAGTGGTACCTCAGGTTAAGTACTTAATTTGTTCCGGAGGTCCGTTCTTAACCTGAAACTGTTCTTAACCTGAAGCACCACTTTAGCTAATGGGACCTCCCGCTGCTGCCATGCCGCTGCTGTGGCAAAGTTCTTAACCCGAGGTACCACTGTATTTCATTTCGTTGTTCCATATTCTGGGATCAAGCTATTCAATGCAGAGAATAGTGCATAGGTGCTGGTCCCTGGGGGCCAAGGGACTTTGGGCCCCCTCAGTGGATGTTTGTTTGTTTGTTTTGTTTTTAAGGGGACTGACCCCACTCCCACTGCTGAGGCCAACCGTGGTTGGTGTCTCTGTGCTCTGGAATCCACTGAACAAAGGGCAGTTGGGGGATACTTTAAACAAATGAATGAACAAGAAAGAAGTCCATATTTGCCTTTGCTCTTTTGCTGGTAGACAAGCCTCATTGAGGACAGCCAGCATCATGTAGTAAAGCATGTTGTGGGACAGGGAAGTCATCTTTCCAAACTTGCGGCTCACCTTTAACTGAAGGCTGATGGGGAACCTCAGGCCTTGGGGTAATATTTTGCCCCCTCCAGCCTCTTTGTTAGTGCCCTGATATTCCACCTGAAGCCACCTCCTCTCTCCAGCCCCCAGCCCTCATTAGCCCTGCTTTGTGCTCTTCTTCATTTGTCCTTGGCCTGGACATGTCCTTGAAGTCTTCTGATGCATCTTTGCTTGCCTAGATGGAGGATGAATTTAGGAGTGTGTAGATAGAAGCGAGTCTGCTGTTTAAAGGTAAAATTCACAGTATGGCTCCCAGAATGCAGAGGGAATGCAGCCCTCAGGCCGATAATGGTTCCCTGCCCCTGGGTTATGGGGCAGCTGGGCCCATTTCTTAATTGTTTACAATTTGTGTTTAGGGTGGTAGCACTGCTGGTGCAACCAGTCTTAAGTGGTCCTGAGACTAGGGATGGGCGAGAATTGTGAATCCATTCGCATTTAAAGCCACATCTATCAAATTTGCATTTTGAGAAGCAGAACGCACCTATCCTTCAAAATCCACACTTATCTGAATTTTGTATGCAGTTCTCCAAGCAAACAACATTTTTAAAATGCACCTATTATAGGAAAGTGTGCATAAAAATGAAGGTATTTGTGAAAATAATGTGCAAAAATGCATTGTATTAGAGGAAATTGCTTGAAAAAATGTGTGCATTAGTCAAAACTGAATATAAAAAACGTGCTAATTTTTTGTGCTAAAATGCCAATGAATTTTAATGAGGACTTTAAAAATAGTGAAAATTGCTGCAGAAATTTGAACTGAATTTAAGATTGAAAAAAATAGAAATTGAGAGAATTAAAATGGACTGAGCCTTCCATCCCTGAGACCCAGTTGCAGGCCTGAATGCAGCAAATTGAGATAATGATGATGGAATTCGCCAATTAATATATAATTTTTCTAGAAAACTTATATAGTGGTACCTCATTTTTTCAACGTAATCCATTCCGGCAGATCGTTCAAGTTCTGAAACATTCGAAAACCGAAAACTCAGTAGCCGACAGCAAGGCCTCAGGATCTTGCACTTGGCAGAAGCTGCATGACATGTTCAACTTCTGAAGCATGTTCGAAAACCGAAGCATTTACTTCCGGGTTTACGGCATTCAAAAACTGAAATGTTTGTCAATAGAGACATTCAAAAACTGAGGTAACACTTTATACACATTTCTTTATTAAAAAAAAACCTTCAGGTTTAACCATGAAATAATACCTCCCAATCTAATAATGGAAACAGCAATAAACATATTAATCATATTCCCTCAAAAGTCCAGGAGAAAAGGCTACATTTTAACAGGAAGTTAATGTCTGTGCGAGGCAGGCCTGCTGGGGGAGAGAGTTCCATAGGTAGGGAGACACAACCGGAAAGGTCGTCTCGGTTGTTGCCAACCTCTCTCTGAGGGGGGGACATGAAAAAGGGCCTCAAATGATTAATGGAGTCTCTGGGAATGTTGCACATTGAGAGATGCATTCCACTGGGTATTCGAGTGTACTGTGCCATATAAGGCTGTGTTGGTTAAAACCAGCAATTTCCCCTAATGCCATGATTCCTTATATGTTATTTTCATTCATATTTACATTTTCGTATGCATGATAATGCACACACTTGAACATAATCTGTACACATAATTTGTATGCATATTAATGGCTGGAGAACTGCACTGCAAAATTCAGAGAAGTGTGGTTTGAAATCACAGTTCGTTTCACAATGTGCAAAATAAGCAGATTCTCAACACAGTGTGAACCAAACCCAACTTCTCCCCTGACAAAGAGAATAATCAGCACCAGAACTGAGCAGATTTGAAATTAAGACACTGGGCCTTTGGAGAGATTTGGGCGTCCTGAAGTGCCAAAGTTACATTGTATCCCTCTTCAGCCTTTCCAACCTGATGCAAATAAATGAGAGGAAGTGCCCTTCTCTGATGGAGGCCAAGGTCTTTATAGATAACCTTTGCTTCCTTTCTCTGATCCAACTCCTTCCTCCCCATTAGCCGTGGTTAGGAGAATGCCGCTGTGTCACTGAGACTGACAAAGTTGCTTTTTGAACCCCAAAGGATTATGCTGAATTGGGATTTCAACCAAGAGGAGGGAAAGAGAAGGAGGGAGGGAGGGGATGAAGGGCCTTTATGAAGTCCTGAGTGCCCTTGCAGCTCTCTGTTCATTAAAATATATTTAGACGTCCCTCTGTAATGAAAGAAGGGTGAGCGAGCGAGAGAGAGAAATGAGGATGGGAACACATCTTAAACCGAAACTCAAAAACTGGCCTATTCCCATGTTTACAGTTACTTTCCTATCAAGAATTAATGCAATATCATGCACACACCATTACTGAAAAATTCTACGCTGTTTTTTGCCAAGTGTTCCTATATAACAGTTTTATCACGAGCCTGACAGTCCCCATAAAAATCCCAGCCATTCTATATCAACAGCCCTCTTTGTACTAAGTTATTAAACATTAAATTTTTATTCGTCATTTGTATTCTGTTATGCAAAATAAGCTCCTTGATAAGATGTGTCTTCTTAATTGGGCCCTTGATGCTTCTTGGATCGGAGTTGTCAGATTAGCTGGAAGAAGAGGCCTTGCACTGAGCCAGCTCTTGCACCAGGAGACCAATAGCTCCGTAACAACGATATTAAGTTAGAGGGGCCAAATGCAGGGCATCGCTAGGCTCAGGTGAGACTCTACATCTGTGCATGTCTTATGCTCAGGCACTTTTCTCGTAGCATCAGCAGGGCTGATGGAAATAGATTTGTTTGTTGTTTACAGCGTACAGCTGTGGCGGCGGCTGCATGGGAGTTGTATAAGATTGAAGCAAATTTGTACTGAGACTAAAATATTGAGCTTTCTCTCCAGTCAGCAGTCTCTGGAATCTTATTGTTGAAAACTTTATCCAGTTGGAACCCTCCCCAGGGTGATTTTTCATCTGCAGCTGCCCTGCTCTCTCTCTCTTTCGCTCTCTCTCCGCCTGTCCCATCTTGCTGCTGTATTAGTACCAGGCAGAAAAAGATTTGGGAGGGGTGTGTGAAGCCACAGAAGCAGGGAATGGGGGGGAGGAGGAGCAACTTTTGCACCGCTTTTTGCCAGGATATTGTTGAAGATTCGCTGCTTTTCTCTGCAAGGCAGGCTTAATGGCATGGGTAACCTCCTTCCAGCAGTGGCCAACAAAGTGGTTTTCTATTGGGAACAATCAACCTACTGCTGCAGTGGAATGAAGGGGAGAAGGACACCAGCACTTATAGATGGCATTCATAGATGGAGAGAGCGTTGCCATTCAAGTACATGGCTGCCGAGTGGCTAGTCCCACTTTGCATGGGCTGCTGACATCAGCAACGACACCTGTGCAGGAATCAACCATATGTAATATGTTAATGCTTATTTGCATGCCGACTTTCAGCCCCCAAAGACCCCCCTGGATGGCTCCTAAGAATAGAGAGATATGTGCAAATGCAATAATGCAAGCAATGCAAATGATAAAAGCACAAAACATTTCAACAATATTGGGGGGGGGGGAATCTGCCGAAAATGAATTCCAATATTTAAGCAACATCTTGTCATATAAGGTCCCAGGGAACCAGTGTGTGTTGGAAGCAGTGAGGGCCAGCAGCTTTTCCATCTGCCTTGCCCCAGCTGGAAAAGCTGATGTCCCTCAATGACAGTAAATATGGGAATTCTCCCTCCTCCATCACCCCAAGCAAATGGGTAGTAGGGATGGTGGTGAGAAGAAGGTGGAGACATTAAATCTGGAACTTCTTCTCTTGAGTTGTGCAAGCTCTGGGGTGCACAGCTGCCCTATGTGGTTGTTTAGTCATTTAGTCGTGTCCGACTCTTCGTGACCCCATGGACCAGAGCACGCCAGGCACTCCTGTCTTCCACTGCCTCCCCTCCTGTCAAACTCATGTTGGTAGCTTCGAGAACATTTTCCAAACATCTTGTCCTCTGCCGTCCCCTTCTCCTTGTGCCCTCCATCTTTCCCAACATCAGGGTCTTTTCCAGGGAGTCTTCTCTTCTCATGAGGTGGCCAAAGTACTGGAGCCTCAGCTTCAGGATCTGTCCTTCCAGTGTAGCATTTTATGTACTGGTGCAGCATGATGACATGTTCCTGCAATACCCCAGTGTTCCTGCAGGACTCTCAGTGTCGCATGGCTGGAAGGCATGGGTGCATCCTGCAGACCACAGGCTGGATTCTGCTCACAGGGTTTCTCCCAGGCCCCCTGCCATCCCCCACTCAGCAACTCCTCCTGTGCCACATCAGGTGAACCGCCCTTGTACACTCACAGTGCTCTGTAAGTGTAGACCTGACAGCCTCTGTGTTTTTGCATTGTGCAGCAGGCCATTTGAGGTTGGATTGTGAATATTGGAAGAGTGGTGGAGGTGTTTAGAATAACCAAACTACAGAACTGTAGAAATGGAAGGGACACCAAGGATCATCTAATCCAAGCCCCTGCAATGCAGGTATCACACCTAAAGACTCCTGAATCTCTGTCTAAACAGCTCCAATGGAGGAGATTCCACCAGCTTCCAAATTAGTCCATTCCATTGTTGAACAGTGTTCCTAATGTTTAGCTGGAATCCTTCCTTTTCATATGAATCCCTTGGTGTGAGTCCTAACCTCTGGAGCAGCGGAAAACAAACCTGCTTCATCTTCCATGTGATGATTGCCTTGCACATGTTTGAAGATGGCTCTCATATCACCTCTCAGTCTTCCCTTCTCCAGGCTAAACATCCACAACTCTCACAACCACTCCTCATAAGTCTTGGTTTCCAGATTCTTGATCATATTGGTCGCTCTCCTCTGCATATGTTCCAGCTTGTGAATATCTTGTTTTAACTGGTGCCCAGAACTAAACACAATACTCCAGGCATGGTCTGACCAAGGCAGAATAGAGCATTATTACTTCCCTTGATCTGAACACTGTACTTCAGACGATGCAGCCGTAGAATTGCATTATGTTTTTCTTTTCTTTTGCTGCAGCATCACAAGCCAGGTACCCCCCATCTTGTATTTGTGCATTCCTGCCCAAGTATAGATCTTGACATTGGCTGAAATTCATTTTGTTTGGGCCCAGTTCTCCAATCTGTTAATCTCCAATTTGCTATCTGAAAGACTTTCCTGTGCATGGAGTTTTATATTTTTAAAGATGGCTTTTTATATCAGCAATAATATTGTCCAATGATATCCTTTGTTGTGAAACTTTGCCCTCCACTTCTCTCTCTCTCTTTTTGCAGAGTTCAACTTCAAAATAAGACCAAACAAAGCCCCACTGTCTAGTAACAGAGCAGTCAAACATCTATCAGAACCTGTGGCAAAAGAATGGTAGGATTTATTATTTTCATAATGCAGAACCAATCTGGAGGAGTATATACACTTCCAGAGTGCAACATTTACTTTTACCAGCAATTGCCTGACTGCCTTTTTTCCATATCATGCAGGGAATATAGTCCCTCAAGTTATAGTTATTACTCAAATATAAGCATTGCCTAGAGGTTGCTGGTGTGGTGGTCACCAGGAGAATTTCAGGATGAATGGAAACTTATTTAGAATGTTGGGATATATTCTGATGATGTTGACGTGGCTAGAAAGTTATAGAAAGAGTGGATTACTGCAATGCGCTCTATGTAGGGTGTCATTTGCTCCTGATCTGGAAGCTGCAGTTAGTGCAGAATGCTGCAGCACAATTGCTGGCTAGAGTGGGACCATGTCATTTTATAACACCTTTGCTCAGAGATCTACACCAGTTGCCAATCTGCTACTGAGCAAAGTTCAAGGCATTTCTAATAGTATACCAAGCTCTTAACAACTTGTCTCCTTATGAGATCATCTTGCCCACTCAACACGTCTACTCAGCCACTTTGATCAGTGGAACTGGCAGTGCTATAGGTACCACATAACACCCACATTTGTATGAACTCAATATTTTTTTTTTTTTAGTGTGGCAGCATCTACCCTTTGGATTTGTACTGGCTGCTGATTGCAGGGCCAGGTTCAAGGCATCACTACCGATTGGGAAGACCCTGTTCAGCTCTGGACCTGGTTACTTGAGAGGCCTCCTTAACCCTTATACTCCTAGTAAAGGTAAAGGTAAAGGGACCTCTAACCATTAGGTCCAGTCGCAGACGACTCTGGGGTTGTGGCGCTCATCTCACTTTATTGGCCAAGGGAGCTGGTGTACAGCTTCCAGTTCATGTGGCTAGCATGACTAAGCCGCTTCTGGCGAACCAGAGCAGTGCACGGAAATGCCATTTACCTTCCCACAGGAGCGGTGCCTATTTATATACTTGCAGCTGATTTGCTTTCAAACTGGTAGGTTGGCAGGAGCAGGGACCGAGCAACGGGAGCTCACCCCGTTGCAGGGATTTGAACCACCGACCTTCTGATTGGCAAGTCCTAGGCTCTGAGGTTTAACCCACAGCACCACCCGCGTCCCTTATACTCCTAGTAAGTCACTAGTTTTTTCCAGGAGGGATTCTCTTTCATGTTCCAATATACCAGAGGACCGCTCCACAGTTAACTCGGAGCAGGGCTTTCAGTGTGGTTGCCCCTGTCTAGTAGAACAGCACTCGTGCTGAGATAATGACAGGCACCCACAATCTGTACCTTTCCAGAAACAAATGAAAACACGTTTATTTCAACAGGCTTTTCCAGCCGGTTGTGAAGGTCTCTGGTTTAGGTGTTTCATTTTGTATTGTTTTGAAACCTCTTCAAACCTATCTTCAGTTGTGTTTTATAACGTTATTTTAAAAAAAACAAAATACCACCCTATTTTTAGCTGCTTTTTTATGGTTTGTCTGCAAATCACTTTGAGACATATATGAAAGGGGAGGAAGGGTTGTAAATAAATAAATAAATAAATAGCTAGTAGCCTCGATGCTAGATTATTGCCATGTGCTCAATGTGGGGCTGCCTTTATGCTTCATCTGGAAGCTGCAGCTAGTGGAGAATGCAGCATCACCGCTTGTGTCTGCATTTCACGAACACAGAAGAACAAAAGCAGAGTCCTGCTGGATCAGGCCAGTGACCTAGCTAGTCTGGCACCCTCTTTGCACAGTGGCCAGCCAGATGCTCCCAAAGGAAGTCCACGAACAGGACTCAACCACAAGAGCACCCTCACCTCCGGCGATTTCTAGCAATTGGCATTCAGAAACATCACCATGGAGGTCACTGTCATTGTCAGTTGAGGTCTTGATGGCTTGGTGCGCCTATTTGCAGCTATGGCTGTTTCCCCAGCTATGAACCTTTTTGGACAGAGATGACTTGGCCATGGTGCTCCATGCCCTTCCATATTGGAATGTGCTCTCCATTTAATTGCCTCCAGCAATTAAAACTGAACATTGCAACAGATGCCTTGAAAATCTTTAGGTAAGATTTATAAAAGGACAAATTAATAGATGTTAGCAATGCCTTGTAGTTGTGCTTTTGGAAATCACTTGCTCCGGTACAATTTAAATCCTCTCTCCTTTTTTGCTCCCCAACATCTGGGACTGTGAGGATGTTTATGAGATGTAGTAGAGGCACTGTGTGGCAGTTGAATGCTTCAAGGGGGATATGTTCAGGATTGTGATATTCCTGGCAGGCACCTGCTGTGGTATTTCTGTACCTAGAGATTCCTCATTAGCACCAGGTGTCATAACGATCATATGAATGTTGTCAATCACTATTTTTTTAAAAAAATAAAACACCCAAAACAACTCTTTAAAAGCAACCCACGCAAGAAAATCAATTGCTCCTTGATTATTATTATTATTATTTTCAGAATTTGGTAGCTCTAGGCAGGTTCATCAGAATTTCAGAAGCATCCTAGAACAGAGCCAGAGCAATCCTATACATGTTTACTCCAGGGTGTTCAGCAATGTTCAGCAGTGCTTACTCCCTTGTAAGGGCCTTAGGATTACATCTTAGAGACGCATTGCACCATTTAGTCAGTTTTAAGTAACTGCATGTATAACTCCTTATTGTTCCAGTGACTTTATTCATAGACCGCTTGCAGATATGCTATACTTTAACTTATTAATCTATAAGCTGTTGCTGTCCTAACATTATCCAGGCATCAGTAATGCTTGACAGAGTGTTGTAGCCACTGCCACTTCTTCAGCCATGGCAATAACTCCAGCCTGGGGGCAGGTGTAACTGATCTTTGGTATACTTAATGATGGCAGTGAGTCCAGTTTGGGCTCCAGTAGACTGGGAGCCTGTGCAGCTCCTCCCAGAACACCCCATGTTGGGGCTTTCTGGAAGCTACCCCCAGTAGAGAAACCCACCACAAAATGAGTTGCTCCATACTGGAGGACTGATGCCACCATTGCTCCTTGGACAAAGACTATGGGAATTGCTTTGGATTGGGCAGGATGCCCTCCAGGCATTGATGGACTACAACTCCCATCACTTCCATCAAGTATTGGCCAATGATCATGGATGATGAGACTTGTAGTCCAAGAACATCTAGAAGCCACTACATTGGCAACCTCAGGATTAGAGTGTCAGACTCGGACTGGGAAGAGCCAAGTTCAAATCTCCAATCTGTCATGAAGTACAGTGGGTGATCTTGCACCAGTCATTCACAGGGTTAACACACTAGTGAAAACTTCACAACAAGTGACTCTTGATATAACTTTATATTCAATTGCTTCGGAAAGTATTTATTTATGCAGTGCATGGAAAACCCAGCCAGATGGGTGGGGTATAAATAATAAATTTTATTATTATTAAAATTGCTCTGACAGGAGGCAATGATGACAACCAACCTAGATGGCTCAGAGGATTAGACAAATTCATAGAGGAGAAGGCTATCAATGACTACTAGCCATGATAGCTAAGCTCAGCCTCCAGAAACTGTAATGCTTCTGAATACCAGTTGCTGGAAATCACAGGAGGTGAGAGCACCCTTTGCTCAAATCCTGCTTACTGGTTTCCCAGAGGCATCCGACTGGCCACTATGAGAACAGGAAGCTGGACTAGATGGGCCATTGGTCAGATCCAGCAGCTGCTTGCAACATTGAAACACAACACTAAAAGCAGCCTTATGAAAGCCCTGCCCATCTTCATGTGCCACACTCTACAAAATGCCTCCTTGTAGATTATTCTGAACAACTTTACTCATTAGTAAGCCTGCTTGTGATGACTTAAGATATGAGTCGATTAAGTGAAGGATTTCGAAAGAAAGGTAGAGGAATGTATCCATGAGTGCTGTCCTTTGGACAGCTATAGTATTATTATTAATAATAGCCTACATGTGCTGTAACCTAGATTCTGTTTTTTATTTCATAACCCTGTGTTTGTGGACTGGGGTTGACAATTGGCTGACCAATGCTCCTGATTATCTCCCTGTAGCATATACGTATACTCCCAAACCCCTAAATTGTATTTGGACAAAGAATAATTGAGCATCGGTCAGAATAACAAATGCCACGGTCAAGTTTGCTTTGTGGGTTTATCGTGTTGTATTAACATGATAGAAATATGAATACTTAAATCTTATCTCAGGTATAGTTTATAACTGCATTAATCATTTACTGTATTATATATTTTTCATGTCACTAAGAAGATTCAATTTTCCAAGAGCAGTCAGCGAAAGCACTTTAGATAAGTTAAATGCATTGCATTAAACTCTTCCAATGTAGCTTTTTTCTGAGAGATTTTGCATGCATATATATAATATATATATAATATATATATATATATATATATATATATATATATATTACATATATACATATATATAATATCACAATGTATTTTCCATGTTTGGAGAAATCAGATAAATGAGGTTACAAAGTTTGGTACTTAGTAGATCCAATCAGATAGGCCGCTTTCTCCTACAAAAGTATGTTCGCCCCCCCCTTTATAGATTTTTAAGTACTCTCAAAAGGAGGATTAGAAGAACAATTGGAAAGGCAAAGAAAATATTCTGGAGAAAAACTGGAAGAGAATGAGTGTATTATGTACATTATTTCATTTTGATTAGTACCTTATATAAAGCCTTTGAGCATTTGAGTTCTACATAAGGCAGACAACCAAAATGTAGAAATAATCAATGATGGAGGAAACCGTAGGAATATAGAAAGCTGCTTTACACTGTGTCAAGCCATTGATTCATATAACTCAGTTTGTCTACACTGGCTTGGTAGAATCTCTCCATGGTTTTAGGCGGAAGTCATTCCCAGCCCTGTTTGGATGGAATCAGGGACCTTTTGCACTCAAGGCCTGAGCTATGGTCCTTACCCTTGGGAAGAGATCACACCAGTAGCCCTGCTCCTGTTGGAGGTTGGGAATGGGAGCAATGGGTGCAATCCCAGTCAGGATTTGTGGGTCAGCGTTTCCAAAGGTAATCATGAGTTGGGTCTTCAAGATCCCATGAAGGTGGAAGCATGTTTAAGTGTAGGCTGCAAGACTTTTAACAAAGATAAAAGTTTTATGTAGAAGAAGAGTAGTTCTTGTAAGAAGCTACACAGCAACACCCCTCCTGCCTGGAGAAAATAGTAAAGGTAAAGGGACCCCTGACCATTAGGTCCAGTCGTGATCGACTCTGGGGTTGCGGCGCTCATCTTGCTTTATTGGCTGAGGGAGCCAGCGTACAGCTTCCAGGTCATGTGGTCAGCATGACTAAGCCGCTTCTGGTGAACCAGAGCAGCGCATGGAAACGCCATTTATCTTCCCGCCGGAGCGGTATCTATTTATCTACTTGCACTTTGACGTGCTTTCAAACTGCTAGGTTGGCAGGAGCAGGGACCGAGCAACAGGCTCTCACCCCGTTCCGGGGATTCAAACTGCCGACCTTCTGATTGGCAAGTCCTAGGCTCTGTGCTTTAACCCACAGCGCCTGGAGAAAATACAGATGAGTTAAATCCATTGGTTCCCAAAGTGGGTGGTGGAATTACCTAGGGGACACTTAAAAGTAAGAGGGCAGCAAGGGGTTTTGGGGCCGCCCATTTGGGGAACCACCTGTGCACTGGTTTACTACCTTAGACATTATTTTGCATACACTAAAGGAAAAAGCAGAAACTAGCTATGAATCAGCACTTCAGAAGGTCCTATCAAACAAAGGTACGGAACGCAGTGTGAGTGTGCGAGCGTCTGTTTTCCATCTCTTCACTGAAGTCAAGAGGTTATTTTTCTTTCAACCTCCACACTTCTGGACTTCATAATCTTCCTGTGACAGTCTCCTGCTTGTTGACGAATGGTGAGGATCCTTGCAGCAGCCCCGGCATACATATGCATGGGGTCATGTCGGCAGTACATGACTTCTGCAGCAATTCTGAATGAATATTGTGATTAGAAGTGAAATAAACCGGTCCATGGCAAACTTCCCTTCCCTCAGACTTGGTAGGTTTGCAAGTCCATTTCTTCAGAAAGGAGCTTAATAGATTTCCCCCTCCACTTCCCTAGGCAATGCCCATGCTACGTCTCGCCTTTCGAAAGCCAATTGCTATACCGAAAATGTTCGTGCTGTGATATTACTGCATGCTGTAAAAATTGATGGCGGTGATTGCACAGTTGCATCTGGGCCTGGCAACTCTCTGGATTACATTTTAACCCCTCGCTTGTCACACCAGGAAGACGTTTCTGCATTAATTACCTGGCATGTTTACCATCCTATCAGGTTTTAGCTGTAGACCGGTGGTTCCCAAACTTGGGGGGCACCCCCCCCTTTGGTTCCACAGACTCATATCCAATGACCCCATCCTTCCCTATAAAAAAGCATTATTCGGAATAGTGGTTTGCACGACCCACAAAGGAAGATAACAACACAATCACATTCAAAACAGTACCAATTAATTGCACATTTATTCAAAATCCAGTTATTTAGTTTAATTGATTCAACAAAACTTGGGCCAGTGATACCAGCTTTTCAAAGTCTGATAGTCATTTGTTCCTCCAGCGCCCCCCTGTTGCCCCTTTGCCTCTTAGACCCATCTTAGGTAATCCCGTCAAGCCCCCCAGGGGTGTTGCCACTCACTTAGGGAACAACTGGTGTTGACTGTCTCTTGCATAGTGTGAACACTGGTGGGATTTGTGCTGCATTCAGCTGCCATTATGGTCCATGGACCAATGTCACAAAAACAAATGATGGATTTGTTACCCATTGGTTACCATCTAATGGCACCCCAGCATGGATATAAATTAATTTTGTTTTTAGAGAGAGAGAGAGAGAGAGAGAGAGAGAGAGAGAATACTTTTCACATTTCTCTCTCTCAAAGCTTTTCAAAGGGGCCAGAGCTTTCTCAAACTTTGATGTGGTAGCCCATTAAATATCTGAAGATGGCTATCATAAAAGCTCTCAGTCTTCTCTTACCCAGTCTAAACATGCCCGATTACCTCAACCCTTTCTTTACAACGCTTTTGACAGAATCAAAATGGCTTCAACTTGTTGTTTATGATTAACTGGAGTGACTTAAAAAAAGAACAAAGGACGTTTTCCAACATGGCAGGCAGACTTGAGATCATGTTTGTACTTGGCAAGTGAAGCATTTTTCAGAACTTTGGACTCTTACCTAACATTGCGGTGTGAGTATCTTGCTGTGTAAGAGAAGCAACTCAACGTATCTGATCTTTGGGTCTACATTTGGCAGTTTAAATCAGCAGCATGTGTGCCCTGGTTGTGGCTCTCTGAAAGTGGCTGCTGTGGCTTGTTCAGACCTTAAAGACTCCACGTTTTCTCTGGCAAAGTTGAACAAAGGTCATCATCAAGAAGGATAACTTTAAAAAAAAAAAGTGTGCTGTGGAGAAGGAATCAAAGCAGCAGGCCATAGAACAGAAAGGTGACACGCTCAGGCACAAATCAGCCCATAGTCACAAAAAGTGCCAAAAAATAGCAGATCACAGCTGTGCACAGCAGGACAGAAAACATTAAACACATGTTAAATAACAAATAGGAAACTGAACTACCGCTAAAAGTGGACCCTACTCTGAATAAATAATGTAAAAGTATTCCTTAATGAGGTTGTGGGATGGTCTGGGTCATGTGAAAACGACTAAATTTATAGGAGCAAAAGAAAAGAAAAGAGAGAGTCATGATTTTTAGCTCTCACTTTCAAGGGAAAATTCCCATGCGATGAGGTGCATCAATAAATATTTGCCTCCATCATTTTCTTGCAATGTGTGCTGCTGGAATTGAAAAGTGCTCTTTTTAGCTCAGAACAAAAAAATCAAGCTACACATTTGAATCAGCTAAGAACTGCTTAGCATTCCCTTGATGGTCCTCCTCACTGTCAGTGGAATTGCCTCATTCCGACTCAGTACAGGAACATAGGAAGCTACCTTAAGAACACAAGAAGCTAAGGAGAGCTTGCTGGATCACATCAATAGCCCATCTAGTCCAGTGTCCTGTTATCACGGTGACCAGATATCCCTAAGAACCTAGAAATCTAGATAGAGTCCCTCTGGACATGGAGATTCCATAAGAAGGTAGAAGAAGGTTGGATGAGGCCAATGGCCCATCTAGTCCAGCATCCTGTTCTCACAGGGGGCAACCAGAGGCCTGTGGGAAACCCACAAGCAGGATGCAAGCCCAAAAACACTATCCCCTCCTGTGGTTTCCAGCAGCTGGTATTCAGGAGCAAGGCTGTATCCAACTGTGGAAGCAGAGCGTAACCATCAACAGCTTTTCCTCCATGAATTTGTCTACTCCTCTTTTAAAGGCATCTAGGCTGACAGCCATCCTTGCCTGCTGTAGGAGTGAGTTCCATAGTTTCAACTATCTGCTGTGTAAAGAAATGTATTATTTTATCTGTCCTGAAAGCTTCATTGGATGCCCATAAGTTCAAGTGTTCTGAAACAGAAAGAAACACATTTCTCTATCCACTTTCTCCATGCCACGCATAATTGAACACGTTTCTGCTATGTTGCCTCTTACTCATTTTTCTCTAAACTGAAAACTCCCAAACACTGGAGCCTTTCCACATAGGGGTGTCACTCCACCCTCTTGGTCATTGTGGCTGCCCTTTTCAGAACATTTCTCAACCATTCTCTTGATGGTCCTCATGTGTGGGATTGTGTCGTTCTTACTTAATGTAGAAACGTAGGAATCTGCCTTCTTTGGGGCCAGACCCTTGGATCCATCTCCCTCCATATTATCTGCACTGGCTGCATTGACTCTCCAGGATTCAGGACTATGGACATTCCCAGCCCTGCTAGGAGATGCTAGAGACTGAATTTGGGACCTTCTTCATGCAGAGCAGATGTTCTACCACTGAACCACAGTCCTTCACTTTAGTTACATGAAGGATATGTCTGTGCATCATCATGATGATGATGATGATGATGATGATGACACCACTCATTAAATGTTTGAGCTGGTCTATATCTAACATCCTTTAAAAAAAGTAAAGGGACCCTGACCATTAGGTCCAGTCGTGGCCGACTCTGGGGTTGTGGTGCTCATCTCGCTGTATTGGCCAAGGGAGCCGGTGTACAGCTTCTGGGTCATGTGGCCAGCATGACTAAGCCGCTTCTGGCGAACCAGAGCAGTGCATGGAAACACCGCTTACCTTCCCACCGGAGTGATACCTATTTATCTACTTGCACTTTGATATGCTTCGAACTGCTAGGTTGGCAGGAGCAGGGACCGAGCAACGGGCGCTCACCCTGTCGCGGGGATTCCAACCCCCGACCTTCTGATCAACAAGTCCTAGGCTCTGTGGTTTAACCCACAGCGTCACCCACGTCCCTTTACCTCATCTCAAAAAGGATATTGCAGAGATAGAAAAGGTTCATGAAAGGGCAACCCCAAAGGGCTCCCTTGGAGCTGTCCATGGTCCTGTAACTTATGGCCAACTTTTGCCCTAACATTTTCTCCAATGGATCTGGGATTGGACCAGAATGTGACATCAGGCTTGTGTCCTCTTGTATGCTTTGATGCACCCTGGGCATTGATGGTACATTGATCACTCCCTCTAATTCTGAACTTGGTGCCTCCTGTGCTAACACAACTGGAGCCAAATTGGGGCCACCAGCAAACAAGAGGGAAGCATCAGTATATCCAGGTGAATCCCTAGCTATGTGAATCTGCCCAAACCTCAAATGAAGGATGACATGCTCCAAAAAGGGAAAGAAATATGCATACCATGCGAACATGAGGATTCTCAGTGGGTGCCATGAGCCTTGGAAGGCTGGATGTCAACTGGGGGGGGGGAGTGGGAAATGGTGGGTTAAGTGGGGGAAAGTGATATGGCTTGCTTGAACCTCTAACTGCTTATGTTACCCCAGAAAAACATCAGGATGCAGAAGAACACTGTTCACATTCTTTCAAACCAGCAAACAATGCAGATTTACTGATCATGCTTAAGATGCTGTTCTTGCAGCCTACATGGGGTGAAAGCCATGCTTGATGACATACAGTAATTGTGTCAACCCAGCTGCACCTTGTAGAAACTGTTCACTTTATTTTGATCCAGAGGCCATTGTTTAGTGTCCAGTCTGACAACCAATATGGCTGTCAAGAGTGGATAACTCTGTAACTAAGCCAGTGTGGTGTAGTGGTTAAGAGCGGTAGTCACGTAATCTGGTGAACCGGGTTCGTGTCTCCGCTCCTCCACATGCAGCTGCTGGGTGACCTTGGGCCAGTCACACTTCTTTGAAGTCTCTCAGCCCCACTCACCTCACAGAGTGTTTGTTGTGGGGGAGGAAGGGAAAGGAAAATGTTAGTCGCTTTGAGACTCCTGAAGGGGAGTGAAAGGCGGGATTTCGAATCCAAACTCCTCCTCCTCCTCTTCTTCTTCTTTGGGCAGGGATCTGCCACCTTTGGCAGTTGACTTTGCTTTCCTCCAATTTCCTTCTCTTCCACCCCCATCCCCTTTTCTGTATGGTTAAATGGATTGAAATTATTATTATGTATGTTTTGTATTTTATGATATGTTGACTTTGTTGTAATTGATTTTTTTTTTTATTGAAGCCAGTTTGAGGTCTGAATGACATAAAGTGTTATATAGGACTTCTAAACAAACAAGCAAACCAACAACTGTACTCCATGAGCTCCAGCTGGTGTGGCCAATGGTCAGGAATGACAGTAGTTGTGGTATGACAACATCTGGAAAGAGACAAGTTCCAGTGGTGGCTGGTGCCCTTTGGGACTGGTAGGATGGAAGGCAGGGAGACCAACAGTAGGTGGCACCAGAGCCAATGAGAGGCAGAGCCAATTCATTCCAGTTTTGTTCCCATTCTTCTCCTCCTCCTCCTCTCTGCTGAGTTCTACAAGGACAAGAGAAGGCAACCAGAGAGAAGGCAGCAGCTGACAGGCAGCTCCACCCACTGAATTAGTTGTGAGTAGGAAGGTCGGGAAGTAGGAGTGGCTGAAAGCAGACTGAGATTGGTGGGGCAATGCCTCATTCATCCTAACGGAACAGCCTCTACAGACACGCGCCCTACTTCTGCTGTACTACTGTGGGGGTTTGCATGTTGTAGGGTAATTTTCCCTTGGTGCAGAGGCTCACACCAAACTCTGAACTGGCTAGACTTTATTCAGTAGTGCATTACCAGACAGAATCTGTGATAGCATTTCCATTAGGAGACACAATATAGACAAATGTACATCATCTGAGCTGTTCATCCCCCTACTCAGTCACCTTCTGCCACCCCTACACTTCACCATCTCTCATCCAACCACAGTCCAACTTACTCAGCCATTTTGTTTTTTAACAAGAACCTTTCTTATATCTTATATGGAGTGGTTTTAATGATCAGCTCCTTTAATGGGTTCTTACTAGTCAGATTCCATTCTTGTGTGTGTAACTCAGGTCTCACTAGTAATGGGCCTAACATTTGGAGAGCACCAAATTGGGAACAGCTGCACAGGGGAGTAATCCCATTGAACACAATAGGACTTACTTCTGAGTAAAAAGGCACAGAATTAAACTGCATAGCAGGTGAGATTTCTTGGGAGATGAGTGTACATAAAAGGGGTGAAAAGACTGAGGCGGATCATGCCCACTAACAGCTAAATCACCTGGGATTATTCTGTATTTTGAACCAGTTTGTCTCCTCCCAGAGATCCCCCCCCCACACTTTTAGCAACCCACCTGATCTTCTAACAGCAAATGTAGTAAAGGAGGCACTTTTGTTAGACAATAAGATGTTTTCCTGGAAATAAATATGACACCATCACTGCAGACAATAAAACAAGAAGCCTTTATAGATGATTCCGAGATTAGGGCCCCTCAGAATGGCCTGAAAGGTTAACAAAACACTAATTGTGATTTTTATGGTGGAGCTCTTTGCTAATTTCTCTGAGTACCATCTTTACAATTCTTGGACTGCCAAAAATTGTAAAGTCAACGCTGAAGAGGTTAATGAAATTATAATCGAAACACAGCCCTAATGGAGATAAAATTGCCAGCTGAGATAGTTTATTGCCAATATTTATTTAGATCCTATAAGTGTTAAAAGTGCTCGCTTCCCTCTACTTTGATTTTGCAGTAAAGTTTTTTTCCCCTTTCCCCCCTCCCATCTAATATTCCTTCTCTAACTCTTCCAACGTGATTCATTTCTCCCAACGTGATTCATTTCTTTAAGATCTTGTTTTATTTTTAAGTCATCAATTACTCAAACTTTGTTGGCCTATCTATTCTCTGCCATCTGGACCCCATACCTTATTTTAAAGCATGTTCAAATAATGACAACCTTCTTTTCTCAATTAATTTATGGGCTGCTGGGACCATTTTTCATTTGTTATCATGGACTTCCATTTGATCTCTCATATCTTCCTTCTGCATCTGCAACCATAGTGTATAAATCTTCCTCTCAAGCATTGTCCTGGTGTCCAAGATATATAGGTATAACTCCCTATTAGTTCCACAAAACTGACCTTAATTTCTAAAAATGGTATCAGATGTGAATAAAGTTTGGTAAGATGATTTGTTTTGATTTACTTTGTACCACTTATCTTTGAGTTTTCGCCTTACTTTTCTTTTATCGAATTTAGACAGTATAGTCTTGCAAACCCAGTTGCATGTTTATCCATTACTTTCCTGCCAACGTTGTTCCTTGGAGAGATTGGAGTGCAAGATTTTGGTTGCTAGGAATAATAAAGTAGTCTGCGGACATTCAAAAGATTCCACCCTTCCCAGCCCCCTGTGACCTGCTGGAGACTAAACCTTATTGGATCTGTCCTGCCATCCCAACACCTTCGTGGGCTATTTCAATTGTTTGAGGCTACTGCAATTAAAGCGGAAAGGGTTTTGCAAATTGCAGTGGAGCCAGCGAGGGAAATGGGTTACTTTTTATATTGTTTTGTTGACAAAGGATAAAGACAGGAAAGTAAAACAGTCTTCCAACAAGTAGGGCAAGCCAAAGGACGAATGTATATAATTTGTCTCCCTCCCTCTCCCCTCCCTCTCCTTTTCTCAGGCTGCAGTCCTGCACAACTTACCATATTTTTTCGTGTATAACACGGAATAAGACAACCCCTAATTTCTGAGACCCCAAATTAAGGAAATGGGGAGACATTGCCCAGAGTTGTTAAGCCTTTTTGGGAGGGTTTCCCAGAGATATTGAGCTTTTGGGGGGAGGATTGCTGACATTCTCTCACCCGCCTGGCTGTCGCTGCCAATCGCACGCCTCGCCAAAGCCAATCATCTGCCCTCTCGCCGCCAGCAGCCGCTAATAGCCCACCCAATTGCCACAGCAGCAGCCGATCATCAGCAGGCCTTGCTGCAGCCACCAGTCACCCACCCAATCGCCCATCACCCCTCTGCACTATCCGTGTATAAGACGACCCCCAATTTTAAACTTTTTTTAGAATAAAAAAGCATCATCTTATACACGGGAAAATACAGTAATTCTGCTTGACTCCAATAGGGATAGATCAGTCTATATCTGCCCCATGCCAGTTTTTCCTATGCTCAATCTTAGGTCTGTTCCAGCTTTCTTATGTCTGTTTTTATACATATTTTTGGTGTTTAAAAAAGCATGGAAAATTGGCATTTAAACTGCATGCAACTTGCATGCATTTTGTATACATTTTCTAGGCACTCTCCCCCTAAAATATACATTTCCCCATTCTTTTCAGTGCATTTTTCGTCAAAATAATCTTTTTTCTGTACTCCAGAAAAATAAACATTTCTTTGCATATTTTTTGACAACAAAAGTGCACTGCAAAATCTGGAGCAAAGCATAATCCGATTGATAGCAGATACTTCAGATGGTTGGCTTAAAAACGTGGATCAAATGAATTTCTTCTCCATCCCTCGCGTCCTCTGGCATTCTATGGACTCTAACAGTGTTCAGGATTGTAGCTTCCCTTTCCAGGGGAGTGGGGAGGGGAGGAAACCCTATAAAAGGAACAAAAGCCCTTCTAACTTTGTGTGTGTGTGTTGTGCTTTACATCAACTGACTGGTCCAAATGAAAGAATGCTAATTAAGGAGGGTTGGGGGGGGGGAAGCCTACAAGCAGATGTTTATTAACACCTCTTAGGTTCAGGGTATTTGGCTTGTGTGCAGTTTTTGTGGACTGATTTGAGAAGGGAAACACCTTTCCTGGAATAATAGCCAATTATAATCGCCGGCTTCGTCTGTTTTTCTTTCATCTGGCAACGGTGGCGGCGGGGGGAGCGGGGGAAAGCAAAGGAAATAAGTCCAACCGATTGCATCGTAGATATTAATTCCGCACATCATTTGGTACATATTATTAATAATAAATATATTGTAATATCCAAACGGCAGATTCCGAGGCCATTTGCTTTACGGCGACTTCCTCCGTTATTAGTTTATCATGTGCCAACGTTGTTAACCTGTTTCAGTGCAGCTTGCCACAGAGCCTGTGTCTTTGCCAAAGCGGCAATGCATCACTTTGATGCCCCTCAAACCCACTGAAAACAGGAAGCACGGCTGCCGGGCCCCAGCATGGCGACTCCATCCCAGGCCTCCGCTTCAAACTGCGGAGCCATAAAACTGAATAGCGCAATATAAAACTCCATGTTTCATAAGACAAATATTGCTTTACGCCTTCGTGTCTCTTGCACTATGTTAACTGTAGGAAGAAATGGAACACAGTTTTAGTGATCCCCTGGGACACATAAAGGCTATTTCTGAGTCTGAATCTTGCTGTTTAATTTAATCATTTATTATATTAATATTCAAATGGGCTGCATCTTATTAGCTACTGCAAAGATGTTAGTATGTCTGAAATAAATACCTAATTATGCTTTGGAAGAGAGAGGTTCTAAAGACTTTTGTACATTCCTGCTAATACAACAGTTCATTTTCTGGGTGTTTTCTTTTTTCTCTCTCTGAAGAAATCCGCAATATGAGTGTTTTTTTTTTCATTTTTTAAAAAAGAAAAGAATAAAAACTCAAGGATCGCCTACGTTCTGGTGAAATTAAAAGCCAGAGAGATGCTTGTTTGTACGAGGTGTTCCAGTTCCTTCCCCCAGTCCATTCAAGCCTGTGAGTTATCCTTTTGCAAAGTGACCAGTGCTCTCAACTCAATAACACATTAATAAATATAACGGCTTTAACCAAATGACCATGAAATTAAGTATGTTCCTATTAAAATTAAACAAATGGATCTGCTTTGGAAAACACATCTTTGGATTGGACACTGTTATGTTTTAAATATATTGTCACTGCTGGGGGGGGGGTGGGAAGAGAAAGGAAAAAAACATTTTCTCTCCCTCTTCCAAGAAAAAAACAACTAGTTTAATTGTAGAGTGCCTGATTTCTACTCCTTTTGAGTGTCAGCGTCTTGGGGCAGGGGGCAGGGAATGGAGCTGAGCTCTGGCTCTGCAGAACACACGTTTCCAAAAAGGAACCTAGATGTCTGTCTCTTTTTCTCTTCTTGGTTCCTTTGTGGGATCCCACTCTCCCCTCTTCTTTCCCCTTTATAACAGTGAATTGACTGGCTGGCATAATACGCATGAACGAGGTCGACTAATTCTAAGCAAAATATATGCACTGCTGGGTCGAGAGCAATGTAGAAAAATTAGCTGCAAATGCAAAAGGAAAAAAGGGGGAGTAGCTACAGGATGGAACTGGAAATTGCAAGTGACTGTCTCTCTCCAGCAGCAGCCGCACCATAGTCCCTGCCACTGTGCATGCTGTAGCCCCCTTCAAGAGAGGGTGCCAGCTAATGCACGAGGCAGTTTATTTCCTGAATGAATGTTGGAGCTAATAAAAGGTTAAAGGACAAAGAGTCCTGGAAGATAAACTCCCCATTTTATCTCTAAACACTGAAGTTCAGCTTATTGCAAAATGAGTTCCTCTACCCTGACCTGAAAATGGCCTCACCCCTTGACCTGGAACTGCCTTTGTTTTAATGCCACAACTGTCGCCTGCGCAGCTCTGACAAACTGGAGCTGCCCATTTTTGTGTAATTCTCCTCCGTGTTATTGACTTGCAAATGACCTAGTCTTTAGGCACTAGGCAGAAAGGGGCTTGAAGGGGAGGAGGAGGCGGAAAGGCAGCCCCTTGCCTTCAAGGTTCAAGGTTTTGCTTCTTCAACACATGAATGTCTTCACATTTGCAAGCGAAGCTGTAAGCAGGCTGACTCCTGCTGGTCTTCCCCACCAATTGGCTTGAAAGTGTGAGCTGGGTTGCAGAGTTGCCTCCTTGTTTTTTCCCCAAAAGCAACACCAGCTGTGGATTTTGAAGGCCTAAGATGCGGAAGAAATTTCACTCAGTTGACATTTAAAAGCGAACCTCCCCCTCTCTTTCTCCCCCTTTTTCTCTTATTCCTCTTTATTTTATTATTTAAATCTCATCTTTTCCCCAGACCAGGACTCAAGGGGTCTTAACACAAATTAAAACAACACAGATTAAAATACAAAAAGTTAAAAACATATAAAAGTTACATGTTAAAAAGTAATTGAATTCTAGTAGAATTAAAGCAATATGGAAACCAAATCTATTAAAAAACACAGATACCAATAATAAAATAAAACAGCACAACACTTAAATCTCTTTCCTTCAAAAAAAAAAACAGTTCCTAAAGGCCTGGCAAAATAAAACTGACTTTATCTCCCTGTGATATCCAGAGCTCAGAAAACATGGATTGTTGGCCTATAATTTGATCCCTTACTTGTTACTACTATCAATGGTTTAAACAAACAAAAGCTCCTAGTGTTCAGCTATCAGGGGGAACTATGGTTGATTTAAAACTAAACATTTCCCCTTCTAATGGCTGCAAAATAAGAGAAGAGGAGACTCCAAGGGTTGCAGTGGCTCATATTTCAAAGACATCCCAGATGGAATTTGGGAAAGGGCCGTGGCTCTATGGTAGAGTTTCTGCTTTGCATGCAGAAGACCCCAAGTTCAATCCTTGATATCTCCAGGTAGGGCTAGGAAAACCCCAGCCTCAAATCTTGGACAGCTGCTTCTAGTAGGTATAGATAATGCTGAGCTAGATGGACCAAAGTTCTCACTTCCCATAAGGCAGCTTCCTATGTTCCTATCCCATTTTATAAAATGGTGGGATGTTCTGCTTTATGCTCATAACAGGCCTCAGTAGGCCAGAGTCTGCCTTTTCAAGTCACTACAACCATGCAAATTCATTGTGAGCATTTCCATCATTTAGAAAACCAAACCACTAAAACTCTCTTTCATTGCTTGAGCTTTCCCTGTGGCCTTATGCTCACTCAGGTCCTTGTGATTTGGGTTCTCAGTTACAAGAACAACAAAAAAGAGAGCCCTGCTGGATCCGGCCAAAGGCCCATCTAGTTCTGCATCCTAGTCTCACAATGGGCAGCCAGATGCCCCAATGGGAAGCCTGGAAGTTGAGATGGACAAACTTGATAACTTTTACTTCTCTCCATTTCTCATTTTTCCAATCTTATATCAGCTTCACCATATTTCTGCAGCAAAAAAAGAGGGGGAAATCCTCCTAAAAGTAAGCCAATATTTTAGTGCACTATTCTCCAAATAAACAGTTTTTTATATGCAGTTTTGACAAATATGGACATTTTTTGCAAGCTGCTATCCTTAACGCAACACATTTTTGTATGCTCTTTTCACTAATATTTGCATTTTTTTCTGCACATTGTTTGGAGAACTGCATTGCAAAATTCAGAGAAGTATGAATTTTGAAGGATGGCTGAGTCTCAGTTTCCAGATTGTTAGGGAGTTAGTTAAGTTCCGTTTGAAATGCAAACTGAACGGAATTTTCCCTTGACCACAACCTGCAAGCAGGATATGAGCGCAATGACACTTCCCCATGATGTGATTCCCAGAAATTAGCATTCCATATTCTGCAGAAGCTGCTTTAACTGGTCTGGTATTCCAGACCACAACCACAACTGTGGGACAGTGATTGCGGGACTTTTTGATTGTTGTTTTATAATGTTTAATTTTACCGGACAAATTTACAGCCCACTTTTCAGCAATTGTCCTCAAAGTGGGTTGCAAATGAACTAAGATAAATGACCTCAATGGGGCTTGTGCTCAAGGAAGTCAATAGAGGATTGCAGCTTGAGTTATAAAATGCTTGCCTGAGGAGAAAACTCTGGATCTCTTGACGGCCACTTAAGACAAAGATTGCTGAGAGGTGGCCACTAACCTGTAGATGGTGGTAAAAAGGTAAAGGGACCCCTGACCATTAGGTTCAGTCGTGACCGACTCTGGGGTTGAGGCGCTCATCTCACTTTATTGGCCCAGGGAGGCAGCATACAGCTTCTGGGTCATGTGGCCAGCATGACTAAGCCGCTTCTGGTGAACCAGAGCAGTGCACGGAAACGCCGTTTACCTTCCCGCCGGAGTGGTACCTATTTATCTACTTGCACTTTTGTGCTTTCAAACTGCTAGGTTGGCAGGAGCAGGGACCGAGCAACGGGAGCTCACCCCGTCGTGGGGATTCAAACCGCCGACCTTCTGATCGGCAAGTCCTAGGCTCTGTGGTTTAGCCCACAGCACCACCCGCGTCCCTTGTAGATGGTGGTACACAAGGCTTTAATGCTGAGCATCACTACCTTGAATGAAGCCCAGAAACAAATCAAGTAGTGAAGCTGACTCCCTCCGAAGATGGCAGACTCTCCTTTGTTGGAGGTTTTGAAAGAGATCTTTCAGGGATCCCTTAGCGGTGATTCCTGCGTTTGCAGGGGGTTGGACTAGATGACCCCTTGGGGCTGCTTGCAGCTCTACAATTCTACGATTCTAGGATCTGGTGCTATGTGGGAACACCACACACATGCAAACACAACCAGATTTGCATCTGCTTTGAATTTCCTTAAGCTCAAGCTGTCCTGTCTTTCCTCCATAGTAGTCCTAATCAAGTCAACAGATCAGCCTCCGAGTAAGTGGCCCTGTGGGGATGTCAGTGTCTGTGCTAACCTGGAAGAGGTACCTATGATTACCCCTCCTTCAGACAGACACGGCGTCAGCGTGAGAGTTTAACGACCGTGCCACTAAAAACACATATTCCTGGCATTTTAGGCCAGCCGTAAGGATGCGGAGGAAATGTTTTCCTCATTATTTGGATGTGCTGTTTGAATGTTGTGATCAGTGATTCAAAGCACATGATTCATCAGGAAGGCATTTGCTAAGGCAGACATGTGAGGAGCTGTCTGCCTCTTCAATCTCCCTGACAGGGCAAAAATGCTGATTTATAGTAAATCATTAAAATCTGCTTATTATGGTGCTGCTTGTTCCTTCTTCCCCACTTCAAGCCGGCATCTTGATCTGCATCATGTCTCTTGCAATTTTATACAACAGCTAGCAGTTATTTAAACCAGAGAGAAATGATCCTCTGTCTTTATTAGTGCATATGAAAGGATATTTTGTTTAAGGAAGACTAATTAAGAATGCAGACTCTATTTTCTTGCCCAGTTTAAGGGAAAGGAGGGAGGGGGCAAGATTTAAAACAGCTAAGCTCAAAGAATGGTTTCCTTAAAACAATAAGTTGACATGGATATTGAATATGTGCTCTGTTTTTCCTTATAAGAGAATAAAACCTACCCAAAATAGGCAACTCTTGCACATCCTATAATGTGAAACTATATATATATGGTTTCACATTATAGGATGTTAGAATCACATGGCATAGCGTGAAATATTATGGAAATAGTAAATACTGGTGAAAATAGATAAGAAGTGATGTACTACTTGGGTACAATCAGAGGCCTTTTCCCCCGACAGCTTTAAAAAGTTTTATTTTTGTTGTTAACTTTCTATTTTTCACTTTATATTCTGTAAACAAACCAAGTACCAAAATAATCAAACACAAAAGAAAAAGATGTATGTATTTTTTAAAGTTAAAAAAAAATTAATTTGACACCTAGGGACATGTTTCCTGCCATTGAATAACAAAGGAGTGAATAAGCCGACTCAAAATTAATCCATACAGCTCTGTCCTCTTAATAATATTAATTCCAGAGAACATTGCAGTGCATAATGCATTTTAAATTAAGTTGGAAAATGCATAATTTATATTTGTTTTATTTCTAAAGATACAGATGCAGATAGCATTCGAAACACACACAAAAAATGCAGGAAGGACAATTTTTGTCCATTGATGTGAAAGGGTGATTGCCTTTACTTCTTCTGCTGCTATTGCTTAGAAGGACAAAAACAACAACAACCTGGTAGTATTTCTGGAGCTTTCCAAGAGGAGAACTTTAGCTGTGAAATATTACTGAGAAAAGATAAACACACTGTGTGGGGAGAGAAAATTATTTTTAACACACTGTGAAAGGAATATGTTTGTTTAAAATAGGGGGACGGCTGCTAATTCCTAATAAAATGTTCTCAGTTGGGTAATTACATATTGCCTTGGCCAAAAGCATCACCTGAGTTTCTGAGAGGCCATGACAGCAAAGACAGGGGGTGCCACTTAAAAGATATATGTGAGGCCGAAAAGATTCAGGAGGTCACCAACCTACTCGTATATATATTTAAATTGTCAAAGGAAAAGGGAAAGAAGTTACAAGTAGAGTCTTATAAACACACACATACACTTAGGTCCCATGTACACTACACATCTCAAGCAGTATTGTACCACTTAAGCAGTTGTGGGTTCTCCCCAAAACATCCCAGGATTTGCTTTGTGGTGCTGAGAATTGTTAGGAGGCCCTGATTCCCCTCACAGAATTACAATTCCCAGAGCTTAATGGGAAGAAGGTTTGGTTGTTAAGCCACTTTGAGAATTTAAGTGATTCCCCCACCCCCGATAAAACAGATGAGTAAATGACATAGAGCAGACAATAAATGGGGAGGGTCAGTGCCAAGAGTCAGCATGATGGGGCACCAGCCAAAGTCCCACAAGCTAGGAGAGGGCCCATTGCTGATCTAAGCTAGTTTTTCAGTTCTCAGTGCCTGGTGGCAGTAAAAATGAAGCCAGAGCATGAGGGAAATCAGGCTCTGCTGACTCCTGCAAGCTCACTCCCATTGAGAAATTTGAGATGATCCCAGGAGCTCCTGCAACCATCTCAGGAGCCTCTGGGGTGAAGGTCTTCTTCCTTTTGGGAGGAGGGCTTGAGGGAGCAGAGAAACATGCTTCTCAGTTCTCTCTCTTGGTGCCTCTCTCAAACTGGGAAATGGGTGATGGCCCCAGAGGCCCCCGTGATATCTTTGGAGCCCCTGGGGTGATGGTACATTTCCAAGCTTGAGAGATGCCCAGAGGGAGTGGAGCAAGCAATTCCCTTGGGTTCCAGAAAGCCCAAGAGAGGCTCTTCTCTGTGGCTTCTGCCAGAGAGAAATACGAGCCTGCGTTGGAGGAGTCTGCAAGGTAAGAGGCTCACATTTCTGCCAGGATGGAGACCTGGAAAAAGCAATGTGGCTCCTATTAACCTCATTGGCATCACTAGTGCTGAAAGGTGCAGGTGTCCCTCCCAATGCGAAATTGCTCAGAGCCCTGGTAATGTAGGTCCAGATCAAGGGAAGTAATAAAAAGGTAAAGGTAAAGGACCTCTGACAGTTAAGTCCAGTCACAGATGACTCTGGGGTTGCGGCGCTCATCTCGTTTTTCAGGCCGAGGGAGCCGGCGTTTGTCTGCAGACAGTTTTCCCGGGTCATGTGGCCAGCATGACTAAGCCACTTCTGGCGCAACGGAACACCGAAACCAGAGCAGCAGACGGAAACACCGTTTACCTTCCCTACTTGAACTTTTGGCATGCTTTCGAACTGCTAGGTTGGCAGGAGCTGGGACTGAGCAACGGGAGCTCACCCCGTCATGGGGATTCAAACCCCCTAGACCACAGTGCCACCCGCGTCCCAAGGGGGGACTACTACTAATAGCACTACTCTATTCTGCCTTGGTCAGGCCCCATGTCCAGTTCTGGGCACTGCAGTTTAAGAAGAATGTTGACAAGCTGGAAGGTGTGAGAAGAAGGGCCTGGCAACTAAGCCTTATGTGGAACAGTTGAGGGAACTGGGCATGTTTAGCCCGGAGAAGAGAAGGCTGAGAGGCTGTCACATGGAAGATGGAGCAAGCTTCTTTTCTGCTGCTCCAGAGGACCTGTACCAATGGTCTCTAATGACAAGAAAGGGGTCTTGGACCAAACATTGGGAAGAACTTTATGAGGATAAGAGCTGTTCCACAGTGGAATGGATTCAGGAGGTGGGGGAATCTCCTTCACTGAAGCTCTTGAAGCAGAGGTGGGATGGCTGTTTGTCAAGGGTTCTTTAGCTGTGATTTCTGCCTTGCAGGGACTAGATGACCCTTGGGTTCCCTTCCCACTTGACAATTCTATGAGTCGATAATTACAGGAGGGGTCATCCAATGGTGTAGCATGAGTTGCTGGTGTCGAAGGTGGCCAGGCATACGCCAGGGGTTCATGAGGGGTGCAGGGGGTGAACGGAGCCTGCAGCACCAGCCCAGCCCTTGTCTCTGATGCTGCCAGAGTGACCCCTCACTGGAGCCAAGCAGGACTACCCTGCTCTGCCTTCCCACTCGCTCAAGGGGTAGCCTGGCCAGCCAATGCAGCCCTTGGCAGGTGAATCACCCTGATGCCTGTGGGGCACCTGCAAGGGGGTACCTGGCTTGCACCCCCTCAAAATGTTGTGCCCGAGGTTATGGCCCCACTATGCCTCCCCAATGCAGCATAGGAAGAAGCAGCCTGGTTTTAGTTAGGGGCTCTAGGCCTAAACTGTGTTTCATATTAAAAGAAACAGTTATGTTACTTAGTGAGTCTGACAATACAATACCTATTACAGCAAAGTTGACGTCTGTGCAGCTTTGAACAGTATTCCTGATTGTGAGCACATATACAGATTGCAGGCACCATTTGAGACCATACAGGGAGGAGGGGTTTGTGACCATGATGGCTATGCTTTGCCTCCACAGCTGGAGGCAGAAATGCTTCTGAATCCCAGTTGCTGAAAGCCACTAGAAGGGATATTGCTCCTGAGCTTGAATCCTGCTTGCAAGTTTCCCTTTGCCGAATCTGGTCAGTCATTGTGAGAATAGGATGCTGGACTAGATGGGCCACTGGCCTGATCCAGACGGCTCTTATGTTCTTACAGTAGGACTTCTTGTAATTGTGCGGCCTTCCGAATGGTGCGAGTTACACCATCAACCTAGCAGTACCAAAAATAAAAGTATATATAAAGGAATTATTGTAGGCTGATTCTCTCACATCTGCTAAGACTGGATCCATTACATAATTTGATATATATGCGTAACAGGGGGAATAGTGTAAGTGACCCAAATGTAAAAGATATATTTACAATTATGCTTGCAGACAAATTTATGAACATGCCCAAGGCTAACACATTAATACAGAAACATCATGTCTCCCATTTGTGGAATTATCCTGTGGTTTATCTCAGGCAATGGATAGGATGGAGGAATACGGCTCGTACAATACTTAAGGAAAAAAAATGATAATCAGACACTTTAACACTTTTAAATCATAATGTTACATTACATTGCAACACCTTGCTTTTCTTACAACTCTTGGCAATTCTCTTCCCAAGAGACCATCATTCTTTCGAGAAAATAAGATATTTCATTTGGAACAATCCCGAAGAGAGTTCTTACACTCGAGGGCATTTTTTAATATAAGAAAAAAGACAATTTACACACAAGAGGATGGCTGTTGATGCGATAATTGAGAACCACTTGGTGAAAATGTCTTTTTCTTTCCACAATTACTGCTTTTGGACTCTTTTTTCCCCCTGTTCCCCCTCCCCCTAGAAAAAGGGGGGAAATAAGCTGCCATTTCAGGAGGTTGCAAAAATAAATAAATCCGCACATAGAGAGGCTGCAATTTTTTTTTACAGAGGTCTAGACAAAAAAATATGTAAACTTTTTGCCCATGCTCCACCCCTTTCTAGATCAGATGAAAGCCTGCTCTTGGATCTCAGAAACTATAATGCAAAATTTCACTAAAAATGCAATTTTATATGGTTCAGCCCACCATCTTGACTCAAAATGGTGTCCAACAGTATTTGAACACAGATGAATAGCTGTTCTTTGACCTCAGGCACCACCATGTAAAATTTGGTTAAGACATCTGAATAGGTTCCAAATGCATAGTGAACAAGCAACTTTCAAAAATAAATAGTGGATTGTGGGAAAATGTAGGCCTCTGGCTCTCAGGCTGCAAATGAGGGCAGCACAAAGAGGTCAACCCCATTATGGTTTGCTTGTGGTCTTCCTGGTTGGTCACTGTGGGGCAGAGGATACTGGCCTAGGAAGTTCTTTGGTTTTATCCAGCAGGGCTGTTCAGTTCTTGCTGGGCATGCCTGAGGTAGAATGTGGTATCTATTCTGGCTTCTGTAATCCAAGGAAAGGGCCACAGCTTAGTGGTGGCACATCAGCTTTGCGGGCGTCTTCAGATTGGGAATTATTTAAGTCTTTGGATTGAATATCTAAGTGCCAAGGGCTGATATTTCAGTCTCTCTCTTGGGGTTCAGCCCCCAAACTCCAGCTTGTAAAACAACACTCACCACCAGTCTCCCACACATGGTGTAGTCATGTCACAAAGCTTAGCTCCACTAGTTTTCAGAAACAGAGATTGCAATGGATGTAAACCAAGAGGAGTAGGTGAGAAATCCCTGGAGGAACAGGTGTTGCTTTCCGTAGGCAGCAGGAAAAAAGCTCCACAATCGCTTAAATGTGAGGAAACTTCACTAAACATGGTTTTACACTGGCAAGTGAGCTAAATCTCCCACCGCAAGATGCCATTTGGCTTTTTCAAAGACTACTTTTGTGGGTGGGGTGGGGGGTTTGGGAAGGAAAGAAAGACAAACATTCTCTTAAACGCCTGCTATTTGGTTTTGAAATGAAGATATAGTTAAACTTTATTAAGTGTAAAATTGGTTTTCGAGATCACCTTTGAAATGTTACATGCAAGAAAACAAACTCCAAGAAATCAGCTTGGGATACAGCTTCCTTCTCAGGCAAAAGCAGCGGGAGGGGAAAGGTGGAGATGAAACGCAGCGAAGAAACATGTCTCAGTAATCAGGATCACATCATTGCAGGGCATCGGTCGTCCAGCCAGGGCCTGCCTTGAGCCCTAAGTGGCTGGCTAGGTCAGCACATTAACAGGGGATGGCACTCTTCCTGCAGCGGCAGATGGCAGGGACGTCTCCCTCCTCCGCATTGCTCTGGTGCACACACGTGTGCTGTTTCAGAACAGCTGGATGCGACGGCAGAGGAGACGACCAGAGCAGCTGGCTGGCGATGCTGTCAGGATGATGGGGATTAAGGAGGCTCCCATCAGGACTTAATAAGCTATAAGGAAAGTGATGTGCGAAACCTCCCGATTTTTATGTCCGCATGTGCACGGAGCTTTCCCTTGTTAAAGACATGCTAGAAGACTGTTCTGGGGATGGAGGGAGAGGCAGCGTTGGAGCATATGGTTCCACGTTCTAAGCTCTGGCAACTGGCTTGTATGTATGTCCCCTAAAAATATCAGGCACAAACCACCAGCTTGACATTGAACTGGGCAAGAGCTCAGACCTGCTCCAAAAGAGTTGAGTGGGCAGACTTTTGACTGACTTGCATGAAAGATCTGGCACACTAAATCACTGCTTAAACACCCACACTCACACACCCCACCACCTCTGTTTTTCTGCAGTTCCACGTTACTTTTCGGAATCCTGATGTTGGTGATGTTTCTCACAAGTGCTGGTGCGCTATAGTGTGCATTGAGCTACGGTAAGGGAGACCAGGGTTCAAATCCACTCACAGGCATGAAGTAAGCCAGGAGACTTTGGGTCACACTCTAGCCCTCCTCACCTGCTTGTTAAGAGGATAAAATGGGCAGAGGGGTGAAGCAGGCATGCCATCCTGAGAATTTTTTTTTTAAAGTATTATCTTGTGTGATTTTTAGTGACATCCTGCATGGATATCAGAAGAAGAAGAGTTTGGATTTGATATCCCGCTTTATCACTACCTGAAGGAGTCTCAAAGCGGCTAACATTCTCCTTTCCCTTCCTCCCCCACAACAAACCCTCTGTGAGGTGAGTGAGGCTGAGAGACTTCAGAGGAGTTTGACTGGCCCAAGGTCACCCAGCAGCTGCATGTGGAGGAGAGGGGACGCGAACCCAGTTCACCAGATTACGAGTCTACCGCTCTTAACCACTACACCACACTGGCTTCTCAGGAAAGCCTGAGAAGCACATGCAGAGACTTACCTTAGCAAGCTTTTATGGGGTTATGCCATGTGTAGGGCTAATGCACGGAGGGCAAAATGGAGCCAAAACTCCTGGCCTGGCCCACAAAGGCCTGCTTGTTGAACACTGAAATCTGCAAATGTGAGGTGCAGAGGCATCTGTGGTGGGGGCAGCTTGGTGTGCAATATTAGGGGCATGGCCAGAGGGCACAGCCCTAGTTCGCTCTCCATGCATTAGCTCTCTCTTTGAATGGAACACGTGAGCAGGGCTGTGCTCTCTTTACTGCCCCCCTCAATCTGCTTGCGCACCATCACTGTTCAACTTGTTGGTGCTGCTTTACAGCAAAAGACCTATTTCCATATCTCTTGACTTATCCCCAAAGACTCATGAGAACTGATGGCC
This sequence comes from Podarcis gaigeae, assembly GCF_964106915.1. Lineage (NCBI taxonomy): Eukaryota > Metazoa > Chordata > Lepidosauria > Squamata > Lacertidae > Podarcis > Podarcis gaigeae. The sequence continues at coordinate 30,360,232 of NC_139684.1, forward strand.
GGAGAGGGAGCAAACCATTTATGGACTGCCTCTTCCCTGGAACTACAGTTTTCAAAGTTCATGGTGGAGAAGGAATAAATATCAAACCTGTGAAATATAGATATCTTAACACATCTACCATACCTTCCAAATCTCCCAATTTTCCATGGACAGTCCCGGAATTATGAAAGCCATTCCGGCTTCTGATTTGATCCTGGAATGTCCCTATTTTCTCCGCCAGTGGTGCTGCTGCTGCTGCCAGCCTCCTCCCTTGGGCAGCTCATAATTTGTTTTCAGTTGTTTTAATTCTGCAACTCTCCCTGGGACCTTAGGGTGAAGGGAGCATCATTGAATAATAATAATGATGATGATGATGATGATGATGATGATGATGATTAATATGTCCTTTGACAAGGAGGTCCTGGAGCTTATTTACCAGTAATAGATGCTGGAAAAGTGTGGTGGCACTTTCCTGACTTCCCAGCCACAGATTTGCTGCAGCATGGGATAGCTCAAGCTCCCCCACATAGGGTTCAAGCCCCACATAGGGTTCGAGCCCCACATAGGGAAAAAGATCCCTACTTTGCAGAGGGTTGGACTAGATGACCCAACACTATGATTCTATGATTGCTGGCACAGGATGGTGGGAAGGTCAGCGCAGTGCAAACACACCAGCAGGAGTGTTCTGTTGCCTCTGATGTATGCTTATACCACACTGACCACCCCGCCACCCTGCCCCTCCCATTCTCCCTCCTGGTAAGCAAGCAGGGGCTATGCTGCCAGGAGGTCAGAGGAGCACCACCTCCTCAAACCACCACCTGCTACTGTCATATACCCGGCTTACTGCCTCTCCATCTCTGTTCTCTTCATGCACCTCCCCAGTGAATGAATTGTGCCGGAATCCTAAAATAGGTGTACATTGATTTCACTCACCTTCCCTGTCCCATAAGCAAATCTCACCCCCCTCCCCATTTTTCTTTACGTCCAAAACTAAATCAAACTGCAGGGTGCTAATAAAAGAAGCCACAACTAACAAATTTCCTCCATCTTAAACCTAAAATGCAGCAAGATTTATCTGGGCTTCTGATTCTTGGTTGGAACAGGAGCCAGTATTCCAAGCTAATGATCAGATATATCACTGGGATATAAAAATTCAATAAGAGATCTATTGTTGTGCGACAGTACAGACACACAAACACACGCACAGATGAAGTTGAAGCCCTTTGGGAACTCGACTCATTCCAATCATGCCTAAAAGTTGGAGCTGAGCGAATTCCAAATATTACATGTGATTGATATAACCAGGAATTTCCGCTGACCCTCAAATATACAATTAAGCCTTCTGTGTGTGACTTGTCTTTATTGTCCTTTGCTCCCTAAGGATTCGGAAAGCAGCTAAGCACAGCACTATTGTGTTTAATAAAGAAGTTTGTTTCTGATAAATGGAAGCCCAATGATAGACCAAAGGCGCAGGCTGAAGAGTGCAGGCTTTTATTCCAGATTAATTAAGCCAGACGGATGGTTCTCCCCGGTTTCATTCTTGTAACTGTGGACAGATATTAGGCTGTGCTATGGGTGACAAATACAAGGCCTGTTTATCATCTCTATAGGATGTGGAAGTTGAAAACCGCTCTGCAAACTTGATTGCAGTCCTCCTCCTAAGCAACACTGCAAGTCAAAGATGGATGTCTTGAGACTACAACTCCCATCAGACCCAGTCAACATGGCCAATGGTCAGCGATGACAGGAGTTTTTTGGTGCAGAACAATATATAAACAGACTTTTAGAAGACATCTGAAGGCAGACCTGTTTAGGGAAGCTTTTAATGTTTAATAGACTATTGTATTTTAATATTTTGTTTGAAGCTGCCCAGAGTGGCTGGGGAAACCCAGCCAGAAGGGTGGGGTATAAATAAATTGTTGGTGTTGTTGTTGGTTCCCCCATCCCTGCTGTAGGCATATTTTCATCATCCTCATTTTATTTCTGGGCAATTGAAGCTGAGAATGACTTGGCCGACCAAGGCTGGATCTAGACACATCAAAAAAGCAGACACATTAAATGCGTTGTAAACTTCATAAAGGGTGAAAGACGGGACTCCACAGCGACATCTGGTGTCACAGTGTTATAACTTATATAAAGCGCTTTTACTTTACTAATGTAGCTGAGTCCCAAGGTTTTGTAATGAGACGGTTGCAGAGGTGGGACCTGAGGCCTGGTTTCCCAGCGTCAAAGCTGCTGGGCTTCATTGATGCTCAGAGGGATGTGAAGAGGCTTTTTGTTCCTGTTCCGCTCTTCACTGGTCGCACGCAGCACCATTTTCATGCACTGAAATACGGACTACTTCTCACAAGGATCTTTCTCTTTATGCAAATGACTAAAGAAATTCAGAGAACTGAATTGGGGGGGGGGAATGAGGAACTGAAAGTTATCAGGTTTGTCCACCCCTACTTCCAGGTTTCCCATTGCGTCTCCAAATGCACATTTAAGTAGAAAGTGGGCCATGGGTCTGAAAAGCTTGAGGATGCCTGACTTATGATGTTGTGCAGCAGCTCTGCAGGGTTTAGGCAAGGGCCTTTCGCAGCTGGTTTGAACCTGGCACCTCTTGCATGTAAAACTTAGAATATTAGAATTGTAGTGCTGGAAGGGACCCAAAGGGTCATCTAATCCAACAGCCTGTTTAACTTGTGTTTTGCCACTGGGCAAGGTTCTTCCCATACCTGAGCCTGGCTTCAATCTGAATAATAATAATAATAATAATAATAATAATAATAATAGGATTTATAACTCATCCTTTTACCTCAAGGCCACAAGAGTCCAGTGATTTCATTTAAACAATTTAAATAACACATAAAACTACCATTAAGAGCATAGTTAAAAAAATATTATACTGTGAAAGCGAGGAACAGCAAGGTTTTATATTACTCGTTGGCCCCCAAAGACCTAGGCAAAGAGATGCATTTTGACCTGCCAAGGGAAAAACATACAATGATGGGGCCTGGTGCAGCTCAGAGGAGAGGGAGTTGCATGGCCTGGGGCCAGCACAGAGAAGGCCCTGCCACCGCCCCTTGGACCTCAGAGGGTGGTGGCACTGCTAACAGGGCCTCTCTGCTGATCTTACCACCTACCAATACACATGGAAGGAGACATTTCCTCAGATATTTGGGGCCAACTCTGTTAGGGCTTTATGTGTTAAGGTGGACATCACAATCTGGGCTTATGTAAAGTGTCCCTTAGACTTTATGCAGAGTACATTGCAGGGCCTCAGTGATCTGGAAGTCCCCCTCCCTCAGCTATGTTTGTGTAAACAGCTGGCATCCCGATTCAATTTTTTCTTATTTATTTATTTTAAAAGCACAGTGTCAAATTTATGAATGCTAATCTTGGAATCACTGTTGTTTTTCACTTGTGAGCATGTTAATGAATCAGAAGACTGCCTTCCCCCCGTTAATATTATCATCTAACACTGCTCACCGACTTCAGGAAATCTATCTGCTGATAATTGCAGCGTTCCCTCATTTGCAGATTGGGCGAGGCTGTGCCGTCATCAACATACACACCACTGTTTCTGTAAATATAGAAATTTGGGATTTGCCACTGGAAGTATTCATTACGGTTTGAAAGTAGATTAATAATGAATAGCAGTGCCATTTCTTCATTAATATTCTACAAAAGGAAAATATGTACTCATTATTCCTTTCATGAATTCAGCCCATTGAAGGTTCATAAATAATTGTGCTTCACAATTGTGTCTAATTAGTAATGAGCTTAATCCAGTGTATTGCCAAGGCCTGGAGCAAAGGATTATTCACTCTTTTTTCTTTCTCTGTCTCTCTCTCTCTCTGCAAAAAGTTCTCTCTTTAACCAAGATGGCCTGATACTGGATCTTCAAAGTCACATTGTCAAATGTTCCTAGATTCCCAATTTTGAAGCTGCTCTTCAAGAATGACTGACTCTCAGATGAAGAGGACTCCAGTGGCTTTTATATCAGTTGATGGGACTGTATTGATGGCATGAGAGAGGAAAGGGTGCTTTAAGAATCACTCTCTGGGAGTTGTAGCTTTGTGATGGGGAAATAGGCATCTCCTAACAACTCTCAGCACCCACAAAAACTACAGCTCCCAGAAGTTGTAGGAAGCCACAACTGTTTGAATTGGTATCATTATGCTTTAAATGTTATACTGTAAACTGCCCTGTGATTCTCAGATGAAGCATGGTATCATCATCCTCATCCTCCTCATCATCATCTATGTTGTGTCTGGGGCTTAATGGCCAATCCTTCTTCCCAGGGAACTCTGGGAATTGTAGCACTCTGAAAGGAATAGCAGGTGGTCTCCTAACAACTCTCAGGACCTTTAACAAACTCGGACCTTCCAAGTGTCCCTATTTTCCAGGGACAGTCCCAGATTTACAGAAGTCGTCCCGGTTTCTGATTTGATCCTAGAATTTCTCTATTTTCATCAGAAAAATGTTGGCTTTCAATTTCATAAAATGTGTACATCGCTTCATTGTTAAAATACCTCCAGGTGCCTTTAAAAGAAACCCAATAAAATCAAACCATAAGTAAATTAGCAACAATAATTCAGGCTGTTCGAAAAATTGAAACAACAATAGACTAAAAACAGATTAAAACTCACACCTGCATTCTAAATATCTGGGTAAGCTTTCCAAAACAACAATGTTTTTTTAGCAAGCGCCAAAAAGAGTACAAAGGGACGCGGGTGGCACTGTGGGTTAAACCACAGAGCCTAGGACTTGCCGATCAGAAGGTTGGCGGTTTGAATCCCCACGACGGGGTGAGCACCGTTGCTCGGTCCCTGCTCCTGCCAACTTAGCAGTTTGAAAGCACAAAAGTGCAGGTAGATAAATAGGTACCACTTTGGTGGGAAGGTAAACGGTGTTTCCATGCGCTACTCTGGTTCACCAGAAGCAGCTTAGTCATGCTGGCCACATGACCTGGAAGCTGTACGCCGGCTCCCTCGGCCAATAAAGCGAGATGAGCGCCGCAACCCCAGAGTCGGTCACAACTGGACCTACTGGTCAGGGGTCCCTTTACATTTAAAAAGAGTACAGTGAAGACACCTGCCTGATATCAAGAGGCAGGGAGTTCCAAAGAACGTGTCTGCAAACATGACATGAAGGCTGGAAACATTAACACCTCCATGTGGAAATTCCTTGCAGATGACCACAGTGCCTGGAGACAGACAATCAGGTTGTGCGTCCACAGCAGTGTCTAGAGGAGGACCACTAGGAGGAGGAGCAGAAGACCACTAGGAGGAGAGCAGAGAGAAGAAATGCCTTGATGTATCTGTCCCAGCTGCAACAAAGCATGTCTTTCCTGTATCGGTCTCTACAGCCACAGCAGGTGCTTTAACTCTCCAAGTTAAGGCACACTTTTCCACTGTCTCCCGAGACAGAAGGATGCCAACCAATTTTATAATGATTTTTTTTAAATGTTGGAAGCCACTTTGCATCTCACCTTGGAAGAAAGCAGGCCACAAAGCTACTACTACTGATAATAATAATAATAATAATAATAATAATAATAATAATAATAATAATAAATGCAGTATTATTTTGTACAGGCAGATGTCTCAAGTGTCCGATCGCCTGTCCACCCAAAATTAATCGGTAAGCCTGAGTTTTTATGTACTTTTGTAAAACCTGGAATAATAGCGCCACCTCTTTCCGCCTTTTCTACTTTTCTCCAAATGACTTTAATTCTACATTACTTTTGCTATAGCCCTTTAAACATAAGGGAACACAAAAGGAAGGTTAATTGGAATGGCTAATTAAACTTAGTGAAGTTAAAGAACTGGAACACTGGGATTTTTGTTTTGATACTTAGCAACATCTCATAACCCTAAGGACACGGACTTAGCCCATGGTCTGGTGTTTTTATAAATTGCTACGTAGCCCGGAGATCCTGAAGAGAAACAAAAGAGTTGAGCGTTGATAACAATTGATCCCCAAAGGAAAAGTAATAACAATTATGACTAACATGATTATTTGCAGCAGTTTAAAAATAAAATCTATTTCTTTGTCTTGCGGTTTCCCCCTCCCCTTTCAATTTATGGTGTGCAGCTAACAGATGAGGAAGGGAGAGCAGGCACAGAACATCCCAATAAGTATCTCTGTTGCATGAATTCAGTTTGGCAGGCCAGGGTGGAGCATGGTGGCCATTCTGGGGTCCAGCATCAGAAGGCAGAATCCCAGGACAGTTCTGAGGGCCATTGGAACCTGGCAGAGCCCCTGGTTAATGCCCTCCCTGCCCCCTCCTTTCCCCCAATATTTATCTGGCAGCTGACTTTCCAATCAATGTCAAATCATACCAAATTCATTTCTCAGCTGTGCCAATCCAGAGCACTGCCACTACCTGCTGCTTCTTCCTAAGGATGGAAGAGAAACTCAAATCAGTTCGTCTTTAAAAATGCATTATATTAGGGAAAATTGGATTTCCAAAATGTGTATATTATGTGTGTATATGCGTAAAAAACCCGTGTATATTAGGAAAATTGTGCCTAAACATGTGGAGGTTAGAAGATGAGATTATGTAAGTAAATACTACTTTTATTTCTTTACTGCTGTTTTTAAGGGCGCACCAGCCACCATGGGTTATGGATTTTTCTCAGATCTTCTGGCCCCCACAAAGCACCTACCCATTGTTTTCAGATGGTTGAGAAAGTCTTCTCTCCCCTGCCTGCGAACATTGTTTTCCAACCCAATGCTTAGGGATGGCTCTCCCTTAGGGTTCAGCCAAACGTCTTGGCTGACTTGAGATCTTGGCTGAGCAGCAGACAGATATCCAGTCTTGCCTTGAGGTTGCTGAGTTTGTCAGTGGTTAGCCTAGTCACTAGGATAGGATAGGGAGTCAAGTAGAGAGTCAAGGATAGAAATCAAGGACAGTTAGAGGCCTACTTAGGACTGAACAGCAACACCAGCCTTACGTGGTATCATTCTAAATCCAACACCACTTGGAGAACAGCCTCACTAACTAAACTAGTAATCCACATTGTAGGAGTTTTTGACTGAACAGGGCATACATGTAAGAATTACAATAAGATCTCAGCCAAGGGGTAATACAGGGCTGTTTGTTTGTTTGTTTGTTTGTTTGTTTGTTTGTTTGAACAAAATGCAAAGTGGAATCTGGTGGTTTCCTTTCTCAAGGGCTAAATGGCTTGCTAGTCGCCTGAAATTTTTAGATTGGGCATTTCAACAAAAAATTTAGAGCAGATGCAGAACAAAATGAAAATTTTCATCTCTGCAAGGCTTTCATTTTACCAACTGGAAAAAAGAGGTGGTGGGAAAGCCTTAACAAGGCTTAACTCCCTTCTAATACACATTCTCCCTAATTTGCCAGGAATGAGAGCCGGATCTTAGGCAACATGCTATGAATGTGCTACAATGCTTCGACATACTGGCATCGTCTAAATGACTGCAGAATGTGGTTGATTGTATATTTAAATAGATCAATCACTGGCACATAAATAATAAATAAGACAAAAAATTCTCTTTCCGTTTAACATGCAAGTCAGAATTTGGGGAGGGGGGGAGCGATGAAAGATTTTGGTTTCTCTCTCTTGTGTGTGAGTGTGTGTGTGTGTGTTTGTGTGTGTGTTTTCCCATTTGCCAGCATTTCAGAACTAAGAGATAAAAATCGGCAAATTCTTTTTTCTTTCTTGACAAAGAACGCGAGTCAAAAACTGGGAAGCAGATGGCTGCTTATATATTTCTCTCTTTTTTTTATTTACTGCAATACTAAAGCCACCATAAAAAAGCAAAGTTGAACAGACAGAGCTAATAATATAATCATTCAAAACACCTGCAAACAGTGCAGATGGGCAATTTCTGTCTGCAAAATCATCAGCGAAAGACCGCCTTCCCATATGGGCAAATCTATCTGCCTTGGAGCATCCAAAGCTTTGTCCCTTACCTTAAGAAAACCTGCACCAAACATATGCAGTCTTTTTATAGCAGAGCAGAAGTGCCTTGGATCTGTGGGCTTATTTTTAGCTAAATATAACTTACAGTACCTATAACCTTCTGCCACCGTGCTGGGTTTGTCCACTGTTGTGCAGCAGAAGAGCAAAAAAAATCCCAGGGATTTAAAAAGCGACCAGCATCCCCCAGAAAAGCAAACAGCTTTCCTTCTCAGTCAGAGTGTTTGCAATTGGATAATGTATATTAATGAACCAGCTAGCCCATGTTTCATTCCTAAATATCTTGCAATGGAAACTATGCCAGATAGAACCAAGGTGATTTTCTTTTCCCCCCCAAATTGCAGAACTTTTTTTTTTAATGCTAGCAGTCCTCATTTTGGATCCTGGTTGCAGTTTACCTCTTCTCAAAGGACACACACACAAACAAAAAAACAAAACAAAACAAAAAAGGAGGGAGGCAGATGGATATGAAAGGAAGAAAGCACAGCTGGCTAAATCCAGAGATATAAACAAATGAAAGGATGCTCCAGATAACCAGATAGGCTGTTGTTATGATTAAGCCCTTTTTAAAGCATTTCTTTGTCACTTATTCCACCGTTCGTTAAAGAAAAACCGAGTGCCATAAATGCCTCCACTCTCATCCGTCAGATCCTCACAACAACCTTGCGAGGTAAGACACGTAGATAATAACTGGCCCAAGGTCACCTTCATGGCCAGATAGGATGGCCACGAAGGCAAGAGTAACTGGCTTTCTGTACCATTAATGATTCTGGAGAAATGGGAATTTAAAGAGATACAGTAGTCGCTGGTCCATTAGGGTAAATGGGGCTCAGAGTCCATCCCTCTTCCCAAGGAACATTGGGAATTTATTCATTTCATAAAACTTATATGCCACTTGATTGTAAGAAAATAAGTTTGCAAAAAGAATAAAACCATAAAATTATCAATAAAAACCAGTTGAAAACAGCTCCTCAAAACTAGCTTTTTAAAATGGTAGTTTTGTGAACGGAAGAGGTAACACAGGCATAGGCAAACTCGGGCCTCCAGATGTTTTGGGACTACAACTCCCATCACCCCTAGCTAACAGGACCAGTGGTCAGGGATGATGGGAGTTGTAGTCCCAAAGCATCTGGAGGCCCGAGTTTGCCTATGCCTGAGATAACAACTCTTAGCGTGTTTACCTGCAATTCCCAGGATGCTTTGGGGGAACCCAGGGCTGTTAAAGAGACATGATAGTGCTTTGATGTTATCGTGTGAGTGTGGCCTGATTTTTTTGGCTATGCTATTCCCAAATTTCCAATGCTTTCAGTGGAAAGAATTTAACCACCAACCTATCCTAATATGTATGCATGCATGTTTTTATCCAATCCCTGCAGGTTCCCCTCCTCTGATTTCCACCTATTTTCCTAAGCTTTCAGTCTTCTAGTTCTTCTGAGCCACATCCCTAAGCATGCTGGATCAGGCCAGTGACCCATCTAGTCCAGCATCTTGTTCACACAATGGCTAACCAAATGTCTCAAAAGGAAACTCGCAAGTTAGGACCTGAGAACAAGAGCCCTCTCCCCTCCTGCAGTTTCCATCAAGTGATATTCAGAAGCATTCACTGCCTCCAACTGTGGTGGCAGAACATAGCAATCCTGGGTAGTAGCCATTGATAGCCCTTTCCTCCATGAATTTGTCTAATCCTCTTTTAAAGCCACCTGAGTTGGTGGCCATCACTTCCTCCTGTGGGAACAAGTAGCTCTGCCATAGATAGCTGCTGAGACATGCTCGGGTCCCAAGCTGCCGTGACTGGATGTGCCACATATGATCTACTATTTTTCAGGAAACCTAAATTTGTTTTGTTTAGTTGCTATCTACACCTTTATCAAAGTGCAAAGGCAGAACCTGCAATGAACGCCTTGAGATCTTCCCCACTGAGCAATCACAGCTTTCTTGTTTGGAAGGACCTTTCCTTCAGAGTTTTCCTAGATCTCCTTGAATCTAACAATAATTTTAATAATTACAAAAGGAGGGGGGGAAGGAACCCAAGACCTTTTGCTTGATGACTGGCTGTGCTCCCCATTTTTCCTCCAAGCGAAAGTCTCCGCTTTCATGTAATACATAAAAGAGCAATATTGCTGTGATGAACTAAGACACATGAAATGTCTAATTAACATTAAAATATTGTCTCTTGTCATTAGCTTCAGTTGCGCTTTAAGTGTCGGCTTCTGAGAGACAAGAGGTTCAAGCAACAGTGACCTGGGCCATGGGGAAAGAAAAAAAAAAGAATGAAACCCAAATAATAAATAACTAAACAATGAAGTCCAAGCGCATGCCGTGTTATACAGCATTATTTTCTTTGCTGTTGCTTAACCCAAATGGAATTTAAATATACCACCCTGAAATGAAAGAAAAACATTTTAAAACACAGACTGGGAAACCTGAGGGGAACCCTCCTGATGTTGGGGAACTCCAGAGCCCACCATCTCTGTCTGTTGGCCATGATTTAATTATTAACATAACATAACATAACATAACCTCACATAAAATAATAATAATAATAATAATAATAATAATAATAATAATAATAATAATAATAATATCATCATCATCATCATCATCATCATTAGAACAGCTGGCATTGTTCCAAAACAGCAGGGCCATCCCTATTATTGAGTGAAGTTGGGCATCCATTTCAGGCACCAGATGATGGGAGGCAGAATCTCCTCTGAGATTCTCAAACGAGCCTTCTGCTCCCAGGTATGAAGGAGGGCACAGTCATGTTAATAACATTAAAGTAAGATGCAACTGCCATTCTAGTATAATGGCAATGGCGCCCACCTGAGAGATGCTGGAACTGAGTTCCAGCTGAAAAAAAACCCTGCCTCCCACTGCTGGAATTTAGGCTTTTAACTGACACTGGCCACCTGAGGCGAAGGACAAGATGGCGCCCTTCACCATTCCATATGCAGAATCCAAGGGTGAGTTCATGGTGAGTTCTGGCACCTCTCTTTTCTAGAAAAAATGGCAGAAGGTATGTCTTAAACATCTTAAAACTTCTCCAAAATGATGGAAATACATCAAATGGTCTTTAGGCAGCCCTGTTTAGGGAAGTTTTTACTATTTAATGCTGTATTGTTTTTAACACTCAATTGGGACGGGGTTTAAATAATAAATTGTTAATATAATAAATAATAATAAATCAATAAATTATTCTTATTATTCTTTAGTACTTTTTATATGTTTTAAGCTGTCATGGGAAGGTAACACAGGTGCACAGGAAGCTGACCTATATTGAGTCAGGCCATTGGTCGATCTAGCTCAGTATTGTCTACACTCATTGGCAGTGGCTCTCCCACATTTCGCTCTCAGCCCTAATTGGAAATGCCATTGGGGAATTATTATTTTTTAAGATCACTTTTTATGTGATTATATTAGGCATACATTCCTTTTTGCTATATATGTTTATAGATATAGAATCTCTGCTGTTCACCACTTCAGAAACTTTCGTTAGATATCCATTTATAAATCCTCCAATTAAAAAAAAAACACATTTTTTTTTTGGGGGGGGAGGGATGTCTTTCCGGAGGAAGGAACCAAGAGTACCATACATCTTCAAGAAGTCAGACAAGTACCATGGAGTTGACGAGCCCATATTTCAGGGAATGTGAATAATTAGATCAGAAATTTGCAGTCCAGTCTAATTTTGAAAAATGTAGACAGAGAGTACCTAAAACCATTTCTGTCCTTTGGGAGAAACACTGTGTGAGGAGCTGGCATTCATGAGTGCCAGATTGAAGGCGGAGGGAACCTACTTTCCTTTGGCAGTCATCTTTTGGCAATACAAATAACCCAAGCCTAATGAACAAACTGGTCAGTCTAAAATTAAATGAATGATCTCTCATTGCCTGCATGTTCCCACCAGGATAATCACAAAAGGTGATCTGTTTCAGCAAATCAATTAGGTTCTACAAGCTGGCTTATTTACAAAGCAGGGAAGGTTCCAGCCACAACGCTCACCCCTCTCATTTGGAAGCTGGCAGTTCAGGGTTCCTTCCCCCCCCTCCTTTTCCAAGTGAAAAGTTAGAGTGCTAAAGTGTTGTTTAATCACTCATTCCTTCCAAGCAGCCTGATTCTTCCTTAAGCCAATTTTAATTTAGGCTTTGCGGCCCAGGCTTTCACTTCCTGACACTATCTGTGAAACTTGGCTAAAGCAATCAGTCCGTTTCTGCAGCAGGGAAAGGAGCGAGCGAGCAGTGCTGAGCACGCATCCAGGGGACGTGTTAGCATTTGGGAGGCTGGCTGGCCTTCCCTTTGCCGCGGTGTTTGTCACTGGTGATGAAATAAGCTCTTGAGCTGGACCAGCGTTGCATCTTAGCCAATGGATTTCATTTGGGCATAGGAAACGTTCATTCAGTTCCTTGTTCCTTTCTTCTTTTTAACTATATTTTTTTTGTCTCCAAAAATATGCATAAGAAAACAATCCTCATATATCACAACCCCCCAATGAAAGATCCCATGCATACCCAACGTAAATAATACAGTCAAACATTAAGCAAATTTGTCAATAGTTACATCAGTTACATGTCTTCTACTTTCCATCTTACAAGCAAGCTTGTTGGCTGCTTTAGGGGATGGGACCCAAAACAATGGATTCAAGTGGCAAGAAAGGCGATTCCAAGTAACCCTTAGGAAGATCTTTTTGACTGTAAGAGATGTCTGTTAGTGAAATGGATTCCCATGGAAGGTGGTGGCCTCTTTTTCATTTTTTAAGCCATCTATCACAGATTCTCTTGCTGTGATTCCTGCATCACATTGCATTGGATTTGATGACCACCAAGGTCCCGTCCAACTCTGCAATTCTATGATTATATAATTCTTAATAGATTGCCCCAATGTGAACCTGGGTTGTTGGTTGTGAGGGGGCAATATTGTCCGTTTCAAAGCAGTGCATAAGCATGTACCATACAGTTTCAAAATCCTATTTGTTATTTGTGTTTCTGAGTGCTCTGAGATGCTTTCTTAGTTTTACCATGAGGGCTATATTTTGTCATGTATCCCACCATGCCTCTGGAGTTCAGTTTGTAGCTGCTTTCCAATATTGTGTTGTTATATTTCTAGCCGCAGACATGAAAAAAGAGATTAGTAAGTCCTTAAATAGTAAATCCTTGTGGTGTAGTGGTTAAGAGCAGTAGTCTCGTAATCTGGGAAACCGGGTTCGCGTCTCTGCTCCTCCAAATGCAGCTGCTGGGTGACCTTGGGCCAGTCACACTTCTTTGAAGTCTCTCAGCCCCACTCACCTCACAGAGTGTTTGTTGTGGGGGAGGAAGTGAAAGGAAAATTTTAGCCGCTTTGAGACTCCTTAAAGGGAGTGAAAGGCGGGATATCAAATCCAAACTCTTCTTCTTCTTCTTCATCCATAGCCGTCAATAGCCCCCTCCTCCATAAATTTGTCTAATCCTCTTTTATAGCCATCCGACTTGGTGGCCATCACCACCTCCCATAGGAGTGAGTCCCATAGTTTAACTACACACTGCATGAAGTCTTTTCTTTTATCTGTCCTGAATCTTCCAACATTCAGCTTCCTGGGATGTCCATTTCTAGTGTTATGAGAAAGGGAGAATAACTTTTCTCTATCCACTTTATCCATGTTAAGTATAACCAATTTAATTCAAACAGAATTGAAAAAATACATATATATTAATGTAAGTTAAAATGGAAAAAGGCTAAATGTGTATTGCTGAAGAGCTGGTAACATTGTGAGTTTTCCAGTGTTGTTTCCTACTGGACTCTGAGCTCCTTAACAAATAACTGTTGGCTGTTTTCTGTTACTCTGAGCTGTTTTAGCCTCAGATCAGGTGGCAAAGGCATTGGGTTGCAAATCTCCATTTTGAAAGGGAGTTGCCTTTAGTCTTTGTCTCCCAAACTCCATGGAGTAAGTATGTAAATGAAGCTCTCCTAAAGGCTGGAATGCAGGCTGTGGAGAGAGGGAGAGAGACTTTTGCTTATAGGTCTTTTTGGATTATTTCATATTTTGTAAGATGCCTATACTGGACAGCACAAGACATTGTATGGATATTTTGGTTGTATCCTAGAAGCTTACGTTCTGTTTTTAAAGGGTTCTGCCTGTAAAAGTTTGAATGTTTTTATGGACCTGGACAATGATTCATTTCCCAAAAGAGTCAGTTCTTATGCTTCCAGTCATTTCAAACCGTGCAATAATAATACCACCAACACTCCATACTGTGTATATTTTTATAAATATCTATCATGTTGCCTCTTACTCACCTTTTATCTAAAGTCCCCAACTCTGCAAGCTTTCTTTATATGGGAGTCATTCCATTCTCTTGATATTTTTGGTTGCTCTTTTCTGAACCTTTTCCTAACCTTAACCTGTGGCCCTCCAGAGGTTGCAGGGCTCCAGCTCCCATCTTTCTTTACCATTGGCTACATTGGCTGGGTCTGATGGGTGTTGAGCCCCACAACAGCTGGAGGACCACAGTTTCCCATCCCTGTTTCAAACATTGTGCTGAATGCACACAGAAGAAGGGGCTCTCCCTATTGTATGTTCAGAGCGACAGCTGAAGAGTGCTCTTATTCTACTCTTACATCATTCTCCAAGAAGGTTTAGGTTTTAGAGGCACCCAAGCACAATTCTGTCTGTGCATGCTCCTATGGGAGTTGCTCCCTGAGAAGTGGATATAGCCTTGCAACCTACAGCATTGCACAGGTCCATGTCTGCCCACCCCCAATCAGTTTAATATTTTAACGTGGCATGAGGTTTGCAGCCTAAGTCATCAGATTAGCTACAATGGAGTATGTATGCATATATAGAGAGAGAAAGTTCTGGCCAGCCTTACAGTCTCATTGGAAGTGATAAGAGTCAGTGTAAGCTTAACCACACAGAGATCTGTCCTCGGTGATCTGTGGGGGAATTATCAACACTGCGACATTTGTCACATCTTTTCACAGGAGATGTCATTTTTTTCTTGAGGGTGGCTTGGTTATCTTATAGAGTATGCAAACAAAGTTATAAAGTCTACAAATTAAAGCAAGGATGAACACTCTGTTCTTTGGCTAACACAATGTACAGTATTCTATACTCCCATATCAAAATTGCATCTATTTTAATATACGGTAATTACACCAGAAAGGATTTCTGTCTCAACAGATGATGAATGTCTCAGTCCTGGCACAGTATAACACTTCATGTGGGCTTCATTGTTGCACAGTACACAAAAGAAATAGCTATTGAGCCTTGCTGGCTACCAGCAGTTGGGAGAAGCTTCTTTCAGCCATTCTGGAGGTTATTAAATGCACGTACGTGTGCAGAGCAAGACTACCTTCCTTGACGATGAGCTTTTCTTAAGTGCTAACAATCTCCATGCAATTAATTGCATAGTCCCCTGTGATAGATTAGTGTTCAAGTACTGGTTGAGGACCACATATGCAAGCTTTGAGGAATTTGGATTGCTTTGGGGGGTTTTCTCAGAACCCTAAGCAGCAACCCTGCACACATAACTGCTTAAATTCCATTGATTCTTATGGGGTTTAAGCAGTCGATATTCAGAGGGGTAGTCACATGTCCAAAGTCCCATTTGCATTAATTAATAACAAAAGAATAGCCACTGGATCTGGCCAATTGCATATCTAGTCCAGCATCCTGTTCCCACAGTGGCCAACCAGATGCCTTTGGGAAACCAGCATGCAGGACCCAAGTGTCAGGAGCTCAGCCTACACTTGAGTAGGACCCTGGTAGAGACACATGCCCGACTGGCATGTTCTCTCCCTCCTGATCAAATGTTCAGGAGCTTCAAAAGCTTTATTCAGCCCAAACATCACAGCAACTGATGCCAACCGACACCGGCACACTTAGGGATCTACAGAGTTTGTGCATCAAGCATAACAGACCTCAGCAACTCAGCATTTTGGCTAATCTACTTTATTTACATATAAACACACACAGAGCACTGCAACATGGCTCCCTCTCTCTCTCTAGCATCAGACAACAAAGAGAAAAAGCAAAGGTCGATAGTCCCACTTCACGGAACACAGTAACACAAACATCCTGTCTCCGTCACATCCTACTTTGTGGAGTCAAAACATATACCGTCATGTGAAAGACAACAATCCCATTGACTGCAATCATGGAGCAGGAATGCTAACACCGAGCACACGATCACTCTCCCTTCCTGTGATTTCCAGCAACTGGTATTCAGTAGCTCTGCTACTGTTGATCTCATCCAGAGCACTCTGGACCTCCTTGCACAGCTACTGCCTGTTTAGTTCCCCTCTCAAAGTATGTGTCAAGGACTTGAGTCCTCTCCAGACGGAGTATGCACTGACATTTTGTCCAATTACCCCCCCCCCCCTAAAATCAGGAACCAATACTGGGCAGAAGCAAGGAGCTTTCTTCCCAATGTGCTAGCTTTTCAACGTGTAGAGAGATTTCTTGATGTATCTGTGCATGAGGATGGATTCTGTGGGCCTTCTGAGGTGGTACTGAGTAGAGCTAAGCCAAAGTCTCATGTGTTTCAGTTTTCAATCTCCTGTCAAAATTTGCATGCTTGATGTAGGAGGAAATATAGGATGTTTGCACACACACTCACAAAACCAAATATGTTTCTCTGGGTTTCATCCAAGATACTAATCACAACTCAGACAGAGCTGTACAAAAGGCTCGGCACATAGGTTGGTTTTGAAGACTCTGGGGTAACAGGCAGTCCCCAAGCTGGCCCAAGGCCTTGTTATTGAGCTTCCCAGAGCCTGAAAAACCAGCTTTTCTGGGAACAGCCTGAGCTTTGATTAATATCCGGGAATTGAACAAAAGCAGACAATGCTCAAGGATACATCAGAGAAGCAGGAGAGATTGCAATAGAAACAAAAGCAAAACTGACCCTCTAGCACAGCTGCACAAGTGGATTATGCTGCAAATATTGCTGAACAATTGAATGGGCCAGCCCTACCATTAGGCAGAGTCAAGTAGCAGATACTGGGGGGGGGGGGTGTAACAGAGGAATGGCAGCAGACCTACAGCTGTTCCCTCTGAGTCCTTTCCCTATTCTCCTCTGTTGGAGGACAGAGCTGTGGGTAACACATGGCCTGCCCTCAGTCCCCTAATCTAGCCCCCTGCCCTCACACGTGGTTGAGGACACCGACTGCTGTCATTGAAACAAAGGTACAATTGCCAGCTCAGTTAGTTTCAGTTTCTGTGTGGAATGGGAAATACACCAAAGTGAGCAAGAGGCAACATGATACAGGTGTATAAATTTATGCATGGAATGGGGGAAGTGGATTGAGAAAAGCTGAATTCATGAAGCTCAATTCTGGAAGATTCAGGACAGATAAAGGGGAGTACTTCTTCACATAATGCATAGTTAAACTATGAAATTTACTCCCACAGCAAGCAGAGATGGCCACCAACTGAGATAGGATTGAGGATAGAGCAAATTCATGGAGGAGAGGGCTATTGATGGAGGTAGCAATGCTTCTGAATGCAAGTTGCTGAAAACCACAGGAAGGGAGGGTGCTCTAGGGCTTGAATCCTGCTTGCTGGTTTCCCACAGGCATGTGGCTGGCAACCGTGAAAAGAAGATACTGGACTAGATGGGCCTTTTTGCCCAATCCAGCAACTTCTTTATGTATTCTTACCATATTGCCCTTCACCCCAGACTACTAAATGTTTTGGACTGGTCCTGATAGGCTAAGATGGTTTTATAGTATGGAAATGTAGGACTCTTTGCTGTCCCTTAAGAGTAATTGCAGATTTGGTCCCGAAGACAGACATTTTGGAAGCAACTGCAGAAGGACTGCATTTCTGCATCTAAGCCTCCCCGCCACCCAAGAACATATTCCCATCCTCTTCTTTATTCACTACACAATGAACTGAGTCAAATGACAACAGAGAAAACTAAAATCAGGAGGAGCAGCACTCACATTGCCTATAGCAATAGGAAACTGGCGGGTGATGTGATAATGACAGACAGATCCTTATTCCCATTCTAGAGCCTGTCTACCACTAAGTAAGTCGTGTCGTCAATATCTGTCCCAGCGCTGTGTCCACCTTGCACAGTTGCCGTTCTCTTCTTCCTTCTTCCCTCCCAGCTTCCTGATTTGTCACTTGAAACCACCACTGAACTGCCAATATTATTATTACTCAGATGGAAGCTGTTCCGGAGTTTGGACAGTAGTAGATTTCTGTAGGCAAAAAAGAAGAAGAAAGGGCAAAGAATTTCAACAGCAGCTTTTGGTATGAGTTGCTAGTCACTGCCCCACCCCAACAAATGACTACCAGTGGGGAGTTCATGTAGTTCCTAGGGAACTACAAATTGCATAAGAAGACATACTAGAGGTTTAAGCGATTGATGGCCCCAGACCCCAAGACTGCACTGAAG
Organism: Podarcis gaigeae; assembly: GCF_964106915.1. Classification (NCBI taxonomy): domain Eukaryota; kingdom Metazoa; phylum Chordata; class Lepidosauria; order Squamata; family Lacertidae; genus Podarcis; species Podarcis gaigeae. The sequence continues at coordinate 30,378,524 of NC_139684.1, forward strand.
TGAAGCTACCTACTGCTAGGGATGGGGAAATCAGTCAGTTTCATGTCCTCTCCATTTCTCATTCTTCCAATCTTGAGTGCAGAGCTTGCACTTTCATATCAGTTTGTGTGTGTTCTTCAAGTCTGCATGAAAGTTCACCATCATTTTATTATCAATTTCTCCTAAAATACACATTGTTGTATGCAACTTTCCTAATGTACACATTTTTGCAAAGCAATTACCTTTAAGAGAATGCATTTTTGCATGTTTTTAACATACACATGTTTCTATGCAAGCTATATGCATTATTTGGATGGAGAATTGTGAATTTTGAGAAATGACTGTGTTTAATTGACAATCTTGGGATCTGTTTTAATTCTGTAAGCCGCTTAGAGTTTCTTTTTCTGATCAAGCAGTGTTATTTAAATGTTGTTAAATAAATTGTCATGGATGCTCTTAACTAACCCACACTCAGTGTGTAACCTTGGACCAGTTGCTATCTGTACTAATTAAATATCTCAGCTTGCTCTACCTTACAGGGTTATTGTAAGGGTGAAATTGGTTACCTTCCACCCTCAACAACTTAAAGGATTCAAGTCTTGCTATATAAATAACATTCCTTCCACTGGTAGGTCATTGTGCGAGCTTATAGTCCTTTGGTTCATTGTGGAATTAATAGATTGTGAATTAATAGATTCCCCATCAGCAACACATTCATAGCACCCCCAAGCAGACCCTGCTTTGAGCTTTTATTCTACAGATAAAACTTAAGATTTCATAGATGGGTCAAACGACGTTTAGGTTTTGTTGATGGGATAGAAATGAAATCATCAAGAAACAGCATCTTTCTTTCTTTTTCAATGCAATATAAAAATGAATTGCAGTGGTTTCAGGTGTAGGTCAGATACACGTTTATTCCAAATAAATCTTAGGTACAGTTCAAAAGATGCCTCTGATGTTTGAAATGAAAGGATGTCTGTCATCTTTCCCTCTCTCCCTCGCCCGTGTATTTTATTACAGTATATGCTTCCCCCCTCAAACAATGGATCCCCAGCCAGGAAGTGAAAGCTATTGTCAGACTAAGCAGAGCCATGTGTGGAGAGCTGAAATGCACGCAGCGAAGGGATCCATCTACATAGAAACCTGGATAAATAAGAGATGGAGTAGAAAAAAAGAAGGCAGGAGAGGAGTTATTGGAAATTGCTAGCCACCCACAGTCTGGATGGAGACATGAGGCAGGCATTGGGTTGAAGGTCACAACTTTATTTTGACATTCTGGGCCTGCCAGTTGCTGGAAACCACAGGAAATGTGAGTTGAGCTACCAATGGCTACCATCCCTGATAGGTTCTACCTCCACTGTGGGAGGCAGTAATGCTTCTGAATTCCACTGGCTGGAAGACACAGGAGGGAAGAGTGCTGTTGAACTCAGGTCATCCTTGTAGGCTTCCCATAAGCATCTGGTCCCTGTCCCCCACACATTTTATACTTCCTTGTAGAAGTCCTTCTTCAGACAGGGCAAAGGAAACCCCAGCACTCATTCCCACAAGAGGCCACCAACCTAGATGGCTTTGGACAAATTCATGGAGGAGAAGGCTATCAATACCTCCTAGCCATGATGGCTCTGCTCTGCCTCCACAGTTGGAGGTAGCAATGCTTCTGAACACCAATTGCTGGAAACCACAGAGAGGGAGAGTGCTCTTTTGCTTGGGTCCTGCTTGAGGGTTCCCCAACTGGGGAATCTGGTTGGCCACTGTGAGAGCAGGATGTTGGACTAGATGGGCCATTGCCCTGTGCAGAGAACTCTTCTTATCTTCTTTAAATCAGTGGCTCTCAAACATTTGTGGCTCCCAAACATTTGGGGCCCATCCTCCCCCTTGGTGCCATAAACTCACCTCAATGCTCCCCCTATCCTACAGTATAAAAAGCATTCTTCAGAATAGTGGTTTGCATGATCCACTAAGGAAGTAATAGCACAATAACATTCAAAACCGTAACAATTCTTTGCTCATTTATTCAAAACCCAATGGAAACTATTTATTTTAATTAATTCCATTGATACCTTCCGCTCTCCCTGCAACCCCTTGCCCCAGGTAATCCCACCGCTCCCCAGGGGGCACTACCACCCATTTCGAGAACCACTGCTTTGAATGTGTGATGTGCATATGACCTTGTAGCAATCAGAGATGTATGATGCAACCACAATGGGGGACTTCCCACTGCTCCCCACCTTTTGTCTCCCAAGGTATGATCAGCTGTGGGGGTTGGAGGAGTTGCTGAGCTGCCATTTCCCAACTGCATCTCTTTGCCTTCTTCCAGCCTGAACATCCCATCCCGCGGTCCCAGCGGTGCACAAGCTCCCCTCCTTGGCTGGGCTTGGTTCCTGCACCCCGTCTCTCAATACTCCTCAGCCTGCATGTGTTAAGCAGTGCTGAAAATTAGCCTTCTCTCAGTGAATGGCAGAACGGCATTAAGGGTATGCCTCTTTCCATCCAGACAGAAAACTTACAATGAGGATGAATTTGTAATTACACACATGTCAGAATAGAGAGCATGATATTTTTCAGGGTCTTTATTGAACATTGCTTTAGAATATATTTTTTTCCCTTGTAGGAAAAAAGAAAGAAAGAAAGAAAAGAGAGCCTTATTGTACATCATCCTTGTCATGGGACTTTTGTAAATTTTGTCCAACTATATGTGTGTGTGTGTTTTCCATGTTTCCCTGACACAGAACTTGCCGACAAGCTGCTATTCTATGATTGATGTACTTATTTCTACTAAACTACCCCTAACCAAGCATATCATTTTTATACAGTACGTGTATATTCAATTTCCTACAGTTTTGACTACTAAACTGTCTCAGTGGTGGAACAAATACATTGAGCAGGTTATGAAGGTCTCGATGAACTCATGCAATCACCTGGATAAAGAAATGGAACTCAGGTACTTTTCATTGATGGCTTTGGCTTTGGCACATAAGGTCCTCTTTTTTATAAAGCTAGGTACAGACAAAAGCAGGGGGGCGTTATGTGTGTGCCCCCCCGACAACTTGAAGGCAACGTAATAAAGATTCATTACGTGTAGTACTAACCAATTTTTTTTTGTTAAAAATAATAATATCTGTTTCACTATATAATATCTGTTTGAACAGGCTCTGTGGATTCTTGTGGTGCTTTTAAGAAACCCCCGCAAAGTCTACTTGATCAAAGACCATGGAGGAATGTTTTCTTAAAAGGAACAGGTAAGTTCACAGACAATACTAGATATCTTCTGAGGCTTCAGGCTACCATGCACAGCCATTTTGCACACTGATTCAGGTGATCTGGTTGACATCATTCACTTGGAAAGAAGGATGGAAGGAAGGAAGGAAGGAAGGAAGGAAGGAAGGAAGGAAGGAAGGAAGGAAGGAGCAACAACATAGCAACAACTGCTCAGATAACAAATAATGCTAGACAAGTCTCTGGAAATAATCCTTCTAGTTCCAAGTAGTTAATTGCCTCCTTATTCTTACTGCCACACATTGGAATTTGGTGATTATCAATGATGCCTATGGGAGAGCCATCTCTCAGCAAGTATTTAATATAGAATTGGCCTGATCTTTCCTGGTAGTCTTTGCCATAACATTTTTATGACCAGGTATTATTATTATTATTATGCATTTCACCTCCCCAGCCCATGTCCTTTGGGCTTTCCAAAGGAAGGAGATACTTCTGAGCAAATGCCAACCCTTATCTCCCTAAGAGAAAATAAAGAGAGGGAAAGGGAAATGTCTTCTCCGTCGAATGCCATTTTCTGCTCTTCTCTCCCCAATGCATGCCAAATCATGGCATCTGTTCCTGCTGTTCTTTAGTTCTCCCATCCAGCGTGTTTTTCAACTTCCTAGGAACATTTGTGGTTCTTAAATCCAAAGGTCATGTTTAACATTAGAGGGGTGTTTTTTTTGGTGGAGAAGAAGAAGGCAGCGGATGTGTGTGTGAGAGAGATGGGGTCTGTTTCTGTTGGAAAACGGTTGGCTTGGCTCTTGTTGTTTTTTCTCCCCTCAATTCCTTTCTTAGCTGTTCATTAGCTTTTACATCTGATGGGTTTTCTAACATTTCAGCACAGAGCACTGCAAGTTTCAGTTTCATACAGTGTGGTTGTGGGGTCAACAAGGGTTAAAAAGGTTTGCCACCCTCTTGCCAGTTGTGTCTGTGAATGCTGCAAGGAGGAGAGTCGTCTCACGCAGTCACAGCATGTAGAAGGAGGCACTTTTGTCAGAGGCCAGGAGAAAATTCAGGCTCCATCCAAACCCCACTAGCTTTCTTCTAAAAAAAAGGCTCTTACAGTAAATACTCAAAAATCTCTTGAATTATATATGACAGTTTTATGCAGAGATACAGTGAGCTTAAGCCACCAAATTCCTCCTCTCCTTTCTTCTTCGGTGTTCAAACTGCGAATCCAGACCTCAAATGCTAGTAAGGTAACCTTTTTCTTCTTCTTTTTTGAGGCTGTTGATTTATGGTATGCAGTGTAGGCTGTGATCCTAGACCCACTCACCTAGAAGGGAGCCAAACCATTAAGAGCCTGGTTCTCACTATCCAACACACATTGCACACATAGACCAACAAACTACGGTTTCCAGAGTTCTTTGAGCACTATCATAGTGCTTTAAATGTGTGGTGCAAATGTGGCCATTGTGTTATTCTGAGGCAGTATAACACACACTCTCTCTCTCTTTGTGTGTGTGTGTGTGTATGAGAGAGAGAGAGAGAGAGAGAGAGAGAGAGAGAGAGAGAGAGAAGGATGTTGGGTGCTGAGTTATTTTTGCCTCAGGAGAATCTCAGGTCCTTAGACCAAATGCCTGGCCTCTCTATCTAGCCCTTGGGATTCTCCCCAGCCCATGCCTCCTCACCAGGCCACCCCCCTCACTGGCCCAACCCCACACCTTCTTCCAGTTTCTTTACCTGGATGAAATGTGTCCTTGAACAGTAATAATGCCTCTTGGGAAAGCGCTTGTGTGCTTGGACGCCGGCCTACTGTCCCAAGCTAAGAATCACATCCACTGCCCCGCTCATCACTGCAATGTGGCCCTGGAACAGAAGGGAATGTGGCCCTCTGACTGAAAAACCTTCACCACTCCTGCTTTCATCCTTTTCAGGTATTCTGTTTGCATGTCAAGCAGATGCAGGGGACAGGCTGTGTTGAGACGTTCCACCTCTCCATTGTGTTTCCCTCACCCTAGTGCAGAAAAAGATGGAGAAGCCCTTCAGAAAGAAATACTGTAATCTTCCTTCCTTCCTTCCTTCCTTCCTTCCTTCCTTCCTTCCTTCCTTCCTTGTGGAGGGCGAGAGAATGAAAAGCACCTTCTGATAAATTTCAGCTCAGCTCCAGGCAGTACAGTGGGATGTCAAGCAGCTGAGAAGCTGGTGGTTCTCTCTCCGATTGGTTGGCTATGTCACAACTGGCGTAGGTAGAACATCACAGGAGCTTGTTGGATCAGACCAATGGCCCATCTAGTCCAGCACGCTTTTCTCAGAGTGGCTGAACTGTTGCCTATGGGAACCCAGCAAGCAGGATTTGAGCACAAGAGCAACTCTTCCCTCCTGTGGCTCCCAGAATTGTTTGGTTTTGTGTATGTTACATATATAGTGCCTTTTTGAAAAAGAAATGCTGGGTGGAGGGGGATAATCGTATGTGAAAAGCTTATAATGTTGTTTTTTTAATTAAAAAAAGAAAGAAAGACTGACTAGGTTTGAGAATGGATTATTCCACCAAAGACTCCCTGTCTTAGGCCCTGCTGCCTAGCAATGTCTACCTTTGGACACAAGCATTGTGTTCAGAACTACAGGTCTTGAACCCTTCCTCCTAATACCCTGAGGCTCTCCCTTGGACCAAACAAAAGCTAGATGCTATTTCTGCCTGCAAGGTTAATCTTAGTACATTTGTTCTCAATTGCATATAAATCTCAGCAGCGTACATATGTGTGTGTTTTTGAAAGTATATTTGTTATAAGTTGTAAAGCACCTTAGGATGCAACATCTGAAAGGACCAATAAAGGGACATTGGAGCACTCTGCAATTTTTATATTTCATTGTGCAACAATTGTACATTGACTATTGAGGAGCCAAACCTATTATATATTTGAAGAGAGTAACCTGGGAAATGATTTCAATAATGTTTTGCCGTCTTCATAATGATCAGAAACAGTAGTTGAGATGCACAGGAACAGTATGTGTATTTATACACACACACCACTAGATAATTGATGTGAGCTCCTTCCTCTCATTATAACAAGAAAAAGACTTAAGAAGAATATGAGACATACGTCTTTTGTAACATATTTTGAAAGAATTTGCTTCCTGTTAGGTGTATTGAATTTTTCAAACCTCCATATATTTATGGCGAAGTGTAACAAATTACTTATAGCTCACAAAAGCTTATGGCATACGATTACCCTTAATTAATGGGTAAGTGCAAGCCTTTATTATTCAATGAAACTAATTTATTATCTTAATTCTCTGATGTTCTGTCCCACGTTTCTATCGAAACCATTGTTTGCACCATGGAAACCAGCTGCCACTATATGTAGGGGGGTCTCTTTTTATGACCCACACCACCTAATTAGATGACATTGTTCTTTCAAAACTACCACCCCAAGAGGGGTGAACCGTCATGCTGTAGCTTCCATTGGTGACCAGTGAGGCAAAGCCCTCACTGGTGTTCCTGTATCTGTAGCTGCAAGAACACCCTTCTCCTCTCCTGTGCATTCATACAACTCTATTATTTTCCTCTCCGTTATTTTCTCCTTGATGCTTTTGTGCGTACCTCTCTCCCCCGCACACACACCTTTTTTCCTCTGAGCAGCAGCACAGTCGCCTTACCTGTCCCCTTGTCTCTTCTATTAGGCTCAGCTAGTTAACTGAAAGCAAGTGAAAAGAGCTGAAAGCTAGTGGGTGTCTGAGCTGCCTAGCCGAGAGTTTCCCCAGCTAATTGCCAGTCCTAATAGGCACCATTAGCCGCTACAAGCCCTTTGAGATGGCCCTGGGCTCCTCTCAGGTAACAGCCATCACCAGATAAAGGCTGAAATATGCTCCATTTAGAGAGACACTTGCAGACAGGGATGTCACAGGCTGCCAATTATGTTCTGCCTGTACACAGTCACTTCCAAGCAGTAGGCAAGACACATACATCGGGAGCTAAAGGGACGAGCTGTGTACTATCTTGAACTACAAACGTGCAGGGCTTATGGGGACGCACCCCCTTTTCAAATTAGGCCACATCAAGTTTCAATTATCGCCTCCTTTGTTATCTCCCGACTGGCGACGCAGCTCAAAGCACCATCAATGTGGCAAAGCCCCAGAGAATTCCATGGAGCAATGCAATGCCTGCACATTCTGATCTGCTCTTGTGGAAGCTGCAGAAGCAGGAACACAACCATCACAACTTGTCTGGCATGGCATAAGAGACCCATTCCTCTAAGGGAGGGGGAAAGGAAAAAAATAATAATCCATGGGTTTTAGTCTGGTGGAATTTTGGCTGGCGGTAAGATTAGTCTGGTGGTATGTTTCAGGAGTGGGGAAAGAATTGTAAGCAGAGCCTTCACCGCACTTTTTAAAAAGCAGAATTCAAATCAAATTGTAAGGTGGGAAAAACTATTTGTCAAGTGAAACATCTGTAGAAAGCCAAAGAAGGTTCAACCAGAAAAGAAAAAGATATTTCAGTTGGAGGATCACCACATCTCTAAACTAATGAATGAATTAAGCCACACAGGATGAATTTGCGCAGTCAATACATCTTCATGATAAAAATATATAAAATTATGCATGGCATAGAGAAAGTGGATAGAGAAAAGTCCCCACCCCCTTAACACTAGAACTCATCGACATCCAATGAAGCTGAGAGTTTCAGGACAGAAAAAAGAAAATCCTTCCTCACACAGCACATAGTTAAATGATGGAACTCGCTCCCACAGGAGACAATGATGGCCACCAACTTGGATGGCCTTAAAAGAGGATTGGAAAAAACCATGGAAGAGAAGGCTATTTGATGGCTACTAGTCAAAATGACTATGATCTGCCTCCATGGTTGAAAGTGGTAATGTCTCTGAATACCAGTAAGTGGAAACCACAGTTGGGGGGAGGGTTGTTGTTCTTGGGTCCTGCTTGTGGGATTCCCATTGTGGAATCTGGCTGGCCACTGTGAGAACAGGATACTGGACTAGATGGACCAGCAAGGCTCTTATGTTCTTATGCTCATTGTTCATGTATTTTTATTAGTATCCTTGTTCATAGATATTTTCATAGATATCTTCATCCATATGAAGTTGATCCCATGGCCATAACGAAGCATGAACAACTGCTCTGTAAAGATGACCTGCTCACAGTTATATACCAGTGGTTCATCCCATTTCATTGATTCACATAGGCATTTCCTCAATATCACCATACCACAAAGATTAAGCTTGCTGATGTTCATCTGCAGGAAGTACCATGTGCTGTGATATGGTTAGATGCCATTGCTGTATTTGTCATGACATTGAGCTGCATGGGAATCCTGTCAATTAATACAGCTGCCTGAACCTGTGCTTCTTCTTGGCATTAAGGTATCTGCATGGAAGGTATTATTCACCACCACATTCACATGCAATACCTATGTCTGAAATCACGTGATGCATTCAATACAATCTAAGTCTACAGCAGCAGTAAAATCCAAAGTTGGGTCCAAGTGCACCACACTGTCTGAAAAATAGGCTAAATACCTCTTCTGATGCTCTGGGCAGTATCCCATGCTAATCTTACTCAGAGTAGATCCATCAAAGTAATGGGAATCACTAGCCTATTAATTTCAATGGGTCTCTTCTGAGTAGGACTTGGTTGGCTGCAAGCCTCAGAGTTCAGCTAGACACCAAAGTCACACAATCCAGTGAAGACGCAATAGTACAAAGTAAAATACTCTGTGGAACAAGTGCCAACTATGTCTTTATACAAATGAGACTGACGATCAATCTAGCACTGTTTTAGCAGAAAGGCTGCAGCATGCTCATATCTTGGAAGAGAGTATTATTTTTCAATCTTTAAAGAAACTTCACTCACACCAAACAGAAAATCTTGGAAACCCTACAGCAAGAAGTCTGGGTCCACTGCCAACAATATTTTCCCTAAGATTGTCAGAAATCATACCTACATCATGAAATATACAGAGTGTTTTATTTTAAAACTGTTTATTACCCTACATTTGCCATATGGTAGTGATGAGACAGTCTTGGTTCCTCTGCAATGCCAGACTCGCAGTACCCATCATAACAGATTCAGAGGAAACAGACGAGTGTTCAGCAGAGGAATATTTCACTTGGTTGATGGGGAATACTCAAAGAATGAAGACTCAACAGCTTTGACTTAGCAAGGGATTAAAATGACCAAGGGTCTAGAAACCAAGCCTTATGAGAAGTGGTTGAGGGTGTTGGACTTGGTGATCCCAGGGTCCCTTTGAACCCTGCAATTCAACAATTCTATAATCCATCAGTGCCAGATCCATGCCTTCAGTGCTTCTCCTTTCTTCCCTGACTTTGCCACTTTCTGCATCTTCTGGGACCAATCACCACAACTACCTGGCCCCAAAGGACGAGTGAGAGGAAGGGCAGCAGTGCTTGCTATTCCTTTTCAATCCCCCATGTCTCCCTGGGTCCCTGCCACTGGGCAAGAAGGAGAAAGCAGAAATGGGAATAGCTTGAGCAGCAGTAGCAGCAGGACCAGGGAGCTGTGTTGGTCATCACTGGACCTCCACATGAAGGAAGGCACACAGCAGTGTCCACCATTGGTGCCAGAACTGGGGTTTTCATAGAAGCAGAGGTGATATTTACTTGCAGGCTGACCTGTCTGTTCTTTGAATTGGTTGTGGCTTTTTTTCTTGCTAACCTGGCATTGCAGGAAGTGCCATGTCAAGCATTGTCAAGGGTCCACTGGTAGAGAAGGAGTCATTTGCAGTTCCATATTACCAAGTTACAATCAAAGTCTCAGTCTAATATAGCATAGCAGTTAACCCAGCCCTAGTTACTGCACAAAGACATGCCCAATGGATTAAAATAAGGACAACACTCCTAAGAAACAAAGGTCTGATTATTTATTTTTTACTTACCTTTGTTGCACTTCTGGGGATTTCCCTCATGTGTTTGCTGTTTATGATTTGTAGTCTTGCATTTTACAAAAATTTATATATATATATAAAAACATGAACCGGAATAATTCATTGATGTATATAGGACAAGTCTCACATAGTTACTTGATGATGGTTCTCAATATGAGTAGAGAGCAAAGACATTTGAGAAATAAGCAAATCCTCTTTCCCTACTTTCCAAAACCTTTTTTTCCATGAGATTAATTTTTATCCCAAACATCTTTTATTCCTTCTTCAAAAACCCTGTTAGTTGTCCCCCCCCCCACTAGAGAGTTTAGCCCCCTTGCTTCATTAATCTTGTCTCCCAGATCCTTCCATTGTTTTCAAACCATTTAGGGGGCTTTGTTCCATATCTAGCATCACTGATGAGAACAAATCTATCTTTGATTAAATGAATCAGATAGACGTGAGATAAGGGGAAACAGATTCTTGAGATGCTTCTGGCATTACAAAATACCTTTGCAACTGCCCATCTGACTCCTCTGAGGACAACATCAAAGCCTATGATTGTGCATGAGAAAGTAGAGGAAAATGGCATGGCAGGCACAAAATGGTACCTAGACAAAGGCAATTGGGGATTTGAGGCCCTCAGCTTATAACACCTGCTTTCTACATCACATAGATTCTTACATTCAACTCTTGATGTTTTGATGGCAAAGGTGAGACCAGGACAGCAGTTCCCAAAGTGAGCGGAAACCAGTGTGATTACTTAGGAGCAAGGAGGCATCAGCGTCCTTGTAGGTGTACCTGGAGGTGTAAATGACTATCAGACTTTGAAAAGCTATTATCACTGGATCAAGACAATAAATTTTGTTGAATTGATTAAACTAGATAGTTTTAAATGGGTTTTGAATAAACGTGCAATGAATTGTTACTGTTATGATGTCATTGTGTTATTAGCTTCCTTTGTGGGTCATGCAGACTGCTATTCTGAATGATGTTTTTTACAGGGTGGGGTAGGGGGCACTGGGGATGAGTTTATGGAGCCAAGGGGGCAGTGCCCCAGGAAACCTCAGGAATCACTAGGCTAGGAGAACCTGTGGCCATCCAGATCTTTTTGGACTCTGACTCAAAACAGCCCCATTCTTCAGTGTATCTGAAGAAGTGTGAATGCACACGAAAGCTCATACCAAGAACTGACTTAGTTGGTCTTTAAGGTGCTACTGGAAGGAATTTTTTTTTGTTTTGACCATTGCCAATGGTCAGGGATGGTGGTTGGTGAAATCCAACAACATCTGAAAGGCACCATGTTGGGTATCAGAGCTTCTCTGACCATGCCTCACATTATTAATGCTCTCCCAGTGGCTTATACTTATGATATGAAAGCACAGAACAACCTGGTTCTTCCATTTCGTCCTTCCCATATTTCAATCCACTTGTATTTCTACATATAAATTTAAGCCAGAGTTCTGTTTCCCTGTGGTCACTCTCTAACCCCTAACTCAAGATTACTTATGTGACAATCTGCGGGTCGCCATTGCAGAGAATGCCCTTTCTTCCAATTCCTTCTCTGGGGCACCTGATGCTCATTAGAAAGACTTGAGTGCCTTGGGAAAAGTATATTCCCCATGAAACCCACCACCGGGGACACTACCATTGCAATGTCTCAGGTGGCAGGGAAAGAGGTAGACTGCTTTATATCAGGATTCTGGAAATAAGCAGACACACATTGGGACACAGAAACACATTAGAACCAGGGCAAATTCATATCCTGAGTTTAAAAATCCTATCATTGAAAGCCCCCCCTCCTCAGTCTTCACATAGAGCCTTTAACCTCTGTTAACAGTGAATCAGACGCCCACAAGCACATTTGGCTGTTGAGGTATGGGCAAGAGCAAGAGATCTTGTTAGGCTTTCTTACTGTAGTGTGTGTTACCAGACTCTGTGCTTTAAGCATGCACATACACTGAGTTGGGAGTTGGAGGGAACCTCTGTAGCATTTTCATTTCCTACAAGCTGCAATTCCTATGAACAATAATTATAAGACACATGAAATATACAAGAGCAGCTGAGCATATTTCAGTCAGCAGTCCAGGAAAGTCCTCAAGTATGCATGTCCACACTCTGAAAAGAGAGTGCCTTCAAGTATTAAATTAGCAAAGCGAATAGATATGCATTTTTGTATTTCATTTTTACAGATGCATTTGCAACCAAATTAGCAACTGGATTTTCTCCAATATAAATAAGAAAACCCCTTGCACTTACCTATTAATTAAGAATAATGTTATGCCATAAGCTTTTGTGGTGTAATTTGTAACTCTTCACTCTAATAAATATGGAGCTGATTAAAATTTCAGAGCACCCTATATGCCATAAATTCATAGCACACGGTGTATTGGCCAACATCCATTCACTTTATACAGCCCTTTCCCCAATGAATTTCATTCAAAGAGAACAGGGGTGTGCAAATTAAGGATGCTGTATTAAGTGGTTTCTGGGTGGCAATTTTGGAACAGCAGCAACACCATTATAGAAAATGAAGTCTAAAGTGTATTCTGAGCACCATAGCCTGACCACATGCTTCTGAGTTGGGCTGAGAAGAGCTGCAATGTGACAATGCAAACGTTTAGAGGGTTGTGGTACTTGTGCGCCACTACCCAAAAAGAAGAAAGACATCACTGAAAAAGAGTGCCCATGTTTGCAGTAATGTTGCACTTGTAAATGTATGTGTAGAGATGCAAATTTAGAAATAGTGGGCTGTGTGCAACACAGGAGATCATATGCCAGAGGACAGGTAAGTTTCAATAAGAACATGCATAAGCATATAAGAAGAGTCTGCCGGATCAGACCAATGGCCCATCCTGTTCTCACAGCAGCCAACCAGATGCCAAAGGGAAACCTCCAAGGAGGACCCAAGCACAAAACACCCCTATTACCCCTGTGGTTTCCAACAACTGGAATTAAAATTGCTACTAGCCATCATGACTAGTACCCTTTGAACACAGTTGCCACCTCCATTGTTCTGTGTCACCCTCTTTTCAAGCCATGCAAGTTGCTGGCCATCACTGCCTTCTGTGGGAGTGAGTTCCATAGTTTAACTATGCAGTGTGTGAAGAAGTACTTTCTTTTGCCTGTCTTGAATCTTCCAACATTCAGCTTCACTGGATGCCCATGAATTCTGGTGTTACGAGAGAAAACCATGTGATACATAGTTTTATAAACTGCTATCATGTAGCCTCTTACTCTCCTTTTTCTCTAAACCAGGCATAGCCAAACCTGGCCCTCCAGCTGTTTTGGGACTACAATTCCCATCATCCCTGACCACTGGTTCATGATAGCTAGGGATGATGGGAGTTGTAGTCCCAAAATAGCTAAAGGGCCAAGTCTAGCTAAAATGTTCAGAGCAACAGTTGCATTAGTGGAATCTCCTTCTGAAACAGATTGCATGACAGAGTTACCAGCAAACGGCTTCCAAATTCTCTTGCACAATGACATTCCGCTTGTGCAAAACATTTCGCCCCAAAGAACAAGTATACCACTTCAACTTTAGCCATGAGCATGCAAGTAGGGCTGCATTAGCTCCTCTTTCATCCGAAGGAACCTAAAACATTTTAAATGCTCATTAAAAACTATTTATATTTTAACTCTGGTAATCATGGTTTTTTCTTTCTTTCTTTTTTCTTTTTTGGGGGTGTGGGGGTCATGGAAGTCTACGTTGCCCTGTTTAGAATGACTGGGAGAGGGATGTGAGGAATACGTTTCTTGGGCTAACCAAGACATTCATTGAGGGAGACATCAGGGAAAGCTCACACCTCCTCTTGCCAGTCTTTGAATCTCCCTGGGGAAGCCTGTCTCACTCTTCAGGCTCCCAAGCAATGGCATTCTGAAAGGCAATGTCAATTGTATGAAACACTCCTGCCTTTAAAGCTGAGGTTTCTACACTTTCAGAGAGTGAGACAGAGAGAGAGAGACCGACAACCAACAGATGCAATTTAACAGGGGGTGAAACCAAACCGCTTAACTTATTACGACAATGTAGCATTCAATATTACGAGCTGGAGCACGAGGTTGCTTTAATTGAGTATAAGATGCATAGTTTTCTGAATGATCGAAATTCAATTCTAACAGTATTTTTTGGCAACACGTGTAACACTTTTCAGATTTGCTGGAGATATCTTGTCATTGTACACTCAGAAAGAGCAAAACAGGTTAAGGATGATCCAGTAAAGAGTGGTCACAGCAGGTTAGAATATATAAATCTGACTTAGAGTCAGAATATTGGTCCATCTCACACAGTATTGTATCTAACAGCAGTGGGGCCCATCTAGTCCAGCATCCTGTTCCCACAGTGGCCAATGAGATGCACTAATGGGAACAAGCAAGATCTGAGCACAAGAGGACTCTCCTCTCTTGTGGTTTCCAGAAACTGGCATTTTGAAGTATCACTGACTCCAGCTGCACAGCAGAACAGAGCCATCATGGCTAGTAACCACTACTGTTTACTGTATGAGAGCTAATGCTATATACGGATGTCAAGAAAGTTAAGCAAGTTAGACAAGGTGATCCTTTTTGGGGCATGAAAAATATCAATGATTTGGGTAGGGTGGGAGGAAACACTGACTCTACTTAAACAGGTGGGCTTTTTATTTTTTGACATTTGTCTAGGTCATCAAGTAGCAGTTCTCTTAATGCCTTCTTGGTGCAAGTCAAGGAAACATCCTAGCAAATGTTCAAGGTTGGACAGGCGAGTTCATAAAATGCATATCCGTGACGCATAGCAACCTGTGTCCCACAAATCCCCTATTTTATGTCTTACATCCTTGCCTTCTTGAACTTAGATCTTATCACCTACCACAAACAAAGGCAGTATCTGAAATGGTCAATACCTGGACTCTGAGCAGCAGGCCAGCTGCAGGCATCATTAGGGATGTGGCAGATAGATATCACCTTGTCCTGGGAAGAGCCATGAACAAATTATCTTATATGCTGTTATCTCATGGGCACCATGGAGCTCAAAGTGTTGTCGTTCAGATAAGAGACAGAAGTCAGGGCTTTGCCATTAAATTTCCATGGCAGTTTTTGGAGAACAGGAAGAAGGATGCGATGCTCAATCTCCCATCTACTTATCTCAGATCCACTTGAGCTTTCCTTAACTTTGCAAGAAATACAGCAATCAACGTCCTGTTAAGCACTTGCCCTCCTCTCCCCACCCCAGCTTCACCCTTAGAGATATAGGAAGCTGCCTCAGACTGAGTCAGACCATTGGTCTATGTAGTGTAGTATAACTGACTGGCAAGCACATTCCATGGTTTCAGGCAGGGACATTCCCAGCCAGAAATTGAAACTAGGGCTTTCTGCTTCAAAATGGGTGTCTACCATTGAGTTGCAGCCAGGGTTGCCAGGTTAGGAGAATCCTAGATTCTGGAATTTCAGGACTCAACCCTTTGATTGGGGGCAGGCTCTGGAAATTGAGGTTATTTGTGAGAGGGGAGCAAATGAAGGCAGACCAATTCATGGAAGGCAAGGCTATCACAATGGCAAGCTTCTACCTCCACTGTTAAGAACAGTTAAGAACAGCCTCCAAGAACATAATGCGAGCCTGCTGAATCAGGCCAATGGTCCATCTAGTCCAGCATCCTATTCTCACAGTTACCAATCAGATGCCTGTGTCGGAAGCATGCAAGAAGAAGGACCTGAACACCACAGCACTCTCCCATCCTGCAGTTTCCAGCAACTGGTATTCAGGTGCACTTCACCTCTGACAATGGAGGTAGAACATAGCTACCAGAGTCAGTAGCCACTGATACCATTGTCCTCCATGAGTTTGTCTGCAATCCTATTTGAAAGCCATCCTCTGAATACTAGCTGCTGGGAATCACTGGTGGAGGAGAATGGTGTGGTCAGGTCCTGATTGCATGCTTCCCATTGGGACATCTGGTTGGCTGTTGTGTGTTCTGGATGCTGGACTAGACAGGCCCCCTTTGGCCTCATCCAGCAGCCAGACTCTTCTAATGTTAGCAAGAGATGCAAGTATTCCTTGCCTATCTCCTTTTGTAGATGCACAGGTGAAGAACATCCTTTCCAATGCTGCTCTCTTTCTTCCCCTCCCTCTCCCTTTCTGCACCACACTGTCTGGAGTACAAATCTTTCACGGGCTTAACAAAGACCCCAAATGACAAGCAGGTTTGCTTTAATGAATTTTTGTTTGCATAGCTGACTAGCATCACGTTAAGACAGGTACCGCGGTGTAACGTAACATCCTAATCAATAGTTAAAAGGTGCTGAACAATCCCTGAGATGGAACAGCCTGAAAAACCCACACAGGGTCTCTAGCTGCTGTCTGGAGAAGGAGAAGAGAGGAAAGCGCCGCATCAATTTATGCGCAAATTGGTCGCATTTTCACACATAGCCCCAATTATCTAAAAAGGGTTTAACATTATATTTATATTGATAAGCTTAACAATGTTGAACTGCGACTCGCCGATGATCTCTTTACAATTCACATCCAAAGAGAGCAGAAGGAGTAATTGGAAAGCTTCCAGGATGTCAAGAAATAGAAGCAGCCTTGGTGGTGAGGAGGAGAAGGAGAGGGAAGGGGGGAGGAAGGAGAGGAGGAGATGAAAACGGCAGTACAAGGTCTGGCTTTTGCTGAAATTACAACATAAATTCCAAATGAAGGATGGCCAAGAATAACTCAACAATTACAAATTCCCTTCCAAAAGACAGAAGGAATGCTTTGCGATTAGAGAAATTGAGCCATCTAAAATGCCTTCAAAGGCGGAAAATGAGAGGCAGTAATGATGTCTGTTGGAGAGAAGGTGGGGGGACTTGATAGGCTGAATCACAGATTGAAAGCAGGAGGGGATGAGTTGAATAATTTGATTTCCCATAATGAATATTGAGACCTGACTCTTTACGCAGTGAAATAAACACTTACCAAAGAACTCACGCACACATACACACACTCACACACACCTCTTCCCAATCCCTAGCAAACTCTTTGGCTAATCAGCACTAGTTAACGTAAGTATGCAGCATATGAACATTTTCTTAATTTGTTTGCACCATTTTGAGAGTCTTCTCAAAGCTTTGGACTTCCTTGACGCTTACCGGATTCCTCTTAAAAGTCAGAAATGCAAGGCTACCAAAAGAAGATGTGATATTGCGGGCAATCAGTAACCAAACTTGTGTCTCCTGAGCCCTGATTAGATTTTGATGTGTGCATCAAATTGAATTTTATTTTCTCAAATCAGCTCTCGATATAAAAGGGAAAACACTATACCCAGAGGATTGCCTGGGAGATGTAGTAAGACCAGGGTGGGGAGAAAAAGTATTATGAAAGAAGATAGAGAACAACCCATCTCCCTGCTATAAATCCATACTATATCTAAAGGCATTCACAAAGATTCTTCCTTTTCTCATCAATTTCTCTCACGCCCACCACTAAAAAACCCCAACACCCAGCACTGAAGTACCAACATTACAGACTAACTTGGGGTAAAACATGGAATAAATCAGTTTCGTTTTATTCCTGCTGCAACAAGGGAAAGAAGGGACTCTCTTGATAGTTTCCAAGAATCATACTTTCCTTTTGGTGACAGTAATAACAACATAAGAGATTTATGGTATATCAGTAGCAACTTTGTGGGGAGCCTAATCCCATAATTTCAGCAATTTGTGATGAGGGGAACATAAAGTCATTGGGACTAGTAGGGCAGAAGATAGAGAGACCAACAGGAGGCAGAGCCAGAGCTAATGACCAACTAATTCTCAGTCTCTGCCCCTCACCCTCCTATGAAACAGTTTCATAAAGGAAGCAAAGTGTGAGAGAAAACTCATTGTGGGGGTTCAATTGCAGAGGCTCACAGCAAATTCCCAATTAGTCAGACTTTAATTCAGTATCGCATTACCGGACAGCGTCCAAAAAGAGTCTGTGACAGCATTTCCATTAGTAGACACCCCAAATAGGAAATATATATCATCTTGGCTGGTTCATTCTCTAGTCAACCACTTTCTGTCACCTTCCGCCACCCCAGCACCTCACCATCTCTTCATCCAACCACCATCCTTGAAATGCAACTTCACACTATTCATTTTTACTATGCAGTGGTACCTCGGGTTAAGAATTTAATTCGTTCTGAAGGTCCGTTCTTAACCTGAAGCACCACTTTAGCTAATGGGGCCTCCCGCTGCTGCCACCGCGCCGCTGCTGCACGATTTCTTTCTCATCCTGAAGCAAAGTTCTTAACCCAAGGTACTATTTCTGGGTTAGCGGAGTCTGTAACCTGAAGCGTCTGTAACCCCAGGTACCACTGTATGTGCAGAGTCCCCCTTGCACCTTACGATATACAATATACGATATCTTTATTGTCATTGTCCCATGCAGAACAATGAAATTAAAAAACTACATAAAACTACTTTTATGTACCTTATCTGGAGTTGCTCTTCAGTCAGTGTTAGGCTCCCGCATAACCAGTCCTTGCCAGTGTTGTGGTCAGGATTTACTCTTGCATATGTGAAGCTGGCCTCGCTGATAATGGATTTTGCAGAATCTCAACCTCAACAGCCAGGGGCACCTCTGGAGTGGCTGTAACTAAGAGGTCAGGCAGCTGGGAACTTAGGCTGGTGGGGCAGTGTCCCTCTGTTCTCCTTGTGTCCCCCCCAAAAAGAAAGCTGCTCTACAGGGTTGGAGAAAACACCAGAACAGTTGGGGGGGGTGAAGTCCAATTGGTGCAAGTGAAAATCCTTCCACTACCCCATTGGATCCTGGGATAAGGAACCTCAGAGAAAATGTTTTGATGGTCGATGGCCAAAGAAAGCACCCAATGACGACTGATACAATGAAACATTTGTTCTTTTCTCTTCTCCCTTTCCTATAATAGTTAGTAAGAGCTGGATGTACGGGCTTCTATAGAAATGCTTGCTTTTGAGCTAAGTTAAAGCAAGCAAGCTGAGAAAGAAAAGCAGGAACTGAATCGTTTGGAAGGAGATAGCACTTTGTGATCTGATAGAAATGCCTCTTATCTGCATTCTATAAGGAAAGAAAGTATTGTGAGCAGCAAAGGGTCTTTGGAATAAGTGCTGTAATACGGTAATAAACTGAACTTCACCTTGCAGCAAGTAACCCCTGGGATGTCTATCCCAGGAAGCCCTAGATACAGAATCTGTTTGAATTAGAGCCAAAACATGTGATCACACTCCCCCAACATTCACACCACCCAGCAGCCTGGAGTGATAAAATTCCAGGGAAAATGTTGCAACTTGCCTTGGCTGATTGTAGAGACTGGCTCCCTAGCACTTAATGCTGATAAAGGACCATGTGCAAGGTGAAAAAGGTAAGAAGAGCCTGCTGGATCAGACCAATGGACCTTTAAAGCCCTAAACGGCCTCGGTCCTGTGTACCTGAAGGACTTTTAAAAGACAACTGAAGGCGGCCCTGTTTAGGGAAGTTTTTAATGTCTGATGCTATATTGTTTTAATATTCAGTTGGAAACCGCCCAGAGATATATATATATCTCCAGATGGGCTGGGTATAAATATATTATTATTATTATTATTATTATTATTATTATTATTATTATTATTATTATTATTATTATATTTCCAGCATCCTCTTCTCACATTGGCCAACAAAATGCCCATGGTAAGTCTAAAAGCAGGACTTGACGGCAGCAACGCTCTTCATATTTGTGATTCTCAGCAACTGGCATTCAGAGGCATATTTCCTACTGAAAATTAAACATAGCTATCATCCAGCACCTGGATAGCTCAGTTGGTTAGAACATGATGCTGATAACACCCAAGTCCGCAGGCTGATCCCCATATGGGACAGCTGCATATTCCTGCATTGCAGGAGGTTGGGTCAGATATACTCAGGGTCCCTTCCAGTTCTATAATTCTATGATTCCATGACTACTAGCCATTGGTAGCATCTTCCTCCATGAATTTGTTCAGCCCTCTTTTAAAGCCATCCAATTTGGCAGTCATCACTGCCTCCTGCAAGAGCAAGTTCCTTAGTTTATGTATGTGCTGTGTGAAAAAGTACTTTCTTTTATCTGTACTAGATCTTCCAACATTCAGCTTCATTGCATGTGCACAAGTTCTAATATTTTGAGAGAGAGAGAGAGACTTTTTCTCTATTCCATTTCACTACAACATGCACAATTTTATACACTTCTATCCTCTTGCTGATCAGAACGTCGGCAGTTCGAATCCCCGCGACAGGGTGAGCTCCCGGTACTTGGTCCCTGCTCCTGCCAACCTAGCAGTTTGAAAGCACATCAAAGTGCAAGTAGATAAATAGGTGGGAAGGTAAACAGCGTTTCCATGCGCTGCTCTGGTTCGCCAGAAGCGGCTTAGTCATGCTGGCCACATGACCCAGAAGCTGTACGCTGGCTCCCTCGGTCAATAAAGCGAGATGAGCGCCGCAATCCCAGAGTCGGCCACGACTGGACCTCATGGTCAGTGGTCCCTTTACCTTCACCTATCCTCTTATTCACCTATTCTAAAATGTTGTAGGCAAAATTTCAAGTGACCCCAAACTCCCTTTGTGGCATTCTCTCTACATGAGTCCCCTATCCAACCTCAGGGCTTACCCAACTGCCAATGCTCTGGAATAGCAACCAGGGGGCGGTCACACTTCTGTCAGGTGGCAGATCCACAGCTTTGGGGCCACCACAAAGAAGGCCCTCTCCTAAGCTTCTGAGGGAGGAGGAACCACCAACGTATTTGGGGCCTGAGTCCTTTACCATTAGTTCCTGTTGGTGTAGTCTGTTTGCTAAGAAATGAGGACTGGAAGGAGTAGGGGCCAACCTCACTGCTTCTTTCAACATTATTAAAATAATAGTTAACAAGAATGAGTTGTATCCAGTAGTGCCACTCAGCAGATGTGAAGGCTTATGTTGACAGAAGGGGGAGTCAGGAAAATGAGAAAATTTGAGAAGAGTCCTAGTGGAGACTGTTGGAGACCTGGCATTTGCCCAAAGGTGGAGAGGGCTATTGATAGCTACTAGCAGCAATGCATCTGAATACCACTTGCTAGAAATCACAGGAGGGGAGAGTGCTCTTGTGGTCAAATCCTACTTGCAACTTTCCCATAATAGGAAACCACCCCCCAAAATTGGAAGGGCTGTTGGCCTGATCCAAGAGGCGTTTCTTATGTGTTTAAGAGAGTTGCTGATGTACTCAGGTCCTGCTTGATGCCTTCTCAGAAGAGACATCTATTTGGCCACTGTGAGAACAGGATGCTGAACTAGATGGGCCATTGGCCTGATCCAGCAGGCTCTTATGTTCTTATGTGTCAGGGTCTGAATCTAGGCCAGTACTTATATTACAAACTGTTTGTGGAAGAAGGTTAGGAAGGGATGCTTTAAGCTGAAGATAATGCATTGTCAAACTACAGAAAAATGCAGGGTAGAATTCTTTAACATCTTTATCTAATATTTTATCCACGAAACATTGCATCGCCTTGACATTAATTTATATAATAGGGACAGAAAGTGATAATGCTGTTTTAGTGGCGATCTATGCTTAATTAACTGGCAGCACCAGCCTGTATCAAAAGAAGAAGAAGCTACAGAAATAAAGCCTGTTTATACACCTTCCATCTTGCATTATTGAAAACACAAGAAGTCATTATGAGGAATAATAAGCACTCACAGAGCCAGCAACTAACAAATGCATTCAGAGAACTTTTCGTAAAAGTTTGTAAATACCGTATTGTATGGAAATTCTAATGCACATTAGCGCTCATGTACACCATCGAGTATTTTATTATTTTTTTTATAAAAAAGTGGAAAAGATACTTATCTTTTAAATTGGTGTTTAATATTTTATTAGTGTGAGGCACATAATTCTCATCAAATGGAAGGAAACTCTTTTTTTGTATGGGTATAAATGTCTAGAGTTTAATATTTCAAAGATAAGTACCTACTTTTGCATCTATCACACAGTGGCTTAATGGAATTTACTTTTTCTTAAATATTTATGCCGTATATGTGTTTGGTCGTCAAATGTTTGTAGAATCACAGTGGTAGAACAGTTACAGCAGTGTAGCCACCGATGTACAACTTCTTGTGATTTTGCAATAGTTTGCAATAGGGATGGGGAATCTTTTTCAGTCCAAAGTCTGTAGGCGCCTTCCCAGGGCCAAACTGTAGTGGTGAGCAGGACCAGAAGCAAAAGTGGGTGGAGAAATGGAGATGACTTTCTTACGATAGGCTACATTTCAACCAGCAGTATGAGAGCTAGGAAGCAGAGCTTACTCCATTGACTCTGCTATGACAGGCTAGCTTCATCAGACCCAATGTTCATCTGAGGGCAGCCATTCATTCCCTCGGGTTGCCTCAGTGGGAGAGATGGGAAGCAGACATAAGATATTATTGTTAAACACCATGGCAATTTTTTAAAAAATGCATAAAATTAACACTGAAAAACTTTTGCAATAACTGAACTTTGTAAACCTTTTGTGGAATAAGCATTATTTTTTAGGAAAACGAAGTTGTGATGTTATTCTTAAAAAACCGTGGCTAAAGCCTGGCCAGGGTGAATGCCTCTTATATACCTGCTGGGATTGACAAGGCATCTAACCCTCACCTGAATCTCATAACTCTCCTGACAGGTGATTTGGTCTGCAGCCACAGTGTGGAAATAAAGGAGGAGGTTGCCCACCAGATACCAGGCACTCTACTATTCAAATTAGGCCCCAGTGTTTTTGTTACAATCCCCCTCTCAATGAAGTAATCCATTTTAATCTAGAATTTAAATTCTCAAAACTTTATTATTTGTTAATTTGAGCAAGTCAACTACTGCTCTCATTTCATTACAAACAGTATTTCTACCTGCAACACACTTGAGCAACTGTAGCTGCCTCTGATTAGTTATCATTTAACTCTTTGGGGAAATAATTACCATCACACCTCATGCCGAATCATTTAACCAACTGGAAGGATAACTGTTAATAGCACCAGTTTTCCTATAACTTGATATTGCTGGATAGTTTTGATGAACTGCAAAAGCATTTTTAGTTTGCTTTCTGTTGCCACCCTGGAACTTTTTTTTATTAGTGCTACTTTGTTTTGTACAATTCCTAGCAAATGAAGGAAAACAACTTTTCTGCTTGTATATGTTGATAATATAATTTTGGTTACTGAGGACAAAATTGTACAAAAACAATATTGGGCACAGGCCTGGCCAGGACATAGACGTTCTGACTGTGACAAAGGTGACCTGTGTGCTTGCTTGCTTGATTAACAGCTGTTGGGAACTTCAAGGTCCCTTTTCTCCCTTCTTATGGTCTTTGCACTAGACCTGGAGGCTCCAATGGAGAGCAATCCATGTCAAGAAGGAGGGCAAGTGGACACCCTATCAAATGACAGGGCAGGAACTAC
>NC_139684.1:30406980-30568955 GCF_964106915.1 Podarcis gaigeae
TCGAGATAACTATTGTGGTAAATAAAATCTGTTAATTTAAATCTTATAATAAGAGAAAGCTTCCCGCTGTTAGTGACTGACACAAAACGTAGCTTTTAAATCTAATCATTTTTTGGCTGAAAGCAGACTTTGGCGGAAAGTAACAGCTCTGCTAACTTTTAAGCAGCAAACTGCTAAGGACTCCACATTTTCAGTAGGAGCAGACCCCCCACACAACAGCCCCCACTCTACTCTGAGCTGCGACCTGCTCCATTTGCACAAAAGTTTCTTTTATATGATTCATATTTGCATAAAGTTGCAACATAGCAATGGTTTCTATTTTTCCCATCTGGCTCTTTCCTTACAGCTAACTTTTCCTTTTGCATTCAGACTAAAGAATAGGGCTATGCATAGGCTAGGGTGTGTGAGAGGGGGGGAGGGGAGGGAGGGAGGGAGAGAAACCCACTTCCTGCAGCGCACCTCTATGTAGGCAAGCTCATGGCTGGCTCCGAATAAGCTTGCACATGTACGAATGGGACATGTAGAGGTTCTGGCAGTACAAAATCAGGACGCCTGGTTGTGCAAGCAGTGCCTAAGCCTACAGGGTTTGTAAAGTAGCCCTGGGACTTCAGAACAGATGGGGGGAGCTTGAAGCAGAGTGGTAAAGCACGTGGCTTGCATGAAGAAGGTCCTAAGCTCAATGATGAGCACATCCACGTAGGTACAGATGAATCTGTTAATGCGTTTATAATGGAGGCAGTGATGTTTCTGAATACCAGTTTTGGGAACTACATGAGGGAGGAGTGTTTTTGTGCTCAGATCCCACTGGTGGGTTTCACATAGGCATCTGGTTGGCCACTGAGAGAACAGGATGCTGGACTAAATGGGCTATTGGCCTGATCCAGTGGGCTCTTATGTCCTGGGGGCTGAAGCTGGGCCAGTACTTATATCACCACTTTACAAAATGTTTGTGGAAGAAGGTTAGGATTTTTAAATATATATTTTTACTATCATAATGGACATCTGTTTAGGCACTGTGAGAACAAGATGGTAGACTCGATGGGCCACTGGCCCAATCCAGCAGGAGTCTTCTTAGGTTCTTTATGTACTTATGGAAACCACCAGAGGTAAAAGTGATATTTTGCTTGGGTCCTGCCTTTGATCTTCCCTCTAGTTCCCAGTTGCCCTGGGACTACACAGCTAAAGGGAAGCATCCTCTGGTCTCCAATGATCAGCCAAAGAATTAAGAGCTTCTGGGCTGGCTGGGTTTGTGTTACACATGTGTGTGATTTCAACCTGTTGTAAGCCATCTTTAAGGAAGATCTGTGGTGCAGTGGCAGAGCATTTCTGCATCTAACAGATAACAGTCAGGAGTTCCCATCTCTACCTGGAGATGCTGAGGATTGAACCTGAGGCCTTCTGCCTGCAAGGCAGCTGCTCTACCACTGAGCTACAGCCCTTTCCATAGGCAAGCAAGAGGCATTATCGCAATTCAGTGGCACATTCTAGCCAGGCAAGAGTTCTGCTTAGCAGGGCTGATGAAGAATGTGACCTGGGGAGAGTCTCAAGGGCCAGGTAAAGCAGTCTGGAGGGCCACATTCAGTCCCCAAGCCCGAGGTTCTCCAGTTCTAGGGTAAACAGTGAGATGCTGCACCATATCTGTATTAATAGAAATAAGTCTTTTAATAGGAATTCAGTCTCATTAGAATGGTTTTCATAAGCTCTTTCATATAGGCTCTAATGTCTTGTGTCCCTCCCTCCCAGCTCCTGCTTCCTCACAAAAATGAATTTTGAAAAAGTTTATGGAATGTGCAGCACAGTACTTAAGTATTTGTTTTGTTAATTTCTTAAAAACAAATTGGGTTCACAGTAAATATAAAATGTAGGACGGCTACATTAGTCAAGCAGCAGGGAGGCAATTTCCTAACGGTTATCTTGCAAAAGGCGCCATTTGCCGAAGAATTCCCAGGAAAAAAAATATTCATCTAAACTGCTATTTGCTCGATTATAAAACTCTTCTTCAAAAAATCCAATATGGAAAGGAAGCGGTGGCAAGGAAATTCTAATATCTACATCTACCCCCGAGGTAATTAAACCAAACATATGGGATATAATCGAGCTGAATGACAATGGAGCCAGGTTAAAAAAGTATTTGTTCTGCACCAAGTTAATTTCTCGGAAGTCGCATACAAGCTGTGGTGACCATAGCATTGCAAGTGTTTCGGAACGCTTGGCACAATATAAAGGCAAATGGGTGGTTCAGCATTAGACAGAGATCCGAGCAAGCAGTGGACTTTTTGATGGGAGTTTAGCACCACTGGGTGGCTAACCCACAGGTTACCCCCTTATGTCAACTGGGACACATATGAAGGTAGTCTAGGGATCAGTGGGTTGTCCCCTCACCCTGCAATTCATTTCATCCCACTACAGTGGTACCTCGGGTTACAGACGCTTCAGGTTACAGTTGCTTCAGGTTACAGACTCCGCTAACCCAAAAATAGTACATAGGGTTAAGAACTTTGCTTCAGGATGAGAACAGAAATTGTGCTCCAGTGGCACGGCAGCAGTGGGAGGCCCCATTAGCTAAAGTGGTGCTTCATGTTAAGAACGGTTTCAAGTTAAGAACAGACCTCCGGAACGACTTAAGTTCTTAACCAGAAGTACCACTGTATTGTTTTGCCATGCTGCTCAACACTCCATAATGCCTCTATTCTGATCCAACTTCGGCAAAAGGAAGTCTTTTTTCATGCATTGTTAAACCATGGAACTCCCTCCTACAAGAGCCACCAACTTTGAAAGAGGATTGACACATTCATGAAGAGGAGGGCTTTCAATGGCTGCTAGCCATGATGGCTGATGAGAAGAGACCAGAGTGGGTTGAACCCATGGAATGCACTCACAAACCCAAACATGCCTATGGGCCTTTTTTTCCTATTTAAATGACCCACATGATGCATTATTCCAAGCAATACTTTTCAGCTTTCCCATCAGTTAGAGGCCATGGTGGCTATCTGTTGGGGTTTTCCTAGTTGTCATTTCTGCATTGCAGGGGGTTGGACAAGATGACCTTGGGGGGGGGGACCCTTCCGACTCTACAGTTCTAGGATTCTATGACTCCTTTCTTGGGACAGATGTGCTTTTAAATTTGTAGGTACGTATTGGATTGGAATGCACCGTGATCAGTACACAAATAAATGAATAAATAATAACTGCTGAAAGCAGTGGAGATTTACCATAAGCTCTTATTTCAAATGATGCTTGATGTTTACAACTATAAAATCCAGGATTTGAGCACAATATAGAGTGTAATAAAAGCTAATGTCTGGGGTGTGGAGAGGGGGGGGAGAGAAGAAATATTGTGCACCGGGTCCGTTTTTCCCCCTGCTGAGAAGAAAAAAAGTGTTCAAAGGCTTATCAATACAAAAAGAAATGAAGTAAAAAAAAAATGATAATCTAATTAGTCCAGGTTGCTTCTCTGGCCTGCTCTTGCCCTGGGAGTTAGATTTCCTGTCATGCAGCAATATTATAATCAACCCTACAACACCATAAATCGGGAATTCTAAATAAATAAGAATAATCGGCATCTTTTCGCTCAGGTAAGGGGACATAAATACATTTATAATCAAAAAGCTATCTAGATAATGAGCCCTGGCTCCTTGTTTGGGCCATAACAATAAATAAAATTAAGTAAAATGTTACATAAAACATTGAGGGCACGATCCAGCCAAAGTTAAACAATTTTAATGCTCTTTTTTATTATTCCAGTGAGCGAGATTTAAGCATTCGCTTGGCTCTTCCACTGAAATGAATGGAAAGTTGAAATGGCTTCATACTGAGTATCTCCACTTCCCACTAAAATTAAATCGTGGCTGTTAATTTCCCTCCCATCACTCTGCATGCTCAGAAATTGGTACAGAGACTCAAGTAGGCATGGGGAACCTTGACACGTACAGAAGTGACTGAACTACAACTCCCATCAGCCTCAGCAAGCATGGTCAATGGCTAGGTATGATAGGTACTTTAGTTCAGCAACATCTCAAGGGCCACCGGTTTCCCACACCTAGTATAGTTTCAAGCACAAACTGATATATATTCAGAATAACTTCTCAGAATCTGAGCTGTCTTTCTTTTTTGCAAACAAAGAAGAATAATTAGATCTGGGTATTGCATTTGAGAGTATATGTACATCTGCATGATTCATAGGAGGCTTTCAAGCAGTGTTGGGTGGCCATCTGTAATGGATGCTTTAGTTGAGATTCTTGCATTGTGGGGGGCTGGACCAGATGACCACCAGGGTTCCTTCCAACTCTGCAATTCTAGGATTTCCTGTGGACCATCTCCCTGTTTCTTTTATTTGCTCACTTCATTTATACCATGCTTTTTGCAGAACCTGGTTCTTCTAACAACTGGAGAAGCCAGAGATTGAACCTTGAAGCTTATGTATGTGCAAAGCATGTTCTCCACCACGAAACGAGGGCAACTACCCTCTCATGGTGGAACCTGAGGTAGCAGGCATGGTTTGCAGACCAGATTATGGGCCAGGAGTACTTTTGGCAATTTTTCAGCAGGTTCCCAGGTGTCATGACCTGAGGGTGAGGAACATGAGCCCCCCAAAATAACCTCCTTGGATATACAGGACCAGAGCCTGGACTCTTCACCTTCAGCTGAGGAACCAAATGCCTCTTCAGGACATCTCCAGGCCAATGGCATAGGCAATAGCCAATGGCATAGGCTGGACACAAGGGAATGGAGGAGCAACCATCTTCAGGCCAGAGGATTGGCCCTTTAAGAATCTAGACTTAGTCACTAGGGGGTTGAGCCTGAGAGTGGTGGTCTGAGAGGGGAAGCTTACAAACTACAAAGCTTCAGTCTACTCTCAGGCTTCATTGGAGCAAGTTGCTCACTTGGAGCTATCCATGGTCCTGCATGGTATCCTTTGGTTGCCTTGTTCCCAACTGTGCCCTCCATGCAATGCTCTCTTTTTAAAACTGCTGTGCTCCCTTGCCCTGGGAGCCAGATTTCTTGTCATGCAGCAATATTACAATCCACCCTAAAACACCATAAATCGGGAATCCTAAATAAATAAGTTGATGTTTTGATTTTGTGGCGATGTCTTTTTTCAAACAGATTGTTATAAAGATTATTACAGCAAGATACTAATGTATGGGTCATGCTTTGACTTTGTGAACCTGTACATTTCCTCTAGGCAATCAATGGGACTTTTTGCCCAGGGAAGTCCCACTGAATGCTGAGAAGGCATACATAGGGCTTCACTGTCAAAGCACGACACATTACTGCCTGGATATTTGAAATACTCAGGGTTACATCACCCCTCCTGACCTTCACATTATTCCTTGGCCAAAATTCCATTTCATTAATGGAGCCCAAATAAAACCTGCAAATGCAACTTAAGCACACACACACCCCATTACTTTTTGCACTTCACAACATGGAGCTTGCTAGTTTTGGGTTTCCCTGGTTCTGAATCTTAGTTTGCTTTGGCACAGGATATCGATAGCCCTTTATATAATGCAAGACTGGCTGCATGCACACTTCATTCCAGCTGCTTTTCTGGGAGTCAAGATGCACTGAGAGTCGTTTAAATTCCTAGCACTACATCAGGGTTATGGTCCTATGTTCCAAAGTTATTCAGAAACCTGATTGGCCATGTTCCTTCAATACATTTTTTCTAACCCCAAGATAAAGATCCACGCATCTCTTTACCCTTTAAACAAAAAAGCTATTGTAATAGCATGTAGTGTGATGCGCAGCATGAATACCAAAAACATGTACATGCGCTGCTAAACTGTTTAAGTATGGGAGAAGTAGTGTCTAATAGCATCAGGAAATTGAAATTTGAAAATTTTTCTCACTCACTTATTTGATGAGAACTGGGCTGCTGACAGGTGAAGCAGAAAGTCATTTTTCAAGTTAAATGCCAAGTGGTTATATAGCATAATATTCAGTCAAAATTAACCACCTCACTGCTGCATTGACATACAGCATATTTAATGGTAACTATTTCGGAAAAGAAAACTGTAGATCTTGGGGGAGTCCTGGGGAAAAGATGGGAAAGAACATTTTGTTAATATTACAGTTACTTGGGTTTTAGAAAAGAAAAGAAAAAGGCGGCGGGGGGGGGGGGTCAGTCAGTAGCCTACACATCTTGATAATAGTGTAAAAATTGTTTTTTGAAACCCTCTGAGCCGGCCAGAGTGGCTGGGGAAACTCAGCCAGATGGGCGGGGTATAAATAATAAATTATTATATTATTATAAATATCAAACAGTGTAATTTTATAGCACAAGCACAGGTATGTATAGATCTTGGTGTGGCAAGAATTGTGTGTATTCCATGCTTCCATGTTATACCCACTGACCTAGAAGCAAGCCTTGTTGAAATAAATCATATTTTGTTCCGATATTATAGGACGTCTCTACAAAGAATGTACTTGGACACTCCAGATGCTACATCACATAAAGAGCTGAATTCCATAGGGTACTTATAGTGTGCAAACTGAGCAGATTGGCAGATATTTATACGGCATTGCCTATTTTTCTGTAACGACAACAACAACAACCTGGTATTTATATAGCACTTTTTAGTCTCCAGAGCTCCTCAAGTTATCTGTCTGTCTGTCTACATCAAGGTGGGCCAATGTTATTATCCTTACATTGACGTCCATCTGCAAGCTCCTATTCTCAACCTCTGCAGGGCAGAACCTGAATTATGGGTTGCAGGGACACCACAAAATGGTGTGGCATATGTATCAGCAGGAAGGGTGGGGAATATATTCCTTTTTTACTTGAGTAATTAAATTTTACAATACTTGGTACAGATATGACAGCCAATAACGTAAACTCTCGCCACTGAGACAGAATGAGCAATGTAAAATAGAGCAGGCATGGGTCATGTTGTTATCAAACCAGTGGCCAGATGGGGGATATTGATGGAAAACAGACACCCTTTTGGGCATTGTAAGAGGAGCCTTGCTGGTCAGACCAATGGCCCTTACTCTTCTCAAAGTGGCCAAACAAGATGCCTCTAGGAATGCACAAGCAGGACCTGATCCCAACATCACTCTCCCTGCCTGTGATTCCCAGGAACTGGTATTTAGAAACATACTACCTCCCAACAGTGGAAGTAGAAGGCCATTGTGACTCCTCCATGAATTTCTCCAATCCCCTGTTAAAGCCATCCAAGCTGGTTGCTAGAACTGCACCTTGTGTGTTGGGGAGTGAATTCCACTACGCACTGTGTAAAGAAGTATTCTCTTTCATCTGTCCTGAATCTTCAAACATTTGGCTGCATTGGATGGCCTCAGGTTCTAGTATTATTAAAGACAGATAAAAAATGTCTGTCTTATCCTGCTTGTGGGCTTCCCATTGGTGCATCTAGTTGTCCACTGTAAGAACAGGATCCTGGACTAGATGGGCCATTGGTCTGATCCAGCAGATTTTTCCGATGTTTTTAATTCACACACCACAAACCAATAAACAAATTTTCCCTCCTCCAAATCTTGAGACACAGTCCTCCAACCAAAATAAAAAATGTGTAATTTGGGGAAAATGTGCACAAAAATTGTGCATATTTATTAGTGAAATTAATGTATTAAAAATCCATTTTCTAAAATTGTGTACAAAAATTATATAGCAATTCTGGGGTTCTATCCAATGCTAGTCCTAGTCAGAGTAGATCCCTTGGGATTAAGGAACCTAAATTATCCAGGTTCACTAATTGAAATGGGGCTACTCAGAGTAGGACTATCTTTGGAAACAACTGTGTGTGTGTGTGCAATTAAAAATGTTGCAAATGGTGGAAATAGGGGAAGCTGAATGGAAGACTGGAAAAATGAGGAAGCGATGCTGAATAATTCATCCATTCCCACTTGATATGATGCACACAGTGTTGTTCTTGCTTTTGTGAAGTTCTAATATAGTCGTAGCACAGAAGGAAGACTAAAAAAAGAAAAGGAAATGGAAAACACTGAGACCAAGCTGAACAAAAGCAGAACTAAGAAAATCGTGGTCTTGACCCCAAAGAAGAGTCCACCACTCCAACCAAAGCAGAGAAATTCTTAAGGCCAAAGCTATAGCTGTCTCTTCCCATCAGTAAAGTCAGGCTTCATAAATGAGCTCCTTGTGAAGGGAGATTATCACAGAGGGGAAAAGCAGAGATGACTTTTTGTATATTTCAAATTCCTTTCTTTCCATCTTGACAGGATCGAGGGAAGAATCCCCGAGAAAGTCGCAGACCTCTTCAACAGGTGAACAGCTGCCAAGGCGATTTCAAAACTCTAGATCATGATCCATCTTGTAGCTCATGTTAGCTCAGTAAAGATTATTCTCAGGAGATGTCGTATGGAGAGAAACAGATGCCAGTGGAGGACCCAAAAATGTTTCTTTCATGGTGGCGAGTCTACAACAGAGACAGGAAGACAGTGGTCCTCCAGATGTTCTTCCCAACATCTATAAGTATTGGACAAAGGTCTTCTCTCCAGTCACCACATACCTAATTTCAGATGGTGGGGTGAGCCTCATGTGACTAAAGGAGACCCAAATTATATCCCATCCAACCCACAAGTAACTCAGCCAAATATGGCAAGTTGGTCAAGGATTCCCAGTTTGCTTCACAGAGACATGTGGATTTGAACCCAGCATCCCAAAATCCAAACACACTTGGCAAGACATCGCAAAACGCTTGGTAGATTGCTTGTGCAATAACTGGACAAGTGTATCATTTCTTCAGAGAAGCTGACATGGAACTATGGAACTCCTCATAACAGAGTCTATAGCTGGACAAACAGGGACTACCATAAGCCATTTGGAAACTAAGTGCGTTTCTGTACAAATCTTTTAGCATTCTTGGGCAGCAGCTTAGCTTTGTTGTAGCTCTGTTATAATATTCAGCAAAACGTGGTTTATCTTGTCAAAGAATGCAGTAATGAAAGAATTGTGAATGTATCTTGTTTATCAGTGTGTCTCTGTATATTGGTTATCACGAGATGCATTTTTTCTTGAAGGAACTGCAATGTCTGGTAGTTATTTTGATGAAAATACAAGGGCTCAAAGGCAGCCAACATCTATCTCCTTTGTGCTGATTGTGAATGCTTCTTATAATATTTTTTATAGTCAGTGGTTAGGATATGGATGATGTGGAGCTAATGCTTCTGATGAAACACACTGGAAATAAACTCCACTGTTATTAATGCCCAACAAACTTCAACTGTCGGTTTGGGTAAATTATCTCCCAGGAGAATGATGCTGAACCAACATTTATAAGTCATTGCCATGTATAAACAAGGTGTTTTGATCAAGTGCTGAGACACAGTTGTTCATATGAGGATCATTTGGAATACATTCTATCAGGAAGTCTAGCTTTTAAATTTTAAAAAAAAACACTTTAAAAAAAAGATAGATCTTTGATATAGGAAGGAACACAGGAAGCTGAACAATGACAATTAAAACCTTGGTCTATCTAGCTCAGCATTCCCTACACAGATTGGCAGCAGCTCTCCAGGGTTTTCAAACACAGGTTTTTCCCAGTCCTACATGGAAATGCCAAGGATTGAATCTGGGACCTTCTGCATGCAAAATATGCTCCACCATTGAGCTATAACCCTTCCCCCATGGTGTGTGTTTATGTATGGAAATCTACAAAGCTGTGGTGGTATTGCTAGTCATAGATTAGGATGACTAATATGGAATTACTGGTTTAGGTATGATATTTCATGAAGAATTATCAACCAATACAGTCGTACCTCTGGATGCGAACGGGATCCGTTCTGGAGCCCCATTCGCATCCTGAAGCGAACGCAACCCGCGTCTGCGCGTGTACGGGTTGTGATTCGTTGTTTCTGCGCATGCACGTGACATCATTTTGAGCGTCTGCACATGTGCGAGCGACGAAACCCGGAAGTAACGTGTTCCGTTACTTCTGGGTCTCTGTGTAGCGCAACCCAAAAATGCTCAACCTGAAGCAACTTCAACCCAAGGTATGACTGTAATAAAAAATACAAGGCAATCCTATGCATAGCTACTCAGAATTAAGTCCCATTGATTAGGTGCAGCCTTAAGTTTGTATTCAGTGCTAGTTCTATTCAGAGGAGAGTCACTGAGGCTAATGGACATGACCACATGCCCAGGCACATTCTATGGTGCCAACCATAGGAATAAGCCAAGGACATTTGCAATGGGTTGAAGTAGGCCACAACATTTATTGATTGCTGGTGTAAGTAGCTTTTAGCCAAGGCATTGGGTATGTATACAGTATCAAACAGCCCAGTTGCTGGTTTATAAATAGGGTGGGGTCAGCCCTGAGCTTAGAGGTCACCCACTGGCGTGTATCAGGTCATACAATCCCACCTGGGCTGCCATTGGGAAGGCTGCTGTGGCCCATTGGCCCCAGACAGAGACACCCCTTCCTGGACCCCTTTTATGGGGTACCTGATCAGCTAAGGATTCAACCCAGTGCCTGTGACTTTTTGCTATGAGGTAGGCAAAAACCTGTAGAAGGGCCAATTTGTCTGCAGGGGGAAAATCCTCCCTGGCCCCGAATACAGTGAGCAAATATACCAAGCAAGGTCCTCACACTGACTTGCAGCTTTGGGAAGGCCTGGGAGGGTGGGTGGTGAATCCCACAATTTTCTTCAAAGAAGGGGGACTCCCAGGTGTGGTCTTCCTTTATACAATGGAGGCAGACCTGGTTGAAGCTGGGTCTCTACCTACCTGCTGACCCCTGATTGGCCCATTTAAACAAGATTTGCCAAGTCAGTGTGGTCAGAGGAGAAAGTGCTGGTTAGAGTGTTGGACTAGAATCTGAGAGAGTAGGGCTCAATCCCCACTCAGCCATGAAGCTCACTGGGTGACCTTAAGTCAGTCACTGCCGCTCAGCCTAACCTACCTCACAGGGTTGTTGTGGGGACTGAGGAGCGGGGAGACCTGTACACTACCTTGGATGCCTTTGAGAAAAGGGTGGGATAGAAATGCCACAAATAAGAAGAAGAAACTCCACCTTTCTTTCTTTCTTTCTTTCTTTCTTTCTATCTTTTTTATTAAAAGACTACTAGATTAGAGTGCATGTATTTTACCATGTACCTACCTATCCTGAATAAAGCCCAGTTGACTGCCATGCAGCAAAATGGCATGTTTACATCATTACTATTGCTTACTATTATAAATATAATATTTGTATTAATAGTAATTATGTGAACATGTCATCTTGCTGGCTTGCAGTCAAATGAGCTTTACTCAGAGTATACAGCTTGAAATGAATGAGTATGTGCAACCTAGGTCCATTCACTTCAATGGGCCTACTCTAAGTAAAGCTCAGTTGAATGCCACCCATTGGTATTTTAAAGGGATTGCTTGGAAATATTTCCCTTGCTTTAAAGCCATGCATTTTTGTTTTCCCTCTAGCGAAAGAGAAAAGCGGGGGTGAGCTCTGATCCTGTCTCTGGCTTATGTTTAAATGAAAATAACAGGTCAGGGATAACACAAAGTAATTTAAAGGACTAACGCAGCGGTACGTGGGATTGCCCAGAGCTACACCTTGCAATCACCCAGTTCATATTTTAGGTCCTGCCACGAGAGTTCATAGTATTTTACAAGTCTATGTTCCATGTCAGTGGCTGACTGTAGAGTTGAATATCAGTCCTATTTAAATCTGCAAGAAAATAGCTGCAGGTGACATAACCTTTCATGTAGTACCACTGTGTACATATACAAATAATTGAGGCTCTTGACCCCGTCGACGCGCATACAACTGTAAGTACAAACTTGACATTTTGATACTGCTCGTAGCCTTTCCCGTTCTTATTTTCTGTTTCAATAACCCATTGCAGGTAGAAAAATGAAAGAAGGAAGCATGAATGATTAATGCTGTCAAGCTAAAATAATGTATTTAGAAAAATCTATAAATCTCTTATTTGTGGCATTTTAAAACTCAACACGACAGTCTTTGGTGCCACTCAGGCTCTTTGGCGGCAGATAGATGTAAACATATATATATATATATATATATATATATATATATATATATATATATATATATATTTCTGCAGCCATAGGAGCTCAGACTCAGCCCTACGTCCCACTACTTCTCCGACAGGGAAAATTAAAGCCTCAGCAGTGAACTTCCTCTTAGAAAAATTACTCATAAGCATCAGCTGAATATTCAAAGGCACTCATGAATATTTATTTTGTGATGTAAATGGGATTTATGTTGCTGTTAAGCCCACTCCTTCTTGCTTTAACCATGCCAAGGATCTCGCCAAACAAGAAATTGCTCTGAATAGCAAGTCGGAGTTGGGTGCGATTCCGACAACCCAACAAATTCAGGAGCAAAGAAGCCCACATTCTAGACCAAATGAACTTTCTACACATGGCATGGACACCTGTATGTATCACCTTACCCTATATATGCCCACTTAATGGTTTCAACTGGTGGAACTGGGATTGCCGCAGGTGCCAAACAAAACCAGTTCTGCATTATAAGAACTCACTTTTTCAGTGTGGCAGAACCTACACTTTGGAACTGTCCATGACACACACATAGGTGCCCTCTGCTGGTGGCTGCCATTTTGGTTTCATATCCAAACCTGAAATTCACCCAGTGTTCCAAAAGAACGAAAACATCTTCATTTACTTGAGTGGCTGTAAATGTGAGACATTTTCACTCACCTCTACTTTTTGCGCCAGTGAGATAAGCCAAGTCAGGTGTCATTCCTATCAAAGTTCCCCGACTTGATTGGATTTGCTCTTGATTTTGAGCAACTAGGAGCAATTTTCTGGGTTCAGCCTGCCTTTGCTTTGTCCCTCCCACAACTTGATCTGATACCACAATGGTGTCATAGAGAAGGATGAAGAAAATCAGCCATGCAAGAGAAGTAACACTTCCATGCAACTTGCCAGAACTCACCATGAACACTTCCCTTATTCTCTTATAATGGCAATGGTGCCCACCTGAGAGGTGCCAGAATTGAGTTCTGCTGAGTTCCGGATGAAAAAAGTTGTGCTTCCTAGTGAAAGAAATTACCGGTAAATTATCTGTGCAGGATCAAAGCAACAACACAGAGAGCCATGGGATGATGATTCTGTGTATTGTATGCAAATGCTGGTGTGAACTGATCCTATCAACATCTCCTGGATGAAAGTGCAGATCAGAGCCGA
This sequence comes from Podarcis gaigeae, assembly GCF_964106915.1. NCBI lineage: Eukaryota > Metazoa > Chordata > Lepidosauria > Squamata > Lacertidae > Podarcis > Podarcis gaigeae. The sequence continues at coordinate 30,420,128 of NC_139684.1, forward strand.
GTTGGTTTTTGTACTTCAAAAATGTTCTTGAGAAGTTCTTGGCTCAAAGCAAGTATCAAAATCCTTTTTTAAAAATGTGCATTTTGAGAGAAAATACATTCTAACATGCATAGTTAAAACACATATTTTACTTTAATTTTCATGTTGATTTATTTTTTTATTATTATAAAAAATAGGTATTGGCCGGTTAATGTGGAAATTGGATGGAATGAACTTATTTCCGAAGACATGCAAAAGTGATATTCAGTCCCTGCACACAGATCCCTGAGAAATGCTATATTTTCCTCACTCAAAGGCTCCATCCAAATGCTAGGTTGTATCCAATGTAGCCCTACATTAAAGTCACTTAGTGATAGACTTGTACCCTTGGTGGAATACTTTGCACCAATGCAACTTTGTAGTTCAATAGAATGTCCCAGCAAGTTGCTAGTAACATGGCTGCACAATCGATCACACGATCTATTGCAGAACAACTGTTGGCTAGCACAAGTGTCGCATTGGATTCCACTGTTGTGCTAAAGATCACCTTAGGGGTCCTTGTGCTAGTGGGCAGAGAATGTTGAATACAAACAATTACATGTACCTGTACCATAATTCATTTGTTCTGAGCCTGCTCAACAAGCATTGTGCTTCATTTGGCAACTCCCACCCCCACCCCCCATGAAAAGTGCTTTGCTTGGTGCTCATCCACCTGTCTCAGTTCAGAAATTCTCATCCTGGAGTTTTCCCCCTTTCCATCTGATTTTGTGTGTGTCCTTTTTGATGAGCATGCATGAATTTGCACTATCTATCAGCACTGCATCTATTTTAAAAGTTCAGTGCCTATGAGACATGTGCATTTTATTAGCTAAGTGCTTGCAGGCAGAATAAGGATCCTTGTTCCAGTTGTTCAGAGGTTTCCACTACCGACTCAGGCAGGCAATCAGTGCATGCATTAGTAGTTAAACAAAATATTCTCTTTAAAAACACTAAGGGGCCTTTCATGCTAACATGATGCTTCCTCGTCACTTCAGCATGTGCACACAACAAAGCCATATCTATTCGGCTCAAACCATCTCCAAGACGTTACATTTGTTAGGAGCTCTAGAAAGCTGTTTGAAATTAAAGTTAATTAAATGAAGGCACTATTAGCCCAATTGTTTCACTTGATGAATCTGAAAAACCCAAACTGTGCAGCTCAAGTTACAGCAGATAAGAGAATTAGCAATGCATACAAATGATAACAGTTGTCTGAAAGACTTTTTTAAAAAAAAAACAACCCACCAGATCTATAGCTTGTAACACATTGCACCTGAAGTTATAGCAGCCTGAAGCCTGCTAGATAACAATTGTTACACATCAGCACCACATTAGAGGTGTGACTTAACAGTTGGCGATATAAAGTTGGCTTATCTGTTACTTTACATCTCAAGTGCTAGATCACTAGTTCCCTCATTATTCTCCATATTTCCAATGTCATTAATCCTTGGACATGGACATATTCACTATAATTTTGATTTGTGCTTCATGACCATACTTGAAGGCAGTATAAGCCTTCCCGTATGAAGACCTGATATTTCATTTCCTGTCCTCCATGTTGGCAGCCCGTAGCACAGAATAACAGAGTTGGAAGTGACCCAAAGGGATCACAGCTAAAGTATCCCTCACAGATGGCCATCCAACCTCTGCCTAAAAACCGCCATTGAAGGAGATACCACCATCTTTCAAGGTAGCCTTTTGCATTGTCAAACAGCTCTTACCATCATAAAAGTTTTCCCAGTGTTTAATCTCATTTCTTGAAATCTGAAAAGGTTTTGGTCCTACTCTCATCCCTGAACATCCATCACTCAATATCTGGGAGGCATCATAGCTTGTGCAGAAGTTCCTTGGTTCAACCCTTGGTCTTCCCAGTGAAAAGAATCTTGGGGATCTGAGGTGGGAAAGAACCCTGGTAGACATGGTAGAAAACTACTGCTGGCCAAATTGACCAGTGATTGACTAGATGGACCCGACTCTACATAAAGGCAGTGTTATTCTACATGATCAGCTGTTTCTATGGAACAGCCATCACAGGCCACTCAACACATAGAGAATGCATTAATCTCTGCACATAAGCTCAGGCTCAGTATCCCTGAATGGATAATGTTCATACATCTACTTCTAAGTCATCAAGTAATAAAGAGTGGTAAAAACATCAAGGGGAGCATGTGTTATTTGGCTAATTTATCACTGCTTCAAATCAGTGTTAAATGCAGAGCTAGGGAGCCTGTGGCCCTCCAGAGGTTGTTGGATTCCAGCTCCCATCATCAATGAACCAGAATACCCAACGGTCAGGGATGACAGGTATTGTAGTCAAATAATATCTATCTGGAGGGTCATAGGATCCCTATGCCTGGTTCAAAGAGAGTTGTTCATTCACCATTTCAGGCACTTGTCCTGGAAGTCTCACCTCACAATCTAATATGTATAGAAAACACTTGTGGATGGTTATTCTGTGGTGTAGGAAAGATGTTCTGTATACCATGAATGGGGAACATGTGGCCCACAAGTTGTGGCTGGAGTGGAACTCTTGCCATTACTTCCAATTGGACATGCCGGTTGATACTGATGGCAGTGAGAGTCCAACCAGGACAACAAGATCTGCATCCCTGCTGTACATGATAGACATACTCCTTCTTTTATTTGCATAATAGCTGGTCTCTTGCTGGATATGAGACCTAGTTTAAGCCCTGGCACAGAGCAGATTCTGCAGATTTTTAAATGCCTTCCACAACAGCATCCTTTTTTTGCGCTCTCTAGTATCCTTCTGTTCTCTTTTCTGATTTGGGCCTATTTCTAACATGACATTTTGAATGCAAGGAATGGGATTTGGAATCTTGCCACAGAGTCATAAATATAAAATCTTTTTGTTGGAATGCATCACCCATGCGACTTGTTCACGGATGATTCCGTGAGCTGGATTTGCTAGCTCCAGCGACTAGTAGTGTTCTGAACAAGTGTTGATGAAAGAATCCATCAGAATATCTCACTTTTAATTCTTTTTAAAGTCATTCCCTGTGGATTTCTTTGCTCCACCCAGCTGATCACAAATGGCACAAATAATTATAGAATCACAGAGTTCAATTAAAGGGTCATTGTTTAGGTGGTTGATACTGGTGCTCTGGGCTTGATGGACCTGTGCAGGAGGTGAATTAAGACCTAGGATGGAAAAGAGTATAGTGTGAAAGGTATAGTGTGAAAAATTAAGTACTAACCGCAAGCCTCAGAAATAAAAGCCTCAGAAATAAAAGCTATTCTTGCCAGTGAATATCTTCCATATTTAAGATGATTTCACAGTAAAACATTATGCTTTATTTTTCTTTTACTTTATTTAGTAACAGTGACTGAAAATTTAATCAATGTTGAATATTGGTATTTCTTGACTTGATTTCATTTACATGCCTAAGAATTTGGATTAGGGCTGATAAAAACTTTAAAAGCTCATCAAGGGGTCACTGAGCTCAGAGGTTTGTGAAATCCCGGCTTAGACTCAACCCTTCTTTTTAAAATAACACCTTTTAGGTTTTATTTATTTATAGAATTTAAATAATTTGAGAATGTTATAGCAGTGTACAAAAGGAAGTAAGAAATGAATAGTTAAATCAATAACAATGAAAACATAGTACTTTTAAAGTCCATATTAAAAACGCCTGTCTTTGCAAAATTATTTTCTTATATATGCTTTAGTTTAAAGCAGCATCATGCCACTTAAACAGTCATGTTGTTGTTGTTGTTTAGTCGTTTAGTCGTGTCCGACTCTTCGTGACCCCATGGACCAGAGAACGCCAGGCACCTCTGTCCTCCACTGCCTCCCGCAGTTTGCTCAAACTCATGCTGGTAACCTCGAAAACACTATCCAACCATCTCGTCCTCTGCCGTCCCCTTCTCCTTGTGCCCTCCATCTTTCCCAACATCAGGGTCTTCTCCAGGGAGTCTTCTCTTCTCATGAGGTGGCCAAAGTACTGGAGCCTCAGCTTCACAATCTGTCCTTCCAGTGAGCACTCAGGGTTGATTTCCTTCAGTATGGAGAGGTTTGATCTTCTTGCAGTCCATGGGACTCTCAAGAGTCTCCTCCAGCACCATAATTCAAAAGCATCAATTCTTCGGCGATCAGCCTTCTTTATGGTCCAGCTCTCACTTCCATACATCACTACTGGGAAAACCATAGCTTTAACTATACGAACCTTTGTTGGCAAGGTGATGTCTCTACTTCTCAAGATGCTGTCTAGGCCTGTCATTGCCCTTCTCCCAAGAAGCAGGCGTCTTTTAATTTCGTGGCTGCTGTCACCATCTGCAGTGATCATTGAGCCCAAGAAAGTAAAATCTCTCACTACCTCCATTTCTTCCCCTTCTATTTGCCAGGAGGTGATGGGACCAGTGGCCATGATCTTCGTTTTTTTGATGTTGAGCTTCAGGCCATATTTTGCGCTCTCCTCTTTCACCCTCATTAAAAGGTTCTTTAATTCCTCCTCACTTTCTGCCATCAAGGTTGTGTCATCTGCATATCTGAGGTTGTTGATATTTCTTCCGGCAATCTTAATTCCGGCTAGGGATTCATCCAGCCCAGCCTTTCGCATGATGAATTCTGCATATAAGTTAAATAAGCAGGGAGACAAAATACAGCCTTGTCGTACTCCTTTCCCAATTTTGAACCAATCAGTTGTTCCATATCCAGTTCTAACTGTAGCTTCTTGTCCCACATAGAGATTTCTCAGGAGACAGATGAGGTGATCTGGCACTCCCATTTCTTTAAGAACTTGCCATAGTTTGCCGTGGTCGACACAGTCAAAAGCTTTTGCATAGTCAATGAAGCAGAAGTAGATGTCTTTCTGGAACTCTCTAGCTTTCTCCATAATCCAGCGCATGTTTGCAATTTGGTCTCTGGTTCCTCTGCCTCTTCTAAATCCAGCTTGCACTTCTGGGAGTTCTCGGTCCACATACTGCTTGAGCCTTCCTTGTAGAATTTTAAGCATAACCTTGCTAGCATGTGAAATGAGTGCAATTGTGCGGTAGTTGGAGCATTCTTTGGCACTGCCCTTCTTTGGGATTGGGATGTAGACTGATCTTCTCCAATCCTCTGGCCACTGCTGAGTTTTCCAAACTTGCTGGCATATTGAGTGTAGCACCTTAACAGCATCATCTTTTAAAATTTTAAATAGTTCAGCTGGAATGCCATCACTTCCACTGGCCTTGTTATTTGCAGTGCTTTCTAAGGCCCATTTGACTTCACTTTCCAGGATGTCTGGCTCAAGGTCAGCAACCACACTACCTGGGGTATACGAGACATCCATTTCTTTCTGGTATAATTCCTCTGTGTATTCTTGCCACCTCTTCTTGATGTCTTCTGCTTCTGTTAGGTCCTTTCCACTTTTGTCCTTTATTGTGGAAATCTTTGTACGAAATGTTCCCTTCATATCTCCAATTTTCTTGAACAGATCTCTGGTTCTTCCCATTCTATTGCTTTCCTCTATTTCTTTGCATTGCTCGTTTAAGAAGGTCTTCTTGTCTCTCCTTGCTATTCTTTGGAAATCTGCATTCAATTTCCTGTATCTTTCACCATCTCCCTCGCATTTTGCTTGCCTTCTCTCCCCCGCTATTTGTAAGGCCTCATTGGACAGCCACTTTGCTTTCTTGCATTTCCTTTTCATTGGGATGGTTTTCGTTGCTGCCTCCTGTATAATGTTACGAGCCTCCATCCATAGTTCTTCAGGCATTCTGTCCACCAAATCTAAATCCTTAAACCTGTTCCTCACTTCCACTGTGTATTCATAAGGGATTTGACTTAGATTGTATCTTACCGGCCCAGTGGTTTTTCCTACTTTCTTCAGTTTAAGCTTGAATTTTGCTATAAGAAGCTGATGATCTGAGCCACAGTCAGCTCCAGGTCTTGTTTTTGCTGACTGTATAGAGCTTCTCCATCTTTGGCTGCAGAGAATATAATCAATCTGATTTCGATGCTGCCCATCTGGTGATGTCCATGTGTAGAGTCGTCTCTTGTGTTGCTGGAAAAGCGTGTTTGTGATGACCAGCTTGTTCTCTTGACAGAACTCTATTAGCCTTTGCCCTGCTTCATTTTGATCTCCAAGGCCAAACTTGCCAGTTGTTCCTTTTATCTCTTGACTCCCTACTTTAGCATTCCAATCCCCTATAATGAGAAGAACATCCTTCTTTGGTGTCACTTCTATAAGGTCTTGTAAGTCTTCATAGAATTGGTCAATTTCAGTTTCTTCAGCACAAGTAGTTGGTGCATAAACTTGGATTACTGTGATGTTAAAAGGTCTGCCTTGGATTCGTATCGAGATCATTCTATCATTTTTGAGATTGCATCCCAGTACAGCTTTCACCACTCTTTTGTTGACTATGAGGGCCACTCCATTTCTTTTATGGGTTTCTTGCCCACAGTAGTAGATATGATGGTCATCCGAACTGAATTCACCCATTCCCGTCCATTTTAGTTCATTGATGCCCAGGATGTCAATATTTATTCTTGCCATCTCATTTTTGACCACCTCCAACTTACCCAGGTTCATGGTTCTTACATTCCAGGTTCCTATGCAATATTTTTCTTTACAGCATTGGACTTTCCTTTCGCTTCCAGGCATATCCGCAACTGAGCGTCCTTTCGGCTTTGGCCCAGCCGCTTCATCAGCTCTGGATCTACTTGTACTTGCCCTCCGCTCTTCCCCAGTAGCATGTTGGACGCCTTCCGACCTGAGGGGCTCATCTTCCAGCGTCATATCTTTTATATGCCTGTTGTCTTTGTCCATGGAGTTTTCTTGGCAGGGATACTGGAGTGGCTTGCCGGTTCCTCCTCCAGGTGGATCACGTTTGGTCAAAACTCTCCACTATGACCTGTTCATCTTGGGTGCCCTGCTCGGCATAGTTCATAGCTTCTCTGAGTTCTTCAAGCCCCTTCGCCACGGCAAAGGGAAACAGTCATAGTTTCCAACAAAGACTCATGGAAACAGTATTTGGTTAAGAACTGTACATCTGTGAGGGAAGTAGAGGTGTCCTAACAACTATTAGTACCCTTTAGTGACTACAGTTCCCAGGATTATCTGGAGAAAGCCATGACTGTTTGAAGTGGTGCACTGCTTTGAATGTATAGCACAGATGGAGCCTAAGATCAACAGCTGTAATATCAATATGGTGGCACTTCTCTTTCTGCTAAAGGATGGAGTTCCTTGTCTTATCCTTATTCACCCAGTTAATTTGCAGACTCAACACAGTCTAACCCCTTCAGTCAAAGCTTATTTGCATTTTTCAACTCACAGATTTGGTTCCAGTTTAGAATTATTATTATTGTTGTTGTTGTTATTGTTATTGTTGTTGACAATCAATGCAGCAGCCTTGAATGGAACTGATTTTGAACCTGTTCAAATATATCTTTAAATGGAATCATATATGTACTACATTTACAATTGCAGGGCAACCCTTATAAATACCTGAATACATGATTAATATTTTAACTTGAGGGGAAATCATGCAATTTGCATGGACTAATGCCACTTCCTCCAGAACTCTGTCACTCATCTTTGACAACTGACTGGACAGAATGAATTTCAGCTCCCAAATATTTATTTTCCTTACATCAACTAGCATGGGCAGGAAAAGGTACCACTGTTTTTAGTTTATTTCATATACTGCTGCATTTCCCCCCCTGTCCCTTCAAGCTGTGAAGAGCTGCAAAAATAAAAACATTATTCTATAAATCTGCAGCCATATTTAGAATACTGTTTATTGTTCTGGTTGCCCCATTTAAAACACTAATAATAATATCCTAGAATCCAAATAGCAACAGAATAGGAGCTTGCAGTGGGATTGAGTATTAATTGTTATTAATAGTATTATTGGTATCTTTAGTATTATTTATATTTATTAGTAGCATTTTTGCACTCAAGTGCCTAAAAGCGACTCATGCAGCAAAAGTAAAATAGCAAAGACATAAACAAAACTAAAAGACTTGTTCAACAATATATTTAAAAGGAGCAAGTTCCCCATCCCTTAAAAAAATGGGTACAACAAAGTCCAACAAAATATCTAACTACCCTTCCAATTAAAAAACAACAATCCAAAGCCAGGGTCCAAAAGTAGACAGCAATGGTGCCAGGCATGCTTCTCTTGGGAAAGTATTGCATAAATGGGGAGCCAGCACTGTAAAGGCCCTTTCTCATCTATTTGAAGATAGCCATTTACAAATATCTAAAGAGGAGTCACATAGAAGATGGAGCAAGCTTTTTTTGTCTCCTCCTCTGGAAGGTAGGACTTGAAATTTAAGTTTCAAGAAAGGAGATTCTGGTAACTAAGGGTGATGAGAGTTGTTAGGGAACCCCTATTTCCTACAGTTGACAGACTGATTTAACAGTCAATCACTCTTCCTAGGGAAGTCTGAGAATTGTCGCTCTGTGAGGGGGATAGGTCATTGGAGAATTCCACCACAGTGGTATTGAGAGACTTCGACATCCACGAAGAGACCAGTCCCAAATTGCCATCTCAATACTTCAGCCATCAGGGATAGTAGCCATTATCCTCCATAAATTTGTCTAGTCCCTTTTTTAAAGCCATCCAGGTTGGTGGTCCTCACTGCTTCCATATCCATAAGCTCCCCGCACTGCACCAAATAAAGATTGCTTTGTTCTTCTGCAAAACGATGGGCTTACCCTGCATCTGCTGATACCTCTCCTGTGTGCAGCTGTAGCCAGGGCCGGATTTAGGTTTGATGAGGCCCTAAGCTACTGAAGGTAATGGGGCCCTTTATATGTCCAGCTGCCCTTTGTCAACAAGAAATTGTCAATGTTTTTTGTGTTGAATATATGCTATATGGCAATTTATGGACCTAATGGGTATCTAAAGCTGTTTGCACATAACAAATAGGAGCCTACACAACACAAAACACTGTTGCTGTATACAGTGGTACCTCAGGTTAAGTACTTAATTTGTTCTAGAGGTCTGTACTTAACCTGAAACTGTTCTTAACCTGAGGCACCACTTTAGCTAATGGGGCCTCCTGCTGCTGCTGCACCGCCGGAGCACAGTTTCTGTTCTCATCCTGAAGCAAAGTTCTTAACCTAAAGCACTATTTCTGGGTTAGCGGAGTCTGTAACCTGAAGTGTATGTAACCCGAGGTACCACTGTATAGGTTTTCTTTTATTTGTTTTTTTATCTTATATTTTGGAAATGTACATCCAGGTTTGTTTTTTTTCTTTAAAAATTTTTGGGGCCCCAAGAGAGCAGGGCCCTAAACTATAGCTTGTATAGCTTATATGTAAATCCAGCACTGGCTGTGGCTGCTTTGCCTGCATCACGACACACAGCACCAAAAGGCCAATTGGTTTCACTGTACTGACCTCCCCAGTGCTTCTCCCCTTTGCCCCTGAGTGAGCAACCTTGGCCCACCTGCCAGGAAGCATGCAGACCAGCTCTGCCCCACCTGTCAAGCTACTTCTGCAAAGAACCGAATTTGAATTTGAATACAGGACCATCAGACGGAGGCCACGGAAGGTTGCAGAGAAGCTGATGCAAGTTCATGAAGGTGTTTCTGGAAAGGGGGCAGGCAAGACGCTGTGGTTGCATATGCTATTCCTCACCTCCTGCCCCCGGCAAATGGTAGCCAACTGGTAATGCCACCCGCCGTGGAGAGCATCTTCTTGAGAGCGACCCAAATTTGCTTTAAAATGCCATTTTGCTCAGCCAATGGGCTTGAATAATTCAGCGTAAAAATGTAATAGCTCTGTCAGGCCCCAAGTGCCGCATGCTAATTTAGGATTTTAAACAATAATCCCGAATAAATGGAAATGTCATTAAAAAGGAAGGCTTTATTTTAAATTAAGTGCATAAAGGGACATCTTGAATCAACACGGGCCATTACAGATACTCTTGGCATGGGCGAAGACTTACAAATGTCATCACTATGAGTGAACAAGGAAGAATACAACCCAGGTTTTTTGGGTTGTTTTTTTTTTTAAATTTCTAAAAGGAACACACACAAAATCCCCACCCAACTTTGTGTCACAGATGCTAATGCATTCCCCATCACAAATCCCGTTATAATCAGATATACAGTGCAGCCTAATTTAGCCACAAAGCCTGAAGGACATCTAAAACATTTGGATAATCAGGAATTCAGATTTAATTTGAGGGAACGGAGGGGGAAGGACGAGAAATACATTCGTTTGGCTGAAAACAGCTCTGGATTGGCTCAATGGGGGAATCATGCCAAGGCTGACTCTGTGCAATTTATAATCCCTAATCAGGCAGCAAATGTGATATCCCCTCACCTTTAAGTCAAATAGCATGCCCTGTTCACAGGTAAAATGCAACTTAACAAAGTACTGCCGTCCGCGATTATAAAACTATTTGCACGTCCAAGCAATCTGACCCACAGGCTGCATAATGGCATGCAAATAAACACTGAACGAACCACAGACAAGAGTCTTGGGTTCAAAATAGGCCACATCTTTATTGATTACAGATATAAGTGAGTTTTGGCTTGGCAGTGGGTATCACCTATATCATCTAGCCTGTCTGGAGGGTTGAGCTGATGACATGCATCAAATAGGTGTGATCCTGACAGGTTTGCCACATTGGGGAGGGCTATGGTCCTCAGTTCCCACCTGAACGTATAGACAGATCCCCCAGGATCACTTTAAGGGATAGCCTACAGCCATAGGAGCCTAAGGGCTGGGGTCCCTTCTCCTCCCCAATAAAATAATTGAGGGGCTGCCCCTCTCCCAGGTTGCTGGGCATTGCTGTGTGTGTGTGTACCATGTCATGTGATCAGTTATGTGAGGTTGTGCTTATCCCCCCCCACGTCAATATTTTATTCAAGTTGGCACCCCTGCCCCAGGCAGAGGCATACAACTTCCCTCCAACAAGGACTAAGGGTCTTACCCACTGCCATATCCACCCAAGTTGTGATGATCGCTATGAGGTAGGCAGCAAAAACCCAGATTGGCCCAATTAGGTTGAGGATGAAATTCCTCCCTAGCCCCAAATATGGCTATGAAGCAATTTATAGCAAAGCTCAAGATGCCACACAGAAGTGAGAGGAGAGTTAAGGAAGGGAGATCTGAAAGGCAACTACTGCCTGGCAAGGAAGCAGGCCTGTTTTTTTTTATGGCCGGGGAGCAGAACTGAGTGAAGACTTCTTCATGGACTGCATTTAATGATAGAACTCGTTCTCACAGGAAACTGTGATGGCCAGCCACCCAGATGGCTTCAAAAGAGGATTGGACAAATTCATGGAGGAGACCATGATCAATGGCTACTAGCCACAGTTGGAGGCAGCAATGCTTTTGAATACCAGTTGCTGGAAACCACAGGAGGGGAGAGTGCTCTTGTGCCCAGGCCCTGCTCACTGGTTTCCCACAGGCATCTGGTTGGTCACTGTGAGAACAGGATGCTGGACTAAATGGTCCATTGGCCTGATCCCAACAGGTTCTTCTTATCTTCATGGGTTCTTATGTTCTCTTCGCAAGCTTCTCATTGGCATCTGACAGTGAGAAGAAAGTGCTGGGCTTTGGCCTGATCTACTAGAGTTCTTTTTTAAATGTTCTTACCTTATGGTCTTTTGTCTGGTCTAGTCAATTTCACATTAGAGAGAGTATGGGGCGAAAGAGCGAGACGGAAATTCATACAAATATTACCTTATCTAATGTATTTTGGATACATTGAGTTAATATTTTCAATACATAGTATGCTTTCTTTCCTTTACATTTTTTATTTTATAAACCCCAGAGCATTAAACAGTTAGCAAAAAAAGTTTTGTTCTACATAAATACTACAGTTACTTTTACCAGGAGGGAGGAACATGGGACCTCAAATGAACGAATAAATGTATTTATTAGCTGTTCAGCTTCAGGCCATCACCCGACATCAAAACACAAAAAATATGTATTCTAACTTGCATTATGTATTATCTTGCGCTGTGTGTGTGTGTGTGTGTGTAAAATTACCAACAAGAAAAAATAAAAAAGAAACAAATATGAATAAACCACTTTGAATAGACACTAAATTTGAAACTGCTCCTGGTAACTTTACACTGTTGCAGAATGAAAACAATGGAACTCTCAGTCCACCGAGTAAGTATTATCTTAAAGAAAAACCCTGTAGAGGAACAGCGGCAGAGGGATTTAAAATTATCCAGATGCAGGGTCCAACAGGATGGACTGATGCTGATGTATCCACCTTAAACTTAGGCTGTATCCATCTTAAACTTTAGGCTGTTCCAGCACAGCTTTTAGGCCATGGTCAGGGATGTCAGGCATTGGAATCTGATAACAACTGGAGGGCACCAGGTTAGGGAAGGCCAGGCTTGGCGTGGCACATCTGTTCTGTCTGATCTATGGGCCATTGCTAGCATTTCCAACACTGATACCATAGATGTCAGGGATTAAAGCAGGGGAGAGGTCTTCTTGATGCATGTTCACAGCCACCATGATTCATCCCCTCGTAGGACTCAATTCACACATTATGAGGTGGATCCAAAGATGGCCTTCTGTGAATGCAAGGCATCTCCCTTTTGTAGAAGGCAAAGGCCCGTTTCATTTCCAGAAGGTGCTTGTGTTCAGCAAAGCTTCTGCAAAAAGGAGGGGGAGTATTTTTTATCAGTTCTTTATACCCCCCCCTTCACCTCTACACTTCCAAATGACCCTTCAAACTTCCTGAGCATATTTTGGGGTATATGTGAATTATAGGAGAAAGGGATGGGAGAGCTACTTGTAGAATTCTGCAGGCACACCAACTCCTAGGAACCAAGGCTGTTTTGCCCCCTCCTCCCGCAAAGTGTATTTTTTGAAGGGGCCGAGCCGCCTAAATATTCAAGGGGCATTCTCCGCTCCTTGTGGTGTTGCACAAGTGATGTCAGGGACTCACATCATCCTGATTTGTTGCGATGTTGCACACATTACACCATGACATTGTGTGACATCATGCGCGCACCCCCTCAATCACTTTAAGAAGATGTTGCCTCTAAGTTCAGAATATGTTTTTAAGTGAACATCCAGAGCTCACTGTAGCCCCTTGTCCTGGGCACGTGTAATGTGTGGAAATGACCGCACCCTTGAAATCACCTCTCCAAAGCCTGAAGACATATCGGAAAGATTGGCTAATTGGTCGTGAGCAAAAGCTGCTTATTTCCTCCGGTGCACTTAAGCATAATAAAACTAATGAAAAATAATGCTAACAATTTTTATATATTAAAAAATACCTTGTGTGGATGAGGGGGATCCCCCTCCCCCCCTCCGAATGTGTCAGGCTCGTCCAACGTTGTGATGGAATCAAAGATACCTTGGGAAGACGAAAGGTGGGGGAATTTTGTTTGATGGATGCTTGAACACTGCAGCATGGACTTGGCTCTATAAGAAATAAATACGCATGACTAGGAGGGCACTATCAGCAAGTGAAGCATTCCGAAATGTGCAGACATTTAAACTAACCACTTCTCAGATATAATACTCCTACATTCTTATTGAAATGAATTGGATAGACATCAAGGTAATAGAGAGGGAAGCCTACCCCCTCCTCTTTCTCCCAGCCCTCCTCCCTCCCTTCAAGTCTTTAGCCTGAAGTTTCCCAGCTCCCTCTGTTTAAGAACAGACACAAAGAAAGAAAGGAAGGAAGGAAGAAGAAAAAAAAATCTAATTGCCAGCAGGATACAAAACCGAAAGCGTGTTTTAAAGCCAATTAGGATGTAATTTTACATGTGCCGATTCAGAAGTGTAAATCTCTTTGGAATCCAGGAGTTTAATAGCAGGGACAGCTCCCAATCCTGCTCTGAACTGAGCACCTTCATTGTTCGCACACAACACAACTCTGCTCAACTGCCCGCATATTGCATTGCACCTGGGCCAATAGGCAGACTCAGCGTGTGCCCAGGGCACCGGCAAAGCAGGGATGCTCCCCCCTCCCCAAAATGAGAAATTGTTGAAAGAATTTGTCAGAAAAGCATCAAAGGAGCCATCATGGAGGGGGACAGAACTTGGTTAGACTTCCTTGCACGCCAGTCCACACTCTTCCCTCATTCTTCTGTTCTCTTTTTATGAACTGACCCAGACCCTGTGATCATCATCAGGGGCCCTTCTTTGTGTGACACCCTCTGCAGGAGGTTCAGAGGGTGGCTACAGAGGAACCAGCCTTTGCTGTGGTGGCTCCCCATTTGTGGAATGCTTTCCCCAATCTCCACAATTAAGTCTCGGGCCATTAACAATCTTAGGCCTTTCAGAAGAAGAAGAGTTTGGATTTGATATCCCGTTTTATCACTACCCAAAGGAGTCTCAAAGCGGCTAACATTCTCCTTTCCCTTCCTCCCCCACGACAAACACTCTGTGAGGTGAGTGAGGCTGAGAGACTTCAGAGAAGTGTGACTAGCCCAAGGTCACCCAGCAGCTGCATGTGAAGGAGCAGGGAATCGAACCTGGTTCACCAGATTACGAGTCCACTGCTCTTAACCACTACACCACACTGTCTCTCTTTTAACGTGGGGGTCCCCTACCTTAACTTTCAACTGATTTTATCTGGTTGTGGTTTGTATAAAAAGTCACCTTGAGACTTTTTCTTTTTATAAGGTGACCATGAAATCATTAAATTCATCACCTATCCACACCTCAATCTGGGAGCACCATACCAACCTAGATTAAAATAATTCAAGGAAGTCAGATCCTGTTATGACATACAGGCATTTCAGTATACATGCAAGTTTTGTGTGATTTAATAAATAAATAAATTACAATGTAGTATTTTTTATTTTTTTAAAAAAAAGAATTCCATATGCTTAGGGCTTCTAAAGGGCTTAACGCTGCCCTGCACATAGGGAGCTTTAAAAAGGACCGTTACCCCCATGATCTTTGAGCTGGTCATTCCCATCTTTAGCCTAATTAATGCATGATGAGGTGTATCTCTTCACATTTTTAAAATAAATATTAAGCACACAGAAGAGCTGGTGCTACACCTGACACAACAGGCTCTGTAACTTTCCAACAGTTTGACTTCACCCCCAAAGGCGTACTCTTCCATTGTCTCCCGAGACAGATGGATGGCAACCTAGTCAGAGAAGGTCCATTGAAATGAATGACTAACACACGACACATGACTTAATTTCAGTGGGTCTACTCTGAGTAGGGCTTAGTTGGCTACAGCCCATTTACTAGGGATTAAACTTATTTGAATTCAATATATGCCTAGGATTGTGCTGTAAATTCATATTCTGTTTTCCTAAATATATCTTACATTAAAGAATATATATTGTGTTATGTTTTGTTCTTGCTATCATTCCTATGGCTTTAAAGAAACCTTTAAAAAAATAAAAAAATAGGAGAATATAGGGGCAGCTTTAAATGCTTAACTGGCTTAACTGAGGAAGGCATTACTTATTGACTGATATCAACTGGGTCTTGCTGCTGGCCATCTACTGCCAAGCCAGGTTTAAGGTCCTTGTATTAATTTACAAAAGCCCTGAATAATTTAGGTCTGGGGTACTCAGGGATTGCCTGAACCCTTACATCCCAGTCAAATAGCTGAGTTCATCTACAGAAGTGTCACCGGTCGTTCTCCAAGTTGGCGAAGCTCATAGCCTGGTGCTATACCAGCTGCACTGGTTCCCAGTGGAGTACAGGATCAGGTTTAAGGTGCTTGTTTTCACCTTTAAAGCCCTATACGGCCTAGGACCCTCGTACCTATGGGACCACCTCTCCTGGTATGTCCCACAGAGGAACTTACGGTCTTCAAACAAAAACATCTTGGAGGTCCCAGGCCACAGAGAGGTTAGGCTGGCCTCAACCAGAACCAGGGCTTTTTTGGCTGTGGCTCCGATCTGGTGGAATGCTCTGTCACAAGAGACTAGGGCCCTGCGGGACTTGACAGCTTTCCGCAGGGCCTGCAAGACAGAGCTGTTCCACCAGGCCTTTGGCCAGGGCACAGCCTGATTCCCTCCTTTGGCAATCTTCACATAACTCTAGCCCAATGGTTGCCATCAATTTGATTTTCATTAATTTTATAATGAAATGATTTTACAATGTTGTATTATTTTATTGTTGTTAGCTGCCCTGAGCCCGGCTTCGGCTGGGGAGGGCGGGATATAAATAAAAATCTATTAGTAGTATTATTATTATTTGACATAAGCAGTCCTGTGGAATGCTCTGCCACTAGAGATTCAGCAGGCACCTTCTGGGCCAACAGAATACATCCTTCCTCAATGGTCTATTGATGCTTGCTTTTTACTCTTTTTTGTATAAAGTCTGTTCTTCACGCTTGTGTGTATATGTTGTAAACTGGTTTGAATTTATTTTTTTTAATGAAAAGTGGTCTATACATATTTTTTTAGCAAATATTTCATTTAAAATAAAATAAAACCCTCTTGGTCATTTAATGTCCCAGCTATCATGGATGTAGAGGAAAGCAGCTATTTCCTGACTGCACAAGAGTCCAAGACGATTTCCATCTATCTGTTAAGAGGTCCTTAATATAATTTAACTAGCAGGAGCTTCATTTCCTGCACCAACACCCCTCTCTTGAAAAAGAAAAAGAAACCGAATACACACACACACACACAAATGGTCTCCTGGCAAATTGGCCGACACTGTTAAATTAAGCTTCATCCAATCTCTAGCAGGATATTAATAAATAAATAATGGATTACACACATAACACACAAACGGTGCTCTACTACTGCAGCTATTAGCAGCAAGCAAGAGTCTTTGACAGAGGTGCCTGATAAGGATTCCACTCCCACCCCCTTTTTTCCCCTCCTGGAGACTCGTCTTCATTTCATGTGAAAATTAAGCACACCCGAGGCATCCCAGATCTCAGGTCCCCATTACAATGCATACCTTTTCTACCATCTTGCTCTATTCATTCACTTTTGCAAATCCTTCTGGGAGGAAAAACGAAGACTTACCCTAGCAGTTTTTAAAATGGTCTCTCGCATTAAGAATGCTCTAGGTTTTCTTTGTGTGTGTGTGTGTGTGTGTGTGTGTGTGTTTGTGTGTGTTATATATCCACTCCGAAAGGGTAATACAAAACTTATGAAATATTTACTAACTGTGATGCATAAACAACAAATCACCTCATTTCCATTAAATATTTTTTTCCCACGCAAGATATTTTTAATAAAATATCGTGCCTTGCAATTTAATTACAACAAGTAATTAAAACTTAGAAGATAATCGTTTTTGGCAAAAAGTCAGTTTTTGTTAAAATTTTAAGATAGAAAAAAGATGCATATTACGACCATAATACTGTTAGTAATTAAGATAAATGCATCAATTATTAAAGATGCAAACATGTCAAGCAAGCATAACTAATTATTTGAGCATGTTAACAGTTGTTTAATGTTAACAAGCAGTGAATTATTAAAGACCCCATGTGTCACATTTTTGGACTGCATAAAATATAATGTTCGGGGAAAGGTTTATGCTTTTGCAGGTCTCGCTTAGATCTCTGGGAGTCGGAGAAGCAATAAGGCCAGGATAAACTTTAATCTTTATTTCAAACAGTATTAGCTGCACTCACGGAAAACACACTGAAATGTTCAGACAAAATTCAGAAAAGCGCCTGAGATAGGCACTGCTTGTAGTTCAATCAATGCAACAGAGTCAAGTTTTCAACATCCTTTCAGATAAGCTCTCTTGAGCTGTTTTGAGGGTGTGTTAAGGAAACGTGTGTGTTAGCTCTGTCACATCAGAGTCCATGAGTCTGGGGTCCTCCTGTATTTGTGAAGGCCCCCTGCATATTTTGGAACTCAGATTTCCCGGTGTTGCAACTGCGGAAACAGCCTCAGGGAGTGCAGAGGTTCCTTGCTTCAAACTGTCACTCATCAACTGATGGACAGCAATGAGGAGGGAGATCTAGGTCACACTCGGCACTGTGATGCTACTTTAAATAGTCATGGCTTCCCCCCAAAAGAATTATGGGAGCCGTAGTTGATAAAGCGTGTGGAGAGCTGTTTTGAGCCTATACAAAACAGCTCCTGGCTATTTGAAGGACTGTATTGCGTGTCGAGGTCCCCAAGCCACCCCAATAAAAACACAATCCACACAGAATTTTTGTTTAAGGTTTTTGGCATAAAGTTTGGCCACGACTTTATTAAATTACAAAAATGTGAGTGGTTGTTTAGACATTGGTTGTGACTATCTGACCCCCATGGGGACAGACTGACATTCGCACAACCACGAAAGTCAGAACGGGAGAATATTTTGGGGAGAGTGTTTGGAGGAGGGAACCTCCCCTCACCTCTCCCCAAATGCTCCCAGGGGCTCTTGCATGGTCCAAGCCCCTTGTCAGGGTTTGGACAAAAGTATGGTGAGCCCCTATATTCCTTTAACGGAATACTCTTGCAGCAGCAGCATTGGAGGGGCAGGCACAGCCAATCCATGCCCCTCCACCAACCAATTCAAAAACCAATGCCTAACCACAACCTTACAAGTTGTGATGATTTGCTACGCAGTAGGCTAAAACCAAATGGTACCCGCCAATCAGCCAAATGGACAAAAATCCTACTGGGCCCCTGTCCCAAAAGCGGATGACCCCATGACAGGCATAACAAGGTCAAAGCAAACAACCCTAAATAAAGGGAGGGTGAGCAGGAAATCCGATGCGCACAGGGAAAAGAGGTAGCTCAACGCTGCACGCAGGGGGTTATAAACGCATCAGGCTGTCAATCACCAATTTGCAACATCACATTCTCCCCAACAACAAGGAGAACCCAATCACGAGGTGGCCAACTAATTTTCCTGCCCAGCAACAGTGGGGTGTCTTGCTGGCCCCCACCGCAACACATGCTCTCCATGAAGGAGAACACGCTTTCTCCCATACAAACCTGCCCAGGCTCTGAAATATTTTGAGGAAGCTCTTCTCACAGTCCCGCCACCCTCACAGGCACACTTCATTAGGATGCAGGATAGGGCCTTGTCTGTGGCTGCTCTCAAGCTTTGGAATTCCCTTTCTAGAGAAGCCAGACTGGCTCCCTCCTTGTGATCCTTTCACCCACAGGGGAAGACCTTTTTTTATTCTAACAGGCCTTTGGGAGCTGACTATTTTTGAAGGAAAGGGCTTCAGTAGTGCTGCGCAGTTTAGACAATCTGTATTTTAATATTTTTGTTTCTATCCAACACAGCATTGTCTTATACTGGCATTTCAAAGCCCTGCCTGGAAGTAAATATATAAAAATTTGCTTCTGTTCTTTTTCAGTGGAAAATATATATGCACTCCCTGAAACAATATGCAAACCAAAACAGAGCTTCTCTTCAAAAGACACTCTTCTCGGAATTTTGCAATGCAGTTCAAGGTGAAAATAGCATATTGAAATATATTATATTGGAGGGAAATGCTTGCAAAAATGTTTGTATTATTGCATACATGCATGTATATACTGGGAAAAATGTATATTAAAATGCTGACAGATTTCCGCAAGGACTTTTCTTTAAAAAAAAATGCAACTAATGCAAAGATGTGGGGAAGTCAACATAAAGCTGGAAAAATGCAAAAATGGAACAAAAATCAAGAGATTTGCCCATCCCTAACTGGAGAAGCCAGGGACTGAACCTTTTGCTTTTGCTCCAGCACACAACAGCTGATGAGATGATTCACCTTGGAGAAGTTTGGCTGTTGGAATGGGATCTACGTCGCAAGTCATCCTATTTTGCGGTGTAGCCACAAGCTCCATCACCCTGGATAGATGGAATACCTCATCTGGTAGCAGAAGCATTTGTCACTATACAGGAATGAGTATTTATTGATGGCCTTTTGCATGCCATCCAGCTTGGAAGTCCCGATCTCGTTCCAGAACGTTAAAACATTCCAGCACCAAGATTTATTTGGGGTTCCAAGTAAAGGGTTTAAGTTCCAGAAGGTGCTAGGTGAGAGCAATATCTCATGTTCCAACGAAGTTCCAAGGAAGGAAGAAGTGTCTCCTTTGCCAACAATTTATTGCTGTCAAAACTGCATGCGTGCACACACACACACACACACACACAGGGAGAGAGATGTGCCCCCCACAATTTTTCTTCCAGCTTCTAGGTGACCTCCTTCATCTGACAAGGTCTCCCCATCATGACAGTGAGTCCTGATGATAATGTAGGTAACGTTCAGATGGAGACCAAGTGCAGCAGAAAGCTATATTTCACTTGTGACCTTCAGCTGGCCCTCCAGTGCAATGCTCACATTACATTTCCCTTCACTCATGGCAAAAAAAAAAAAAAAAATGAGGAGAGAGAGAGAGAAAACCCACCTAGTAAAACAATGCCAAGTGAAACGAGTGACATTTCTTTAGCTGTCTTCCGGAGATGAATAAAAATCCCTTTGCCAGTTCCACTCATAGGTGTGATACTTGCCACTTAGCTCATCATGACACATGTTAACATAATTGCTATAAGGAAGCTTCAAGAAGCTGTTTCCCCGTGTTTGCTAGCTAACTTTCCCGACGGCGGAGGGAGTTTCTGAACCTTGGTCATGCAAGACCACTATTTTATTTTTCCCTTATCCCAACTGACTGGATGGCAAAGCTGACAGCTACCTTAAGGCTGGGGTGCAATAACACTGCTACCTTGAATCTTATAGACTTTATTCAGTAATGCATCACAGGACAGAGTCCAAAGAGTCTGTGAATGCATTCAGTCAGCACACTAACCCCATATAGGAAATGCATGTCATCTTGGCTGATACATCAACCAGCCAACCACCTTCTGCAACCTTCTGCCACCCCAGCACCTCACCATCTCTTCATAGTCCTGGAAAATACTTACTCAACCCCTCACCCTTTTTTTCTTTTACATGAAGAGTCCTCCTTGCACCTTATCTGGAGGATTCCCCCCCCCCATTCTAACAGCCAACTTTAGGTTCCTCCTAAACTGGTTCTTAACAGTTCTGTGGTCAGGCCACACTCTTGCATGGTGACAACGGCCTCACTGATAATGGGTTTTGCAGGATTTTAGTGCAACAGCATTCTCCTCACATATGTCTCCCTGTAAGTGGTATTCAGAGGCATCCACTACCTCTGACAGTGGAGGGAGAATGTAATGACTAGTAGGCACAGACAACCATATCTTCCATGAAGTTATCTAATTCCCTTTTAAATCATCCAGGCCATCACTACATCTTATGAGAGTAAGTCCTATTGAACTCAAAGAGCCAAATTTCTGAGCAGTTAGGCATTGGGAGACATTTCCCGAGGCATCTAGTTACCTGACATTTTACACCCCACAGACTTAAGAAGGCTGTGGGTGATATTTTTTCGCCAGTCACCACTGACACGTAAAATTTATTGGCAGCAAGTGACAAACCACCCCCACCACCCCACGCCACCCTCACACATCAAATTAACTATTTCTGCCATTCAAGGCTAAAAACAAGCAAGAATTTCAATTGTTCCAGAAGCTTCTGAAGCCAGGAAGGCCATCGCCATAAATCGTACCTTTGCCTATCACTAATACCAACCGCTGAATTATACAACGCGGCTGGCACAAAGCCAAACGTATCTTTTTAGTTTCAGGCTTGAATATCTTCATATGTGAGGGTATAGCTTCCCATACAGTACTTTCCTACTTCCAAGACATGTTTACCATCTGTTTCTATTATGGGAGTTTATGGCACAGAGTACCTCAGACACTGGAGTGTCTGTTCCTTTTCTGTGGTGCAGTTTAGAGTGCTGTAGCGCTTTATGACTATATATATATATATATATATATATATATATATATGCTGTACCATCTGAGCTATCCAAAACCCACACAGAATGAAAAATGGAGAAAAAGACCCATCTTCATCCGCCTTCATATCTCTCCACCCACCCCACCTTCAACATGTTACAGAAATGGAAGGGATTTTATTTAACAGATCATGTTATTAAGATGAGAAGTGATTTGAAAGAAAATTAGTAAATTATCCAGGACTGTAAAATGTGACTATCAGATAGCTTTTGGAAATCCTTTAAGCATGTTGTGATTAAGAGGGATATATATATATATATATATATATATTTGCTTTCGTAGATTTTCACGGGTACAGGAATGCAGGTTTTGGTGTCCTCGGGTGTCTTCCCGTGTAAAAGTTGGGGTGTCTAGGCGACGTTTCGACGAGGTCTCACTCGTCATCTTCAGGCTGGTGCTTTCGGCTTCTTGTTCCAGTAACAAGAAGCCGAAAGCACCAGCCTGAAGATGACGAGTGAGACCTCGTCGAAACGTCGCCTAGACACCCCAACTTTTACACGGGAAGACACCCGAGGACACCAAAACCTGCATATATATATATATATATATATATATATATATATATGAACAATATGAACAGTGCTCCCCCCCCCAGCATAATCTGAAGTTTGAGGGGAATATGAAGCAGCCTCTATCAGAATACATTTAAAGGCTTCACAGTGAAGTAGCAGCTCCACCAGGCCTTGGCTGAGTGGATTTCCATGAGCAACGTTTCACAGTTCCTCGCACACAGAATCAAAGAAGCTCGGCTTCTGCTTCTGAAAGCTCTGCGCTATCAATACATCGAAAGCCCATCTGATACACACAAGGGGAAAGCGCCACTCTTGAAGCAGCTATCGCTGTTTTGTCCTATCTATCCAGAGGCACTCACTTGCGACTTGGATTAAGCAAAGGTGCCGCAACGTCCTTAAAAGACTTGGGCATGGGGCCCGTGTGTGACACATATTTGCAATGAATTTGCATATGCTCATCCACACACATAGGTGCAACTTGAAGCCAACTTGCAGAACGGGCGAGATGCGTTTACACATCTAGCAAGAGGGCAAGGTTTTTTTTTTATTTATTTCTCAGAATTTGCATACCACTTGATTGTGGGAGGGGGGAAAACTCTCAAAGTGGTTGATCAATAAGAAGAATTTAAACAATAATTTAAGACTTTCGAAAAGTTTTTTTAAAAAAGCAATAAACTAAAAAGAGATTAAAACTCGCCATCAAATTTCTCAATTTCTGGGTAGATGTATCTGAACAAAGATATTTTTAGCAGTCACCGAAATGACTATAGTGGAGATGCTGGCCTGATATCTGGGACTGGATTTATATTTGATGAGGCCCTAAGCTACTGAAGGAAATGGGGCCCTTTATACTGTATGTCCAGCTGTCCTTTGTCAACAACAAATTGTTGCTGTTTTTTGTGTTGAATATATGGTAATTTATGGACCTAATAGGAATCTAAAGCCATTTGCACATGCAGAATGTAGGCACCCTATATATAGAAATGAGCAAACCAGCAATATTTTAGGGAGCAAGCTAGAAGGCAGGGCCCATTACGTACATAGTAGGAGCCTACACAACACAAAACACTGTTGCTGTATGTAGGTGTTATTTTATTTGTTTTTTATCTTATATTTTGGAAATGTACATCCAGTTTTCCCCTTTAATTTTTTGAGGGCCCCCAAGAGACAGGGACCCTAAGCTATAGCTTGTTTAGGTTATACATAAATCCGGCACTGCTGATATCAATAGGCAGCGAGTACCAAAATGCAGGCACCACATGTCCCACATGCTAGATTTCTGAAGGAGAAAGAATCATGTATTTCCCATGAACACTCGCACCCTAATCACATTTTCTCTAAAGTTAAGTCCTGTTGGTTTTGATTTTCTCTCAAGTAACTCCTAGAGGAGTTCCCTGGGAAGAGTGATTGGTCGTTAAGCCACTCTGGGAATGGTCACTCTGTGGGGGAAAAGTGGGGTCTCCTGACAACTCTCAGACCGAGGGGGGGAGGAGCTGGTCACAGCAGGAGAGGGAGATTCCTGGGCTTCATCAGCAGCCTGCCTCCTCTCTGCCTCTTGACCCCTCAGCTTCTGCCTCTGATTCTGGGCTGCTCTTTGCCGCAGCCTCTTCCTGCTCACCAAACCCAGGCATCTCTTCAGCTTCTGACACCTCCTCCTCCCAGGTCTGCTCCCTCTTCTCTGAGCCATCTTCCCTTGGGGATTCCCCAGTCTGTGGCACTTTCTTATGAATGCCATGCTGGCCTCACTGAAATAGCCTCCCTCCCTGTCCAACCTCTGAAAAAGGTAGCTCTGTGGAGATGTTGCAGGAACGAGCTTTCATTATAAATGTTTATATCAGTGGTTCCCTCCTGCCACATGGGGCGGCAGTGGGCAGTGGGATTCCCTAAGTGGGGCGCTAAAGGGCAAGGGGATGGCAGAGGGACACTGGAGGTAAGAAAGACTCTCAGACTTTGCCAAGCTGGAATCACTGGTTCGAGTTAATTGGTTTTGTTGAATTAGTTAAACTAGATAGTTTGAATTGGATTCTGAATATGTGTGCAATTGATTAGCACTGTTCTGAATTTTATTGTGTTATTATCATCCAGAGCGAAGTCATTATTCAATATAATGCTTTTTATAAGGGGGGGGGCACTGGGGATGAATTTATGGAACTGAGGGGGCAGTTGCTCAAAAAAGTTTCGGAACCACTGATCTACATCGCCAAGGCTTTTAATTACTCCCATTGTCAATGAATGAACATGTGTGGAACACACTACATTGAAGAAGAAGAAAAAAAGGAGGGTATCTAATGATAAAAGAATGAACACAGGCTTCTAGAAGAGTGAAGGTATGGATTTGGCAAAGAAACTGGATATGGATGCATCCCGTTTGCCTGCAGCAGGTCTGATCACATGTAGACCATCTGGAGTTTTGATAAGAATCTTCTTCTTCTTTTTTTAAAAAAAGGATCACACTTTTGCAGCCATCTCCACAATGCATTAATATCTCTTCAGTAAGCACGGCAAGAAAGTGGTGATAAAGAAGACAAAAGCCATCTCTCACATACTCCGATTGCAGTTCGGGGGTTTTTCACGCACACACAGAGTTCCTTCACTTGTTTCCTCCCCTGATCTAAACATTATGGCTGAAATTCTGCATGCTAGGCTCTTTAAAAATTTCATTGACTCAACGAAAGATTGAGCCAGCATAGCTGGGTGCCGGATTGCAGCCTTGATGTGCAGACTAAGGAGGACAATTAAATAAATGGTCAAAATCCTAGAGTCCCAACATGACCTTGGTGGCCACAGTTTAGACAGGGGAGGGATCTGTTTGCTAAACATTTTGCAGCAGATCAGCCCAGTCTGGCACACTCCAAACTTGCTTACAAACTGGAGGGCAGCTCCCTGCTAGACTGTGCCTTTCTCAAGATCTTGCCATGCATTTTTGTGTGTGTGCAACATAAAATTCAATTGCATTTAAAATAATCACGTGAAATGCATGTCTTGCTGTTGGACTCCTTGAGAAATAGGAGAACGTGTGTATTTTGGGTCCATGGAATACATTATCAGCTGCATCACTACAAATCTGGATATTGGGACCCTGTAGAAAGAGAGTTGGGACGGACTCCCATACAGGAATCACAGCTAAAAAATCCCAAGAGTGATCAAATTACGCTGATATCTGAAGCAGAAAGTCCCAGAACTGCCTCTCCCCCATGGCAGGAAAAAAGTTACAACATTATTTGTATTTATATTCACAAATAACTAACCAAAAAATTTCTGTTGCTTCGTGACACCTGAAATCAGCTGCCCGATGCAACTGCCTCATTCCGCCTAATGGCTGAGCCAGTCTGGCTTGCATATGTTCTCCCAAACGCACATGGCCTGCACTCAGCACAGTATACAAATGTCCATTTTCCAAGGAGTAATGTGTGCAGACACAATTCACCCTGTATCCTTGAACCTGTGGTTATCGGGAAGGAGAACAGCTAGCGTGACCCTAATCATGTCACACCATGCATGCTTTCACTGAAATATACAACTGAAATACAGCCCGCGGTATGCTTGACCATCACACCCAGTTAGGGATGGGGTGATATGCCAGTTTCTTCCAGTTCTCTATTCCCCCTTGCCTAATTTTCAGTTAAGTTCTCCACTGTTTTTCTGTTCTGTTCACTCCCCCCACAATCAGTATTTTATTGCAATTTCCCTTATGCACACATTTTTGTATGCAATTTTGTATCGTAAAGACATTTTTGCAAAGCAATTTCCCCTAATATAATGTTTTCTGCATCTTGTTTTCACTAAAATGTGCATTTAGATGTGTGTGTGTGTGTGTGTGTGTGTGTGTGTGTGTAGAGAAAGGGAGGGAGGGAGGGAGGCTGAAGAATTACATAAGAAAAGTTAGAAAAGTACAAATTTCAGTGGTGGTATTTCAGTTCACGTATTGTTTCAGAAAGTATTGTTTAAGAAAGTGAATTAGGTAGGTTCACCTTTAAATGTGAACTGAATCAAATACCCCACCCTCCCTAGACCCAATAAACCAAAAGTTAATCTGTAACCAGCATGAGTAGGTCTTCCTGACCTAGAAGCTTTTATAGCTAAATTTGCTCTGGACCATTGATCCCAAAAGTCAGCATGAAGTTCCATAAAGTTTCCTTCTTTGGCCAGATCTTCAAGGCAAAGCACAGGCTGAATCCCACAGGAGCTTCAAGAACAACTGCCAAACCCATTTTAATTGTGCAACCTAAATTTCGCAGCATATGACTGAATCCCACCTGTAGAATGGCAAGAGACTGAAAGTCTCCATGGTCACTTAAAGCACAGATGACAATAAAATTCTGCTCAACACAAACCCTGAACTCTGGAAACACGATCATGTATTTTTAAGAGATATTATGCATGATCTGCATATTAATTTCTGCTTTTGTTTTGCTTTAGTAGGAGACACTGCTTATACCGCTGTACAAATGAGCAAAGTCAGAGATTTGATAAAATGGGTCCCCCACTGTATTTCCAGAAAAGCATACCAGAACACAGTGCCGTTGACTGTGACCATTAGTCATTTTTGGTTATAAGCTTATGAATTATCACCTCAAGGTGCAACATGCTTAATTTATACTGTACATGCTTGCTAAAGAAAGCTACTTATACTGAATGGAGACAAGTGAGGTCCCCTTTGCTATAAGGAAGCAGTTAATATGGAGAACACATCCAAACATTGTATTTTGGAAAGAAATCTATGCAGGGAGTTGACTGCTGGAGTTGAACCCACACCAGGGATATTTTGATAGTTTACCTCTGAGATTGCCTTACCCAATATGCATCCACTAGGCTACTTAAGTTGGCGGAATTGACACTTCCAGGTGCTACCTAATACCCACTCTGTATCTGTAAGAACTCAATCTTTTAACGTGGCAACACCTGCATTTTGGAACTCCCTGATTTTTGACAACAGGCAAGCTCCTTCCCTCTGCCCTTTTCAGCATCTGTCAAAAACATCTTTGTTTAGAAAAGTCTGCCCAGGTGTTCAGGAAGTTGGTGTGAATTTTAGTCTATTTTCATTTTAACTTGTCCAAAGTTTTAAGCTATTATTCTTAATTTTTCTTATTGATAATTTTATTGTTTTATCTTTTTTTATAAACTGCTTTGAGGGTTTTTTTTTTTAATTTTTAAAGCTCAAGTGGTCTATCAATTTTCTGAAATAAATAAATAATTGTAAATTATGTTAGCAAATAAAATCCCACATCGGTTAATGTTAATATGGTAATGTGTTAATTACTTTATCACTTGATAGCCCAGTCATTTCATAAGAAAAGCCTATTCATGCCAATCCATCTATGATAGCTTGACTTTTTTGAAATGGCTATTGCCCAGTAATAATAATAATAATAATAATTTATTATTTATACCCCGCCCATCTGGCTGGGCCTCCCCAGCCACTCTGGGCAGCTTCCATAAAAACCAAAAATACAGTAAAATATCACACGTTAAAAACTTCCCTGAACAGGGCTGCCTTAAGATGTCTTCTGAATGTCAGGTAGTTGTTTATTGCTTTGACATCTGCTGGAAGGGCGTTCCACAGGGTGGGCGCCACTACCGAGAAGGCCCTCTGCCTGGTTCCCTGTAGCTTTGCTTCTCGCAATGAGGGAACCGCCAGAAGGCCCTCGGCGCTGGACCTCAGCATCCGGGCAGAATGATGGGGGAGGAGACGCTCCTTCAGGTATACTGGACCGAGGCTGATGGGGGAGGAGACGCTCCTTCAGGTATACTGGACCAGTAAGCAAGGTCATATATTTACCGCTCATGATAAACAAACAAACAACCCCAAGTTAAGCGCTTTCTAGACCCCCTGATTTCAATGAGAGAATTAAGGACATTCTTACCATTCTCCCATTGAAATGATGGGAGTCAGAGAGGATCAAAAGGAAAAAGTTTGTCATCTGATAGAGTCCAACTGAGAAATGTTGTTGGCTTTTATATAAAAAAAAATGTTCCCTTTGAAATCCTTCAAATGTCTCACTTTAACACAAGTCTCTAAATTAAGATTTTATGGTAACTATATTCGTAATGTATTTTTGTCAGTGTTTGTCCTTTGATGCTATGGCCTGTCGGCTACGCAAATAAAGTCTATTCTATTCTAACCTTAGAATGTCAATTCAAGCAAAACTTTAGGATGTATGGTCTGCCTTCGCCCCCAAGAGACATTTCTGCAGTGTAGCCAAAATGCTAGAGACTCTCAGAATCCTCTCAGCAAAGCAGAGTCCTCCTAATTTGCTTTTAAACTTTGCTTCTGGAGAAATTCGAAGGGAATTCTTGAAATTGCTTAGTGGGGGAAGACGCAGAGGGAGCTGAGGCGCATCGCATTCGGTAGGGCAGAAATCAGGGAGGCACACAGTAGGTGGTGCCAAAGCCAGAGTCAATGGCAGGCTGATGCAGAAACAGCAATGGCAGAGCCAACTGATTCTGGGTTTTGCCCCCATCCTTCTCCCTGAGGAATTCTACAAAGGCAATAGTGAGCAGACAGCTGAGTCTGGACTGGGTGTATGAA
Source organism: Podarcis gaigeae (assembly GCF_964106915.1). Classification (NCBI taxonomy): domain Eukaryota; kingdom Metazoa; phylum Chordata; class Lepidosauria; order Squamata; family Lacertidae; genus Podarcis; species Podarcis gaigeae. The sequence goes on from NC_139684.1 coordinate 30,448,885, forward strand.
AGGATGCAGGAAGGTGGGAGCTGGCTGAGGGCTGACTGTGCTTGGTGGCCCGGTGGCCCATTTGCCCTAATGGACCAATCTCCACTGGACAGATGGCCGCTTCAGAACAACTGCTACAGCTGGCCCACATTTCCTGCGCCCACTGAGATTCCAGTGATGGTATTAGTAATAGTAGCATCTGCCGTCAGGCAACCTAGCTGCACTAGGCCTCATCGCTCCAGAAAAAGCCATCCATTCTAGTTGTAAATGAATGAGGGTCACTTTCCAGGGCTGGCTATTGAAATGGATGCCCTTTCATTTGCCTTGTGAAAGAAACACAAGTTCTTTTTATGCTGATGGATTAGAAAGGATAAAAAAGACTCAATCAGAAGAGACAGGGCAAGTGCAAAAAGAGATGGCTGATGGATAGGCGCAGCCAGTGCTCTGTGTCACAATTTTGCAAACAATCTACTCCCAAGAATAAATTTTAATTTAATGTGGAGAGGTGTGATATTCATATCTGAGACCTGGCTCTCCGCTATCTATTGTTAAAGGACAGTTACAAATTTTCTCCATTTTGCTCTGTATTTTTTATTCAGCAAGGTACCATGTTGTCAGGGAACAGATACAAAAAAATAATAATAACCCCAAAGCAAAAGAGAGAAAGTTAATTTTAAAAAAAGAAAGAAAAGAAAAGAAACCCCAACAGCCTCAAAACATTTAAATGCCACGTGTAGTTAAAGCTTAAACAAATGGCTCTGCCTTTCTGTTTAGATCAATATAGTTTTAATAATAGCAGTATTAATGTCTTTAAATATATGGGGGGTTTGTGCAAATCACATATATATAGAGAAATGGGGGGGAGGTGTCTGTCTCAAGAATTGGGCCTCCCCCCACATCTCCTGATTTAGTTATGTGTCAGACAAACCTCATTCTCTCATTTTTCTCTTTTCCGGGGTTGAAGGAAATGCTTATTGGATCTGTACTTTAAATCTCAGCCAATAGAAAGCAATGCTTCACCATCTATCTGACCCTGACACATTTTTCCCCCTCCTTAATGTAAATTCTGTTCTGGAAACAGAAGAGGTGCTTTGCAAACTCCCCCTGATGCATAAATAAAAAGATACCCGTTGGTTCAAGGAGTTAAATTTAACCAACAGTTTTCCTCCCCTTTTCAATGCTGACTCCCCCTGTGCATGCACCCCACCCTACAACTCTCTCTCTCTCTCTCTCTCTCTCTCTCTCTCTCTCTCTCTCTCGGCTTTGCTTGATTTATAGCATGATCCATCCCTGTTGGGAGTTGACAGTCACTTTCATTTTCTTGCATTCTCTCCCCCCCCCCCCCTTGCCACCAAGGTCATAAGAGAAAGGGGCCCTCCAAGTTTCCTGCATTCGTCCTCCTTCACCCTTCTCGCGGCCCGGCCTCATGAATCATTCCGTCTCTGCATTGAACTCCTGATGCTTCTCTTCCACCAGAGCGCCCGACTTCCGCAATTTTTCTTCATTCTCACTAACAATTTGGTAATGAAATATTGATTTTTAGTTAGATTCAAATAGATGTTATTAAGTTTGCATTGATAAATCGTTCCCTTTCTCAGGCTGGAAGTACCTCAGTCAAATTCTAACGGGTGCTTTCATACCTGGTGATGTATTAATTTGACATATTTGTCACCCAAGCAGCCTGGCTTAGATGGAGAGTAGGGTGTCTAGAACTAATTGCTGCCAGTTCAACAGGGACAGTATAAAACTAACTGATTCAAGAATTTGAGCAAACACACACACACCTTACGGCTTCTGTGATCAAGAACCAACTACTCTGTCTCATCAAATACAATCCAAGGTTCAAAATGATATGCACTGGGCTAATTTGACTCTTGCTTAATGGAAAGGAAAACCCAGTTGCCAACAGATTTGTTATAGCTTTGAAACAGGGAAGTTAGCTTCTGCTGAGATTTTTCTCCTCCTTGTTTTGTTTTTAAAGAGAACCCTCCATGGAATTACTTGAGTGATGAGATATTTCAAAAGTACAGTCACTAAAAGACGAGATGAACTATCTCATCTGTGTGAGAGTGAAGGGTGAAGGGCGGGGCAGCCTGGGGGAGTGCAAATTGTATCTGGCTCCTTCCTAGCTGACCTGTGACTGTAAGCCATTCTTTTCCCAAGAAAGTCAGAGAAAGAGAGAGGGGAGGGGGAAAATGGTGATAAAAGATACACATACAAATAGATAGTGTTTGAAAACAAGCACCAGCTGCAGCCAGTGATGGACTCGCATGCAGGAGCATAAAAAAACAGAACTGACCTTGCTTAATGATAATAGTCAAGCTAAGCTGAAGTCCCTCCCTCCCCAACACCATCAACAATTTTTGAAAGAATGGCAACCTCACTTCCCCCCAGTGGAAATTGTGGGCCCTGCTCCCTACTGGATCAGGCCAGTGGGCCATCTAGTCCAGCATCCTATTCTCACAGTGGCCAACCAGATGCATGTGGGAAACAAGAGCACTCTACCTTCTTCTGCTGTCCAGCAACTGGTATTCAGAAGCATTGCTGCCTCCAGCTGTGGAGGTTGACCATAGCCATCATGACTACTAACAACTGACAGCCCCTCTGCTCCATGAATCTGCTCTAATCCTCTTTTAAAACCATGTAAGTTTGTGACTCTTGAAAGTCCCATGGACTGCAAGAAGATCAAACACATCCATTCTTAAGGAAATCAGCCCTGAGTGCTCACTGGAAGGACAGATCGTGAAGCTGAGGCTCCAATACTTTGGCCACCTCATGAGAAGAGAAGACTCCCTGGAAAAGACCCTGATGTTGGGAAAGATGGAGGGCACAAGGAGAAGGGGACAACAGAGGATGAGATGGTTGGACAGTGTTCTCGAAGCTACCAGCATGAGTTTGACCAAACTGCGGGAGGCAGTGGAAGACAGGAGGGCCTGGCATGCTCTGGTCCATGGGGTCACGAAGAGTCGGACATGACTAAAAGACTAAACAACAACAACAACAACAAAGTTTGTGGCCAACTCTGTCTCTTGTGAGAGTGAGTTCCATAGTTTAACTATGCATAGCGTGAATACTGACTTCTTCTTTAAAAAATCTGTCCTTACTCGTCCAACATTTAGATTCATTGGGTGTCCATGAGCTCAAGTGTTAGATGAGAGGGAGCAAAGAACATTTCCCCCTCTAATTTCTCCATGCCACACATGTTAATTAGTAATTTTAGTAGTAATGTAGATTTAAAGTGAAATGGAAATATAGAAGATATGTCACAGGGCATAGGCACTCCCACCACCTATAAAAACTCCCATTATTCCATCTTTCTTATTATTATTTAAAAACAGGCATACCAAGCCCTATTTATAGATTGAACTTAATCTTGTGCTTTGCAATATGCTATATAGCATTTGTTCATGTGCTCTGTTCCCTTTCTACAGCATGTGATATATGATGGGTCCGAGACATAGTGCAGAGTGTTTTTGAGTACAGAGATTAATTCAGCTGAAGTTAAAGGGGGGGGGGACAGAAAAACATTCATCCGTTTCTGTGGGAAAGACTCTACCCCATTTGTAAATTATGAACTCAGTAAGGCAATGCGTGTGCACACCTACAGAAGTCTCGATTCGCTGCGCCTGCTCAGATTGGTGGAGGACAAAGAATAGAGATGAGAAGGGGGAGAGACACTTCTTTTTGCAGGGCTGTGCAAGACCTCCTGTAAGAAGTTTTACGAGGCATTCTCCATACCTGTTCTTATGCAGGGGCAGACGTTGGTCTTTCAAATTTAAGCAGTGCCCTGTGCAAGGCCAAAATTTGGTGCTCCCTGCTTCTTGCCTTCTGTTCTGCGTGTGTACTATGTTACAGTTTCAGCACCCTGCAGTTTCCCTCTGGGCTTGGGACCCAGTGCAGGGGAACCAAACTCACTGCCCTAAATCTGCCACTGTTTCATGGCTCCCATATCCAGCAGTGATCTCAACACAGAGTTGGAGGCTTCAGGGGCACGAAATTGGGAGCCGGGTCAGGGCTCACAGCAGAATGCTAAGAGCTTTCTGGTCATTTCAGTGCCCCATCTAGTCCAGTATCCTGTTCTCCCAGTGGACAGCCAGATGGATGTTGGGAACTGGCAGGCAGGATTTTAGCACAAGAGCACTCTCATAGAAACATAGGAAACTGTCTTGATACTGAGTCAGACAAATTTCTGCATTCGGCAGAATTGCATATAAAATGTGGATAGTGGAAGAAATTAACACAAAAAGTGCTGGTGGATTTCATGGGGACTTTTTTTTTAAAAAAAGCAAATTATTATAGAAAACGTGGAGAATTTAAGATTGGTAAAGAGAGAAATAAAAACTGACATATTCACCAGTTCCTACTCAGGAATAAGTCCTATTGAATTCAATGGGCTTGCATCCAAGTGAATGGGGTTAGGATCTCAGCCTTGGTCACTAGCTCCTCAAATGTATTAGGTATAAACTCAGCATTCAGAGAAGGGACGCAGGTGGTGCTGTGGGTTAAAGCCTCAGCACCTAGGACTTGCCGATCGAAAGGTTGGCGGTTCGAATCCCTGCGGTGGGTGCGCTCCCGCTGCTCGGTCCCAGCGCCTGCCAACCTAGCAGTTCGAAAGCACCTCCAGGTGCAAGTAGATAAATAGGGACCGCTTACCAGCAGGAAGGTAAACGGCGTTTCCGTGTGCAGCTCTGGCTCGCCAGAGCAGCGATGTCACGCTGGCCACGTGACCCAGAAGTGTCTCTGGACAGCGCTGGCCCCTGGCCTCTTGAGTGAGATGGGCGCACAACCCCAGAGTCTGTCAAGACTGGCCCGTACGGGCAGGGGTACCTTTACCTTTACCTTTTACAGCATTCAAAGAAAAGTTCCATGCAAGTCTTAACAGGGGAAAAACACCATTTTTTTTATTTTAAAAAAATGTTGCTTTAATAGAATCAGAGAGCCAAGTGAACAATTTGTGATCTTAAGAAGTTGGATTTCTCTCAGAAACACAGAGAAAACAAGCAAATATATCCATTGGAATTGCAAACTCTAATCCATATGGAGCTTGCAAGGAGAAGCCAGGGCAGGATGTAAGAGCCATCGGAGAAAGCAAAATATTAAGGGGCTGAAGAAAAGGAAAATTAATCAAAATCAAGGAAGACTCAGAAATCTGATTAGGAAAAAGAATGTATCCTGCAATATATATGGATGGGCATGTTAACGGGTGGCTGATTCCTCTGAGATTAAAGAAAATAACCTAAGGTTAGATCTCCCTTTCAGTTCATGTGCCAGCATCAACAAAGCTGCAGCCCTGTTTTGCCATGGCTCCAAGCAAGGAGCTGATAAAAATGATATTCTTGCAGCAACATTCTCTCTTTTCCCAGTGGCTTCTGAAGTCGCTCTTCTTGAGACAACCTGCCAGGAAGTTGAGCGAGTATGTGGCCTTTCCAAATAATTTCCCTCACCCACATTTATGTCTAGTACTTTCTAAACAGATGGGTTCGATGATAATTTCTAAAGGTCCAAAATGAAAAGAAAATATATTTTGTCCTCGCAGGGCTCAGAAAGACTTCCGGAGGCGGCGCGAACGGTAATGGCTGCCCTTTCCTAACTGGGAGAGGGAAGCTCCGCTGGAAAAGGGTCGTCCGCTACGGCGAAGCGGAGACCCATTCTGGAAAACCGCAGGCAGCGGAAGCCTGCGGTCTCGGGACCCGGCGGGCGCCAGGAGCAACCCCCGAAACGTTGAGGGAACCCCGTAAGGGGCTCCGGATCGCAGAGGGGGCAGCGGCGCTGTGGGTCTATGCGCATTCAGCGGAGCGAAGCCGCGCTGCCGTTGCCGGTGAGCGCCGACCTTTCTTCCTGCAACACAAGATCCTAAAATGCAACAACCCGTGAGTAACTGAGGACTTTATCAAATTGTGGGACTAAAAATATTGAAAATAAGCTGAAAGCGGAGAGACGAGGAAAAGGAAGTCCGTCTTCCGCAGCCATTGACCTTTAAAGCAATGAGCAGGAGGAGTGGAGGCATAGAGAGAACTTTTGACAGCTCAGATTGAGCACCCGCAGAAATTACTTTTAATCCCTTTAAAGACTGTAAGCAACTGAACTTTGGACTTTGATCAGGACTTATATATTCTCTTCTTTGTGGATTACAATTTTATTTAAGAAACCCAGGTGTCAGAACTGCCTGAGCAGTAGAACTGTCAGACTGCAAATTTGGATACATTGTACTTAAACTTTGAGACAGTCTAAGGGAGTTCAGAATGGTTACGTTCTTGCATTATGGAATTCCAGTAAGCACAACTTGAAATATTGTGGCAAACCTAAAACCAACTCTGCTAAAACTACTTTTGTGAAGATCCCTAAGTATGGGTTCAGATTTCGTATGATTGGAATGGACTCTTCTTCTTAGGACATTTTATGCTCCCCCTAGAGGATTGAGGATTTATAACAAAAACATTGTTTTACTTTCTATTTCCCGGCCCTCTGTTTGACTGTTACCATCTGGGCCGTAGCTTTCTCATGGGAACAACTCAGCTTGACCTTGACTGCTAGATAACTTTGGAATGAGTGGCGCAAAAAGAAAGGGATTAAGAACTAGACAAACAACTCTGACAACCTTAACTGCAGCCTCACAAACGCGTAGATCATCTGTGCCTACTCTGCCCTCGGAGGAAAAAGCTACCTCCCTGTCACAGGCAGGGGAGGGAGAAACTGAGGAATTACAACTAGAAGAGATGGCTTCAGGAGGATCTGGTTCTGTACTAGAGAGAATTCTTGAGAAATTGGAATCTTTGGACAGGAAAGTTGATCAACAAACTGCGAAAATTGACCTTAATACAGAAACTTTAAACAAATTATCTGGGCAAGTTGCACAGAATGCACAAGCAATCGGACAACTGAAGGAGGCTGCAGGTGAAAATCAGAAACTGGCCGAAGAGACCAGCCAAAGAGTGGGAGAGTTGGAAAAAGAAGTAAGGCCGCTCAGCAAGCAGGTTGGGGAACACCAGACCTACCTCTCTATGTTGGAACTTCGGAACAGGGAGATTAACTTAAGGATAAGATCGATACCAGAAGTGGAAGAAGGTAATCTAGCTGAGTTTTTGACCAAAGAATTCTCCAAGTTCTGGGGTCTAGAGGAGGAAGACTTTAAAATTGTGTCAGCCTTCAGACTTGGAAGACTTACAAAGAGAGAAAAGCCCAGAGACTGTTTGATTACGTTGAGATCAAAGGAGGAAAGGGACAAGATTTTGGGCCTGCATTACGGAAGATCTCTGAACATTTCGGACCAAAGAATTGAGATTTTTAAGGACATTCCTAAACAGCTGTTGGATCTTAGATCTGAATATTTGGACTTAGTAAAACTGTTGAGAAGCAACTCAATCATCTTTAGGTGGGACTTTCCCCAAGGATTATCCTTTACCTTTAGAGGGAAGAAGATTAAAATTAGAACTTTGGAAGATAGGGATAAGTTTTTGACTGCCTACGGAGAGGACCTTCATAAAGGACTTGAACTACCCTCAGGGCCTGAACCACCACAGGTACCTGTACCTCAGAACCCTGAAGACTCACAGAACAAAACACCATCCCAAGGAAACTAAACAGATCTATCCAGGATGTCTCTGCAACTTTTAAGCTGGAACATAAATGGCTGTAACAGCCCGGAAAAAAGGAAGAAAATCTTTCACATATTAAAGAAGGAGCAACTAGACATCACTTGTCTACAAGAAACACATGTGATTAGGCTCCACAGAAAAATATTGGTAAATAAAAGGTTAGGCCAAGAATTTATATCTTCGGATTCAGTTAAGAAGAGAGGAGTGGTGATATATGCAAAGGAGAGCCTCTCACCAAAATTTCTATTTAAAGATGAACATGGAAGAATTTTGGCAATTGAAATACAGCACCAAGGAGAGAAAATTTTGATATTAGGAATCTACGCTCCAAATGAAGGGAAATCAGAATTCTACAAGAAGTTGCATGAGATTATGCTGGATTATCTGGACTATGATAACATCATCATGATGGGAGATATGAATGGGATCGTTTCAACGAATATGGATAGGTCACAAAGCCAAAAGGTTACTAAAGATGGCAGACTACCAAAGACATTTTTCGAAATGACAGACAACATGGACTGGATTGATATATGGAGGACAAAGAACCCCTTGGGGAAAGAAGGAACATTTTTCTCTGAAGCCCAACTGACTTGGACAAGAATTGACCAAATATGGATTTCTAGAGGTCTGGCTCCTAAGGTGAAGAAAGTGGAAATCTGCCCAAAGACCTGCTCCGATCATAATGCGTTGAAAATGGACATGACATTATTACCAACCGGCTCCTTTAGATGGAAGATGAATGACAACTTGTTTAGAGATCAGGAGATTATTAAGAAGGCCAAAAAAACAATAAAGGACTACTTTGAGATAAATTTGAACACTGCTGTGGAAAAAAGAACAATCTGGGACGCAAGCAAAGCTGTGATGAGAGGGTTCTTGATACAACAGAACGCCATAAAGAAAAGACTACAAAATGAGAAAAAGGATAAGATTTTGGGGAAAATTAAAGAGTTAGAGAAGAAACTAAGAGTAAATCCGAAGTCACAGCCGATCTTGAGAGAAATTAAACTTCATCAGGCACAATATTCCAAACTGATAAATCAGGAAATAGAATGGAAGATTAAATTAATGAAACAAAAAACATTTGAATCGGCTAACAAATGTGGGAAACTGCTGGCTTGGCAGTTGAAGAAGAGACAAAAGTTGAACATAGTAACAAATTTGGAAATAGAAGGAAGATACATTCAGAACCCGGTGGAAATTAGAAAATGTTTCCAGAAATATTTTAAGAAATTATACACTCAAGGGCCACAAAATGAGGAAGAGATTGCAAAATTTTTGGAGAAAAATGGACTTAAAAAACTATCACAAGAAAATAGATCACTCCTGAATAGTAAAATAACACGTTTAGAGATAGAACATGCCATTCAGAATATGAAGCTGGGCAAGTCTCCAGGGCCAGATGGCTTGACCTCCAAGTATTATAAGACATTAAGTGACTTTTTGATTCAACCACTGATGGAGGTCAGCAATGAAATTATGGAGGGAAAGAAGGCGCCTGAATCGTGGAAGGAAGCTTTTATCACATTGATACCAAAATCAGAAACTGAAAAGACACAACTTAAGAACTACCGTCCCATCTCCCTTTTAAATGTGGATTATAAAATATTTGCTGACGTTTTGGCAGGAAGACTCAAAAGAGTTTTAAATGAGATAATTCATAAAGACCAGGCAGGCTTTCTCCCAGGAAGACACTTGTTTGCTAATACAAGGAACATTACTGACATTTTGGAACTTTTGCAAACAAATATTAATACTAAAGCAGCTTTAATTTTTATAGACGCGGAGAAGGCCTTCGATAACATCTCTTGGAAATTTATGAAGGGGAATTTAAAAGAAATGGGAGTGGGGCGGGGTTTTGAAAATGGGATTGACGCCATTTACTCAGAACAAAAGGCAAAACTGATAGTCAACAATGTGGTTACAGAAGAGTTTAAGATTGAAAAAGGGACACGACAGGGCTGCCCGATTTCCCCCTTGCTGTTTATTTCTGTCCTGGAGGTGCTCTTGAACTTGATTAGAGGGGACCGGTTGGTGCAAGGGATTCAGATCGGAGCGAAACAATATAAACTTAAAGCTTTTGCAGATGACCTTGTTTTGACATTGCAAGAGCCAGAATCTAGCACAAAAAGAGTGTTACAATTGATTCAGGACTTTGGTCGGGTAGCGGGCTTCAAACTAAATAAACAGAAAACTAAGGTGTTGGGAAAAAACCTGACAGATGCAGAGTCAGAACGGTTTCAGAGAGAAACAGAACTAACTGTGGTTAAAAAAGTAAAGTACCTAGGGGTAAACATAACAGCAAAAAATCTGAGTCTATTTAAGGACAATTATGAAAAATGTTGGTCTGAAATTAAGAGAGACTTGGACAGTTGGTCAAAATTGAAGCTTTCTTTGTTAGGCCGAATTGCTGCTATTAAGATGAATGTATTGCCTAAGATGTTGTTTTTGTTTCAAACATTGCAAATTGTGGACAAGACGGAGTGTTTCAGGAAGTGGCAGAGAGATATTTCTAAATTTGTCTGGCAGGGCAAAAAGCCCAGAATTAAGTTTAAGATATTAACTGATGCGAAAGAAAGAGGGGGCTTTGCCCTGCCAGACCTAAGGTTGTACTATGAAGCCGCAGCTTTCTGCTGGCTAAAAGACTGGCTACTTCTAGAGGACACAGATGTGTTAGATTTAGAAGGTTTTAACAATGCATTTGGTTGGCATGCATACTTATGGTATGATAAAGTTAAGATCAATAAGGCCTTTAAGAACCATATTGTCAGGAAAGCAGTGTTTAATGTCTGGACAAAATACAAAGACCTATTGGAAAATAAAACTCCAAGATGGCTATCACCTCTGGAGGCTAAGGCCCGAAAAAGACCCAATATGGAGGCCAAATGGCCGAAATATTGGGAAATAATAGAGAAAGAGGGCAATAATTGGAAATTGCAGAGTTTGGAAAAAATGAAAGACAAAGTGCGAGACTGGTTACATTACGCTCAGATTCAAGAAATTTTTAAAAAGGATAAAAAGTTAGGATTCCAGGTGGAGAAATCGAAGTTGGAAACAGAATTGTTAGAACCTAAGACTAAAGTACTCTCAAGAATGTATAACTTGCTGTTGAAATGGAATACACAAGATGAAATGGTTAAGTCGGCCATGATAAAGTGGGCACAGGATATTGGGCATAATATTATGTTTGAGGATTGGGAAAGGTTGTGGACCACGGGGATGAACTTCACGGCATGTAATGCTCTGAAGGAAAATGTAATGAAAATGATATATAGGTGGTACATGACCCCAGTTAAACTTGCCAAAATATGCCATGTGCCAGACAATAAATGTTGGAAATGTAAGGAAAATGAAGGAACATTCTTTCACCTCTGGTGGACTTGTCCCAGGGTGAAGGTCTTCTGGGAAATGATATATAATGAGCTGAAAAAGGTATTTAAGTATACCTTCCTTAAGAAACCAGAGGCCTTCCTCCTGGGCATTGTCGGCCAGATGGTGCCAAAGAAGGATCGAACATTCTTTTTGTACGCAACAGCAGCAGCAAGGATACTTATCGCCAAGAAGTGGAAAACTCAAGATCTACCCACTCTGGAAGAATGGCAGATGCAGCTGATGGACTATATGCAACTGGCTGAGATGACTGGCAGAATTCGAGACCTGGGAGAAGAGAGGGTTGAAGAAGATTGGAGGAAATTTAAGACTTATTTACAAAAATATTGTGATTTGGTGGAAGTTAAGTAGGATGTTTGATCATAAATAATTGGCCACCACAAAATCGGATCGGAATGGGAGGTAAAGTGAGATTAAGAGAAATTAATTTGCAGAGGATTATATTTAAATAAGTGGTTATAAAATTTACAAATTAGATGATAAATTGCATGGAAAAAAAAAAAATCTATGATGATGAAAATGGTAGCGGGAGATGTGAGGAAGTCCAAAGAAGTTATGAAACTCTGTTAAAAGTAAGGTTGTTTATTGTCTTTGTACTTTATTCTGTAAAAACCCCTAATAAAAAATTATATTAAAAAAAAAACAGAAAGATGGAGAGCAACGAGGAAGCATCCCAAAGTGTTGCGTTCATAGTGCAGAAAATATTCAAACTGCAGAATAGATAGCTAATAGAGTATGTGCAGTGGGGGGGAGGTAATCTCTACACATTTATGGGATGGTCAAAACTCTGGTCTGGATCATACAATAGTCTGTGTTGCAGGTTCAGGTGCAGTGGGTTCAGATTAGGCCACAACCTTATTGATTACAGATGAAATCAGGTTTGGCATAGGCATTGGGTACATACGCAAGAATCAACCAACACATTTACTCATTGATGGACAGTTTGGGTTGACAAATGTAGGGGTCCCCTTATGACATAAACCTCATCCAGGGAACTACCACTGATCACTGGCAGGGATCCCTGTGTCCCATCAACCCCTGAGGTGGGCATCTGACCAGGAATCACCCCCTCCAAGATATGTGATTCAGCCACCGGATGTTCAGAAGTCAGAGTCAATGTAGCAGCAACGGGTATCAGAACTGAGCACTACAAGCACCTATGGACCTCCCACCCCAGCCACAACAGCTTATGGCTTTTGTGAGCAGTGGCAGACAATGGAGAAGGTACATCCCTTCACAACAACATCCGTGCTCTTCTCTGAAATTAGAAGAAGCCTGGTACTGCTGGAAGAAGTTGGTATAGTAGAAGTGCTGAAAGGTTCTGGAAGTTTCTGATATTTCTGATATTTGGCGGATGGTTCAGAGGCTGCTCCATGAACAGAGCCACTGTTACTTTACAGAAGAACAAAGTCTTTCCCAAACCACCTGTATCGTTAATACCCAGGGGAGGGATAGAGGGCCTGAAGAACTCCACGTATTGTGGGGTTACAACTCCAAACATCTATGCCCACTGGCCCACTGGTCAGGGCTGATGGGCAGTGGAGTCCAACAACTTTTGAAGGCTACAGGTTCCTCACTAGTTACAGATAGGTAGCCGTGTTGGTCTGCCATAGTCAAAACAAAAAAAATTCCTTCCAGTAGCACCTTAAAGACCAACTAAGTCAGTTCTTGGTATGAGCTTTTGTGTGCATGCACACTTCTTCAGATACACACATCTGAAGAAGTGTGCATGCACACGAAAGCTCATACCAAGAACTGACTTAGTTGGTCTTTAAGGTGCTACTGGAAGGTTCCTCACTGTTTACCTTGGATACATAGGAAAGATTGGGGTTGACTCACAGCATCATTTCTGACTTCTCCAGTCACATGGATCAGGAAGCCACCTTGTTATGAAGACTCTGGAACTTCTGCGGTAATTAAGTGGTTAATCAATTTCTCTAAGATTGTGTGCACTTTTACCAAGGAGTAAGTCCCACTGAACTCAACAGGATTTACATCTGAATAGGCATGCCCAGGATCACTGTAAAGTATCGTCTTATTTTAAGGATCATCTCATATTTGAAGTTGTATCCAACACTGTACTCTCATTCAAAACTAGTGATGAAAGAGGAACAGTTTTCTTACATCTGAAACTTTATTAAGAGTTTTGTGGTAGCTTAGAAAACCGTACCCCAGTCTTTTCCATTACAAAAATTCATAATTCCTTGCACCCCATTTTAATCTCTCAAAAACCCTGTAAGGAAGGTTAGGTTGGAAGGTGGTGATTGGCCTAAGGTCACCCAATGAGCTTCATGGCTGAGTGGGAATTTCAACACTTGTCTTCCAGATTCTAACCTGACACTCTAAGTTCTATACCCACTGAAATTAATGGGCATAATAAATAATTATTTAACATTTACTAGTAAGAGCATACAAAATCATTCTCTTGAGTGAGAAACAATCTAGAGAATTTTCTCTGACGTATTGGTAAAGGAAAACATGGAGCCACCTTCATCATGGAAAACAACAACAACAACAACAACAACAACAACAACAACAACAACAACAACATATGTAATTGTGGAAAGCCAGAATTTCACTCTGTGACAACCTCTGCTTGCAAATATCCAGAAACCCATGCCCACCAGATCACAGGGCACAAATCAGAGTTTAAATATCTTCATTTTACAGGGTTGCATCCACCTCAGTTTGTTGTGCCCATCAATTTCAGTGGGTCTACTCTGAGTAGAATTGCTGCCAGACACAATCTATTGCATTGTACTATATTTTAACTTCACATTGCATGTTCTTCCTTTGAATTTAATTTTAGCCCTATTTTTAACTTTTCAGTGCCCAAATTTCTAAGAGCAAAACTGCTCCCTGACACAATAACTGGTCTTTGTTAAATAATAAAGAAATAACCCTTTAAAAATAATCCATAACCTAACTGAATTCTGATTTACAGCAAATCTATGGCTTCCTTGAATAATTCAAAAAGAAACGTTAAAGGAAACCTTGGCTCTTGGATTGACTGCAAGGTTGGCAGGGCTTCAAAACTTACTATTGACTGATAAAATACCCTCTTCCCACACTCATCCTTGTGGGGTTCTCAGCAGAGAACGTAACAGCAAATTCGCAGGTGCGAGATAGTTTTGTGATGTTCAACTTCCCAGCTGCAGCTGGTAAAGAAAATAATTATTGCGCTTAAACTTTTCAATCAAGAGTTTTCCTTCCTCCCCCCACATCCCGACCCATCCTCAAACTCCTGCCCCTCCTTTCTATTCAGGAATTGTCCTCCCGAGGTATCTGTAGTCAAGGAGGGAGGTTAACAGCCTTTAACAACTTCCATTACTTATTCATATCTACGTGGGGAGCCTTTTATTCGTAAATCAAAAATGGTGTTTCCATTATTATTGTTATTACTCTTTTTAAACTCACATGTAGGGAGAACAGGGGTTGTGTCTGTAAGTAAGCACCAGCCTTGAATTTAATCATGCTATTTATTTGCTTTAAATTATCCCATATTCATCCCCACCCCCTCTTTACTCTTAGGCATCGATAAAGTGGCTCTTACTATTAGAGCAAATGAAATGCACTTTAAAAGATTATCTCTTACATTTGTCATAACAAGAATTTACATTCCTCCTGCATTAAGTGGGAGTAAAAAACTCATATACATTTTCTAATTTATTGTGTAGTATTTATTACATACAGCAGGTTCCTTGTCTAATCACGACTTGTTACAATTATGTATTATTCACAATAACCCCTGGCAAAAGGCTTAATATGGCAATGGGGTGGGGTGGGCTGATGAACCTGTGAGGGTTAAGGAATTTAAGCGGGGATGTCTCATAAGAAATCAGTATGTCCAGGTGCAAACAATTGCATAATGGAACCCTGGAGAAGACAAACTTTGAGGGGGAAAGGGATATAAAAATGTGTGACATAGAGAAACCTACATTGAAAAAGTTAAAACATTTGACCAAAAAAGAAATAAGAAATGAGAAGGGGCTGTGGGTGGTGTCCACTGTGTCCAGTGTCCCCACACTTACCAGCCACCTCAAATCTTCCCACAATGATTGGGTACCTCTGACAGGTGCTCCTTGTTGCACTTAGCTGAATGCATTTACAAGCCAAGGGACACGGGTGGCGCTCTGTTCTAAACCATTGAGCCTCTTGGGCTTGCTGATCAGAAGGTCAGCAGTTCTAATCTGCATAATGGGGTGAGCTCCCATTGCTCTGTCCCAGCTTCTGCCAACCTAGCAGTTTGAAAGCATGCCAGTGCAAGTAGATAAATAGGTATCGCTGCAGCAGGAAAGAAAAAAGCGTTCCCGTGCACTCTGGTTTCCGTCATGGTGTTCCGTTGTGCCAGAAGTGGTTTAGTCATGCTGGCCACATGACCTGGAAAGCTGTCTGTGAACAAATGCCAGCTCCCTCAGCCTGAAAATGAGATGACCACATAGTCGCCTTCGACTGGACTTAACCGTCCAGGGGTCCTTTACCTTATTTTTTGTTGTTGTTTAGTCATTTCTGACTCTTGTGACCCCATGGACCAGAGCACGCCAGGCACTCCTGTCTTCCACTGCCTCCCTCAGTTTGGTCAAACTCATGTTAGTAGCTTCGAGAACACTGTCCAACCATCTCATTCTCTGTTGTCCCCTTCTCCTTGTGCCCTCAATCTTTCCCAACATCAGGGTCTTTTCCAGGGAGTCTTCTCTTCTCATGAGGTGGCCAAAGTATTGGAGCTTCAGCTTCAGGATCCGTCCTTCCAGTGAGCACTCAGGGCTGATTTCCTTCAGAATGGATGTGTTTGATCTTCTTGCAGTCCATGGGACTCTCAAGAGTCTCCTCCAGCACCATAATTCAAAAGGATTAATTCTTCGGCAATCAGCCTTCTTTATGGTCCAGCTCTCACTTCCATACATCACTACAGTGGTACCTTGGGTTAAGAACTTAATTCATTCTGGAGGTCCGTTCTTAACCTGAGGTACCACTTTAGCTAATGGGGCCTTCTGCTGCCGTCGCGCCACCGCCGCACAATTTCTGTTCTCACCCTGAAGCAAAGTTCTTAACCCGAGGTACTATTTCTGGGTTAGCGGAGTCTGTAACCTGAAGTATCTGCAACCTGAAGTGTCTGTAACCCGAGGTACCACTGTACTGGGAAAACCATTGCTTTAACTGTATGAACCTTTGCCGGCAAGGTGCTATCTCTGCTTTGTAAGATGCTGTCTAGGTTCGTCATCACTTTTCTCCCAAGAAGCAGGCGTCTTTTAATTTTGTGGCTGCTGTCACCATCTGCAGTGATCATGAAGCCCAAGAAGGTAAAGTCTCTCACTGCCTCCATTTCTTCCCCTTTTATTTGCCAGGAGGTGATGGGACCAGTGGCCATGATCTTAGTTTTTTTATTATGTTGAGCTTCAGACCATATTTTGTGCTCTCCTCTTTCACCCTCATTAAGAGGTTCTTTAATTCCTCCTCACTTTCTGCCATCAAAGTTGTGTCATCTGCATATCTGAGGTTGTTGATATTTCTTCTGGCAATCTTAATTCCGGCTTGGGATTCATCCACCTTACTTTTACCTTTACCTGTTTAGAAGCCACAGTGTGATCAGGAACCCTGAACTATCAAAGGATAGTTCAGATCTTCCCATCCAATGCAGGAAGATCGGGGTAGCTCATATACTGGCCAAAGCAATTTACAATGTAAACCTTGAACCTAATTAAAAATGCAACTGTAAAAAACCTGGAAGACACACTGAAAAGTCATATTCGAAGGACGTATTTAAGTAAATCCATCCCAACCCATCTGCAGCTGTACATTCGAAATGGAGGCCCCTTTGAATCCCATTTGTTAAATACGTCTGCTTGATATTTAGATTTCCACCCCCTCTCCTTTCCTTTCTCTACCCCCTGCTTCAGATATGAGGAATCTTCCTCTATGTTTAGCAGCAGAGCAGTCATTTGCCTGGACTATATATGCCTCTGTGTACTTTTTTTTTTAATGCAATAAAATTGACAGATGACTTCTTTTTGAAACAGGTTTGGTAGAAGAAAATGTTGTGTTTTTCTTCTCTCCCACCCCCCACCCCCCTTCCCCCCTCTCCTTGATGGTGGTTGAGACAGCAGCCCTAAAAAATGACTAGTCACTAAAATTCCTCGCGCTCATTTCGCATTGTGTTGATTCATATTAAATTCATGACAACAAAAAAAGCAACTTGAGGTGGTTTTGGAAATGACCACTCTTTAGTGGCTCTCTCCTCCAGGCGCGGTAGGCCCAGAGTCCATAAAGCTGCCTGCTGTCTTGTGTCATGAAAAGAAACAGCCTTGCCTGGGAATGCCATTACTGTGTAATGAGGCATGCAGCAAAATATACCTTCAGCAGCCACTTGATGAAGGCTTGCTGACACACCAGACCAGACAGAAATGTTTTTTCTGTGTGTTCTTCCTTATTTTGTCCATCAATCACATCATTAGTCAAAGCAGACAGCCTTGTCAGCTGGGCACAGATGCAGACTGGCAGCCGATCAGTGGACAGGTGTTACAGCTCTCCCAAAACAAGATCTCGAAATGAGAAAAAGGAGTGGAGACCTTGTTTCAAGGGCTGGAATGTCAATAAGAAAAGAAAAGGGAAAGAGAGCAAGGGAGGGAGGGAGGGAGGCAAACAGAGGAGGGGAGAGACCTGCAGGGGGAAAAGTTCAGAGGGGGCGCTCTGAGGGAAGAGTGTGGGCACTTGAGAGGGGAAAGGAGCCACGTTTTAATTTCTGCCTAGTAGAAAGCTAGCACTCCCAAGTTAACTGTTTCCAGGGTTTCGGCACAGTAATTCTGTGCCATGACTCTTTACATTCAGTCAGGCGAGAGCAGCAGGGAGACTAAAGCCGCCTCCTCTGGCTGAAGACGGTGTTCAGCTGAGGGAAGGGGGCTTGCAGTAGTGGCCATTTTGTTTTGGTCCCAAATAAGAGAGTAGTGAGTAAACATCAGGCACAAAAGACACAGACAACATTTTGTTTCATTTGGGAAATCCTCCAGGACATAATGTGAGCATTTCCCCCTCTGCCATTGCCAGGATGCTCTATGACAAGCATCAATCAGAGGAGCTGTCAAATTTCGGTTTATCTCAGTTTCATGTTTTTCCAACCTTCAGTTCAATTCTCCACATTTCCACATATGGTTGTTGTTGTTATTGTTTAAAAGGTCCTCTTGAAAATTCATCAGCACTTCAGTGTGAATTTCTCTTAATAGGCACATATCTCTATATAATTTTGCCTAATAGACACCTTTTTGGAAGGCAATTATAATTCATTTTTGTATTCATAACCTGGATGCAGAACTGTATTTTGAAACCCACAGCAAAATTCTCCATGATAGACCATTCTGGAGTGCTTTGCAAGGGGCTGGAAAAGACCTGCCTGTCCCCTGATCTTCAGGTCTTGTGGAGCATTATACAAAGGGCTTCTCAGGCTCTGCCAATTGGCAGGGCTGCATACTCCTTTCAGCTCAGCCAGGTCTTTAATTTCCACATACCTGGCACCACACCTGGCATCAGATATAGGGCTGGTTGGTGTGGCTTGGCCAAAATGTCCTCTTGAGCTATTTAGGGCCTGGTGTTCCTAAAAAAGCTCTGTGGGCTGGAGATTCCTCAGACCTGTTCTATTGAAGAATACATATCAAATTCCCTGAAAAACAGGGAAGTTCTTGCTATGGCTTTAGAACTGTCATATGGCACATGGGAGAATGTTCACACAATAGACTCCCAAGCAAAAAAGGCAACCACCCTCTAGACTTCCTTATAGCAGGCCACACCATCAGTGCAACGTATGATCTAGGCCTACCAAGGATCAAACAATTATAGAGTTGGAAGGTACCCCAAGGTTCATCTATCAGTGGTTCTCAACCTGTGGGTCCCCAGATGTTGTTGGACTACAACTCCCATCATCCCTGAGCTCTGGCCTTACTAGCTAGGGGTGATGGGAGTTGTAGTTCAACAACATCTGGGGATCCACAGGTTGAGAAAGGCTGACTAGTTCAACCCCCTACAATGCAGGAATCCCTGACAGATCCAACCTCTGTTGAAAAGCCTCCAAAGAAGCAGAGTCCACCATCTTCTGAGCTCATATGTTCCACTATCAAAAAGCTCTTGCCACCAGGAAGTTCTTCCTAAGGTTTAGTCAGAATCTCCTTTTTAGTCATTTGAGTCCACTGCTTCAGGTCCTCCACTCTGGAGCAGCAGAAAACAAGCTTGTTCCACCTTCCATGTTACAGTCCTTCTGTTACTTGAAGATGGGTATCACCTCTCAGCCTCCTATTCTCCAGGCCAAGCATACTCAACTCTCTCAACTGTTCTTCATAAGGCTTGGTTTCCAGAACTATGTACAGAGCAACCTGTTTGATAAAGCTGATTTGGACAGAGCATTTCCAGACTAGCTTGCTGAGATTCCCTTCACTGGGAATATGTCTTAAGTGGAACTCTGGCCTCTCTAAAGGGGGGTGGGGAGAATCCACTTTTACCAGTCAAAGCCAGTACCCCCTCTTGTTACTATGGCAGCGACGTGTATGTCACAAACACTGCTCCAGGAAATAGAGGCTGTAGAAAATGTTATTTACTTAAAAGAACAGATCCTTACCCAGTTTTATGTTGCCATCACTTCTGTTGTTTATCTCCCTTTTTTAATATCTCTCCTTTGGAGCGCTTGTCCCATATCTAGGTCTTAAATAATTTTCATCAAGAACATAGATGGCACAGTGACTAATGGACAGTTCTCTGGTTATGAGAAGTCCAGGAAGAGAGCATGACATCAATGCTGTTGCAGGCTTAGGGCACACCAAAAGTCCCACCAACTGAAAACCCATGGATCTCTGTAGGGTGCCAGATAGGCATCAAATGGTCCAACAGAAGCCTTTTTGAATTCAGTATTTTCTCAGATGTAGATTAACTGGGTGCTCTTGGAAAAGGCAGGCCACACCATACATAGAACCACAGAATTGTAGAGTTGGTAGGGTGTCCAAGGGGTCATCTAGTCCAACCCCTTGTGATGTAGGAATCACAACTAAAGCATCCATGACAGATGGCATCCAACCTCTGCTGAAAAACCTACAATGAAGGATTTCCCAAATGACACCACCAGTATCATGTCACTTTAACAGTCATGGTTTTCTCCAAAGAATTCTGGGAACTGGAGTATGTGAAGGGCGATGAGAGTTGTTAGCAGACCCTCTATTCCCCTCAAAAAGAGTTACAATTCCCAAAGTGGTTTAACAGGCAATCCATCTTGCCAGGGAACACTCGAAATCTTAGTTCTATGAGAAGGAAAGCATTCTCTGAACAATGCCCAGCAGCCTTAACAACTACAGTTCCCAGTATTCTAGGGGTGTTAGCAGACCACAAGCTTAACGTGAGTCAGCAAAGTGATGCAGCAGCAAAAAAAAAAAAAAGCTAATGATATTCTAGGCTGTATCAACAGAAGTGTAGTGTCCAGATCAAGAGAAGTAATAGTACCACCATGTTCTGCCTTGGTCACACCAAACATGTAATATTGTGTTTGGTTCTGGACACCACTGTTTAAGAAGAATATTGACAAGCTGGAACATGTGCAGAGGAGGGCGACCAGGATGATAAAGGGTGTGGAAACAAAGCCTTATGAGGAAAGGTGAGGGAGTTGGGTATGTTTAGCCTGGAAAAGAGGAGACTGAAAGGAGATATAAGAGCATTTGTGCATCTCATTTAACACCTTATTTTTTGTGGTTGTAAGTTATTTTAAACTGTTTTTAATATTGTGCTTCAATTTTGTAAGCTGCCCTGGGACCTTAGGGTGAAGGGCAGGAGAAGAGGAAGAGGAGAAAAGAAAGCAGAAGAAAAGACTCATCCAACTTCAATAAATAATAGGCATGACTGTAAGAAGGAAAAGGAGGGGGGAAATTAGGATCACTGAAAGGTCAGGAGCCTTATACAGAGCAGGGAATGTGGAAAAGATTCTCAGATCATTCCTCGAGGTGACCTTTCTGAAGATGTGCTCAGCATGTCGGGGTAAGTTAGTGGAGACTAAGTTCTGCCATTAAATAAGAATGAGTTGTCAGCCTTTCACTCTCCATGTATTGCTCTAAATAACAAATGGAAGGCACATTTCTCCTATATTGTTGCTCTGTGTGCGACATATTTGTCTAGACTCTATCTGTCTATCACCTGTCTATCATCTATCTATCATCTATCTTTAGGGATGCAAGAAGGGAACTATTCCACTTTGTGTTCATTGCCTGCAGCGTCCTCTCCATTCCACTGCAGTTCATATTTTGTCAAAAACTGTGTTGTTCATCTCTGTGGCAAAATTACCTAACTTACATAATTCATTCACTAAATTGTGCATGGTATTTTGTCAAGGTGTTATTCCACCCCATTCATTTAATGCAAAGGAAACACAATGCAAATGGAGACGAATGCAATCAAGTACCTGTTGTTTGCAGACTGAGCAGAACATCACAATCAGCAACAACAACAACAGTGAAAACCAGTTTTATTTGCTAGATTGATTTCCATTTCAGACATGGGGCAGATAAGTGAGCTTTGATCATTTCCACTCCTGCTTCTGTTTTCATCAGAATTCTCTAACATCTTTATTTAACCATTTATAGTCTAGTCCCACAGCAAAAGAACAGCCACAAAGTCCTTATTCCATTTATTCTTACAACAGATTGGAGAGGTTGGATTATCATTTACAATTCCCATTTCACAGATGAGGAAGTGAGGCAGAGATAAGAGTCCCAACCCATCTAGAATAGGCTGCAACCTTGTACATACAGGCCACACCTATATTGCATGGGGGCTCCATTCCTGACCCCCCAACATAAGCCAACCCCATCCCACCTGTAGATTAAATATTCACATATTTAATCAGGCCTAGGGGGTAAACAGAGCCTATGCATGCTACATACAGCTTCTACACAAAGGTCTAATCAATACATAGGATTTGTGCATATCACAGTTACCACAGTTAAATACAAATCAAGCAACAGAGTCAATGAACAACCAAGTATCAACTCGCATTCAAACTGTCCAACTAAGAGTTTTAAGGCCCAGCTCACGCATGACATGTATATCCCTTGATTATAAGTAGCTGAATGGGTGAGTTGACTCCAACATAATACATTGTGTTTGAGGCAAAGTGAGGTGAAAATGAGCTCGTTTGTTGCTCATCTGTGTGAAGTTTGTTAGCTCCCATTCAAATTTGAAAAGATGCTTAGGGAATAAAAATGAGTGACATCTCTGCCTTGCCACAGGGGGCAGCGATGGCCACCAACTTGGATTAGACAAATTCATGGAGGAGAGGGTTATAGATGGCTACTCACCATGATGGCTCTGCTCTGCCTCCACAGTTGGAAGGAGCAAAGCTTCTGAATTATGACTTGCTGGAAACAGCAGGAGGGGAGAGGACTCTTGTGCCTGAATCCTGCTTGCTGGTTTCCCACAGACATCTACTTGGCTACTGTGAGAACAGGATGCTGGATGAGGTGGGCCTATGGCCTGATCCAGCAGGCTTTTCTTATGTTCTTAAAGTCATCACTGAAACCCCTAGAAATCTAGCTGACTTTACACCTTCCCAGATTCTATGCAGATTACTATACATAAAGTAAAAACAAGTGGCCGCCTTTGAAGAGCTGGAGACCACCAAGTACTCAGCTATTGAAGAACTGTCTAAAATAGAAAAGGAGGATAACCTTGGCCGATGGAAGGGGAAGTAGCTGATAAAGATCAATTCATAACAACATCGTGACATCAATTAAACTTGAAAAGACCAGGTTTTAAAAATTCTGCTCCTGGGTTCATGGAAGCTTTTTAAAAAAATGTTGAGAGAACCACAGCTCTAAGAGCGATAGGGACCTGGTCAACTTGACCGCCTGAAGCACTGCATGCCTTGTAGGTTGCCCAAATGCCTGGTTTTGTGAAATACAAAGATTATACATATGTTCCTCCTGCCGCCATCTGAAACCTGTCTCCACAGCATTACCATTGATCTCTGGTTCTACATTAGGCTCCCAAGCATTCCACCGGGGCCAATTTGTCAATAATTTCAAAGGTTATTCAAACATTTAAGCTTTATTGTTATTCTTTAATAGATCATCTCCATAGAGCAATTTAGGAGTGGAGTGGAGTGGGAGGTTATAACAACCACACTCAAGAGGCTGAAGATCTGAGCCGGTGCTGGGAGGCTGTACATTATACCTCTACAGTTTATGATACATTAAGAGAGGTTGCGGGGTTATTTCTTTCAGGGTTGCAAAACCTGAGAAGTAGCTGTATCACTTTGTTCAGTGCTGGGAAGGCTCACCTGGAGAACTGGGTCCAGCACCACATCATGTAGTTCAAGGACAATACTGACAAGCAGGAAGGAATTCAGAGGAAGAAGATTATTAAGGTTTCAGAGGACAAACTTGCTTTGGGTAAACTTGTCTAACCCCCTGCAATGCAGGAAGCACAGCTAAAGTAAGGTTGCTCTGGGTAAACTTGTCCAACCCCCTGCAATGCAGGAAGCACAGCTAAATGAATCCAGGGACACTTTAAATACATACATACATACATACATACATACATACATACATACTATACAGTCGGGACATTGATGCTGCAGCGATGGTGGTGGCAGAGGGGCGGCAGCCACCTTGACCTCAACCGTCATGTTACCCCTTCCTCTGAGGCTTCTATCTCCTTTCTCCATGAGCCTGGGCAGCTCCTGAGTTGTTGGTTCTTCGGTGGTGGTGGTGGTGAAGCGGTGTGCGGTGGGTCAAGCATGGAAGGTGGAGAAGGAGGGCTGAGAGCGGCGGCAGTGAGACTTGGGCAGCGCAATGCCTCCCTTCCCATTGGAGCAGCCCCAATCCCACTCCTACTTGCATGCAAGCAGGAGGGGGCAGGGATTCCTCAGCTGGGAAGCGAGGCTTCCTACTGCCTTTCAAAGCAGCCCCATCCCAACTCCTACTAGCGTGCAAGCAGGAGGGGACAGGGATCTCTCAGTTTGGCAGTGGGAAGCCTCCCTTCCCAGCTGAGGGATCCCCTTAGTTGCTGGGGTCAGGGAAGGTTGAGGCAGCCCGGAAGCTGCATCTTAGAGCTCCTGCACCACCATCATATGGAGACTTCTGAGCAGCTCCTGAAACCAGCCAGAGCCCACTGTTCCAGGCTGTTGAGACTGCCACTGCTGCATTTCCCAGGGACATTAGATGAAATCCGGGGACATTCCAGGGATGGAATTTGTTCAGGGACTTATTCGCAAATCCGGGGACCGTCCCCGGGAAATGGGGATGTCTGGTAACCCAAAGCTAAAGGCTCCCTAACATATGACCAACTAACCTATGTTTGAAAACCTCCAAGGAAGTAAATTCCACCACTTTCTGAGGGAGTCCATCCCACTGTCAAGCAGCTCTTGCCACCAGAAAGCTCTTCCTAATGCTTAGTTGGGAACTCCTAACTTGTCATTTAAATCCAGTGCTTTGGGTCTTCCATTCTAGAGCAGCAGAAAAAAAAAATGCTTGCTCTCCACCTCCCACGTGACAGCCCTTTAGATCCAGAAAGGAGAAATCAGAACTGAGACTGGAGAAAGGATGGAAATGGTGCTCAAACACCAGCAGCTTAAGAGAATCAGCAGAAGGAACAGGAAGAGAAACAGAGGAAGAGTCACACAATTTGGAAACTTGACTCGTTGGAAGCACCGTTGTTTGAAAGCTGAAGTAATGTAAAAGCTCGGTGTAACTAAATAGACATTTGTGCAGGAGTTTGTTTGTTTGTTTGGTGGGAAAAATAAAAAATAAAAGTAGGACAGCTGGTCTCCTCAAAGCAGGGCACTGCTACCAGACTCTGCAACAGAATGAAATGCCGTGGAGGGGATTTGGGGGCCAGGGTGATCAATCCCTTCTCTCCACAACCTTGGTTTCTCTTCTTCTTCCCCATATGGATTTTCTGAATGTCAGTGCAGTCCTAACCGTGTCTGCTGAAAGATAAGAGAGTCAGTGCTTAGAGTGTCGGGCCAGCCCCTGCCTCTTGGCCTAACCTACCTCACAGAGGAATAAAAATGGAGAGGAAGGCAAGAACCATGTACACCAACCATGTGCTCCTTTGAGGAAAGGGGAATTCAAAAGACAGACAAATAAGTTAATAATAAAACCAAATTCAAGGCAGTTTATTTCCATGTCAGCGGGATTAAGATGGCAGCCTGAGTCAGGAAAAGCAAGCCTTAAAGGTGCATATATTTTAAGGTTGCCATACATCCAGCCAAAAAAAGAAAGATGATTAACATAGGAGCATGCACAATCCAAGCAGAGCATTATGGGGGGAAATGAAAACGGGGATTTTTCTTTTTTCAAAGGAAAGACGTGCAGTTCTCTGTTGCTTGCGAAGTGATGTATAACAGGCATTTTGATCGCCAACACTAAGAGGGGTGCTAATGAGAAATAAATGTTAAAATGCACGGGTAAAATTATTAAGTGCAATTAACAATAATAGTATCTGTAAGGCTCCATAGCAATTAGACAATGAATGAAGGGCTTCTCCTCTAAGCCCCCCCCCTCCACCCCATATGTATGTACACACACACACACACACACACACATTCCCCACATGAGCTGGTACCTGCAACCCTGCCTTCTTGCTGTCCTCCCAGTGCCTGTCAGTTTGCTCACCAGCTTCCCCCCTCCCTCGGCGACTGGACTCCAATCAGGCGCCACAATTTGTAACCCAGCAGCCATTTTTCTGAACATAAGCAGCTTGCATTTAAAACTCCCCCACTCATCCGTCTTCATTTGAAGACTGGGTTAAAAAATAAAATTAATGATTGCTATCAGAGAGAAGATGAGCAACATCACCAGTGAAAAGTAGCTCTGCCACATTTTGCCAAGGCTAACATTTTTCACCGGCTGGAAATGGCTGGATATACTTGTAAACATTATTAAAAATAATAACTTAATGTTTCCTTCCTGTGACTAGCTAGCATTAGCAAGGTAGTTTCAATTAGCATTTCCTCCCAGCGATGTGGGTCCTTTTTTTACTTCGTTTTATTTAAAAGGGGATTTGTTTTCTAATTTTTTCTACTTCTGCCGTTGTCAGGGGGAGGGTGGCTGCAATGGTTTCCTGCCATCACTTACAGTTTGCAAAAAAGCCACCGAATGGGGATGTATGGCTTTGATTTTATTTGCTTTAGCATAGCTGTTTGGTGAAAAGGGGGAGACATAAGTATGCATTCCAGTATACTGTATCATATTACACAAGACTTTAAAAATAGAAGTAAATAGCCCCATGCACTTAAATCACGCCATTTTATTTTTGAAGAAACAAAAAAGAAAAAAGAAAAACACACTATGATAAATTAATACAGATGCCTCTGCCTTTGGAATATATATATATATATATATATATATATATATATATATATATAATGCATTATACAGATAGATCCTCAAAGCCACATTAAAGATCCATATGAAGTCAATTATCTTACATATCTAACACACTTCTCCAGAATGGACTGATCTAACATCATTAAAATAATAAGCATTTAAAAGCGACCCTCTGCCATGCACTAAAGCATGGCGCTCTTGGGCCAGCTTAGTTGAGTTCACCCCTGACGACGACTCTTCTCCTTCTTTGGCGATCACTGATAGCCGAGTAAGATTGCCTTCCATAGACACGGTTTTAACAATGAGTCCGTAAGTGACTGTGGAGGCCAATTCTGGACCCACACATCCTTCCACCGTGGGGACATAGGTTCCCGGGCGGGAGTTGATCGACTATCGCTTTAGTGACACAGGAAGCTACCTCATGCTGAGTCAACTAATAGTCCAACTAACTCAGCCCTGTCTAGAACAGGGGTCAGCAAACTTTTTCAGCAGGGGGCTGGTCTATTGTCCCTCAGATCTTGTGGGGGGCCGGACTGTATTTTTTGGGGGGGGATGAACGAATTCCTATGCCCCACAAATAACCCATAGATGTATTTTAAATAAAACCACACATTCTACTCATGTAAAAACACGCTGATTCCCGGACCATCCGTGGGCCAGATTTAGAAGGTGATTGGGCTGCATCTGGCACAAATAACCCAGAGATGCATTTTAAATAAAAGGGCACATTCTACTCATGTAAAAACATGCTGATTCCCGGACCGCCCGTGGCCTGGATTAAGAAGGCGATTGGGCTGCATCCCCCTGGGCCTTAGTTTGCCTACCCATGGTCTAGAATGACCAGCAGTGACTCTCCAAGGTTTCAGACAGGGGCATCCCCAATCATAGCTGCAGACGCTACAGATTGAACCTTAGAAATTCTGCATCGGAACATCATCACAAAAGAAGAGCCTGTTGGATCAAGCCAATGGCCCATCTAGTCCAGCATTGTTCTTACAGTGGCCAACCAGATGCCTGTGGGAAGCCAGCAAGCAGGATTTGAGTACAAAAGCAACTCTCCCCTCCTGTGGTTTCCAGAAACTGGGATTCAGAAGCACTGCTGCTTCCAGCTGTGGAGGCAGAGTACTGGGTAGCAGCTACTGACAGCCCTCTTCTCTGTGAATCTGTCTGTTCCTCTTTTGAAGCCATGTAGGCTGGTGGCTGCCCCCAGCTGTAGAAGTGAGTCGCCTGCTTCTGGATCCTTTTAATATGAGATGGTGAGGGAAAGGACCTGAGGACAGTTGAGGCATTGCAGGCCTCAAGTCCAGGCTCAGTCCTTGGTACCTCCAGGTAGGGCTGGGAAAGATTCCTTTCTGAGACCTTGAAACACTGAGAGCCCATGGCCTCAGTGTGAGGCAGGTTCCTGCTGGTGAAGTATCTGCAGTGGGCTGGATCCAAAGAACCACGAGCAGCAGAAAAACAGAAGTGGGTGATGTCCCAGCAATGGCTGTGCAGGTGTTCAGACAGCATCACAAGTGATAGTTTCGATAAAAGTCCTTATCCAAGAGGTTGCACAAGCATTGGCTCAAGCAAAGGAACGTTGTTGGATTTCAGTTCACTTGTCTCCTGCAACACTTTAGCAAGAGGTGTAAAATAGCCCTTCAATGACCTGAAGACATGCAGAACAGAAGGCCACTTCTGGACCCAACTCAATACACTTATGTTGCAAACATTTTCAGTATTGAGTATAGTAAGGAATACAAACTCATTGTTAATCCTGTTGTCCAGGAAATTTTGCCTTCTGATATTTACCCTTTATAAGTGAAAAAATCATCATCACCACCAATATCATCATCCTGGCCATTGACTGCAACAATAAAGATTTGACTTGATACCTGAGAAGAAGCCCCATTGAATTTAATAGGACTTATTTCTGAGTAGGCATGGTTAAAACCATGCTGTTAACCTGGGACTGTTAGGGTTGCATCCAATGTGAACCCTATTCTGAGTAAACCCATGGAAATTAATGTCTATGACTATCTCAGGTCCATTCATTTCAATGGTTCTACTCTGAGTAGAACTTTGATGCAACCTATTAATATTAGACTGTTGCAATTTTGCCTTTTTACCAGATAGATAGATGGATCGATAGATAGATAGATAGATAGATAGAGATGTAAATGCTTGAAACTCTAGCAGCAAACAAACAAGATTTGTTTGGGAATCAGTATAAATGTCTATGTGTACTATACAGATGTACTTGTTTCCCCACTTGCCACAGAAAGGAAACCGTTTTATGGCGCTTGTCCAACCCTTCACATTATTTCGCTGGCAAACGCTAAAATATCTGTCAACATCACGCAAACAGGCTGGCGGAGAATTTTGAAGAAGGAAAATGAAAGCTGTCATTTATTCTGCGCATGACACCATTTAAGCGCTCTTCAAAACATTAAGTGTTGAATTGCCATTTAGCATTTTTGAATCGTTCATCAACCCGACATAACACGGCGTGTTTGTCCTTATAAATTCAAACTGATCAATCCCGGAATGACCAACTAAAAAGCAATCAGGAATCTCAAGACCCCGTTAATGGGGCAGGGGCTGGAGAGAGAGAGAGGAAAAAACCCAGAGCACTGAGAATCCTTGTTTCAGCAAGTGCTCATGTGCTCTGGCTGTATGTTTGTCCAGCCGCATGCAATATGGTTGAGTAATTGCTCAATACCTATGTTGTTTCGAGGGCCTACAGGGCTCCAATGGAGGCTGGTCTATTGGAGAGCCAGTGTGGTACAGTAATGAGAGTGTCACGCTATGACTTGGGGTGGGAACTACCTCGGGCAGGTTTGTATAGGAAGATATGACCTTTTAGGACGCCCTCGCAGTCAATGGCTGAAAAACATAGATGGCTTCCTAGCTAGAATTGGAAACCTTGTTCAAACCATGTGCATAACAACAAACCATATTTCCTGTGAACACTGGATACAAAAGCAAGCAAAGTTCCTGTGAACCAAGAAATGAATGAAAGAACTGGGGAACAAGAAGAGGGGAAAGCATGTGAGCTTGAAGTATAGGCTACTCAGCCCAATCCTGGTTTGTCTGTGACCTGTAAACTGAGATATTTTGAATTCCTAAACACAGTGTGAACTGAAACACAGCTGTCCTTCAAAAGTCACACATCTGAATTTTGTAAGGCAGCTATCCAGACAAATAACATGAGCAGAAAAAATGTGTACACAAGTGTAAAGTGTGCATATAAATGCAAATGTAGATGAAAATAATATACGTAACTATACTAGGGGAAACAACTCGCAAAGCTGTGTCTGTTAGGGAAATGGGCATCCAAAAATGTTTCTACTAGGAGAAATTTGCGCTAAAATGCTGGTGAATTTTCATGAGGACTTCAAGGGAAAGAAAGGAATCGTAAACTGATGCAGAAATGTGGAGAACAGAACTTAAGAGTGGGGAAAATGAAATTGGCATAGTTGGCCATCTCACATTGTGACTGATGAGGGCAATATATGGGTATTTATTCTCATGCGAGCATTGTGATGTGAGTCAGGAGAGGAGGGTCGTGCAGGTTTGCCCTGAGTGCATCTTCTACCTCAAACCAGCCCCTCCCCAGTGCTAACCACACATTGGGGGCATGTCTGCTGATGGGAGAGTTCCTGTGAACATTGACTGTCACTATGAGCTGAAACTCAAGGCTGCTCAGGGCGGATGGGCCTTCTTTCCCGCCTCACACAATTATAGCTGTGTGAGCCTGAATGGCCAAATAAGGCTGCAGGGATGTCTGGATCACAATCACCCCTTATCTGATGCAGCTTTTATATATATATATATATATATATATATATATATATATATATATATATTTGTTTGGCCACAGGCAAAGTTATGCAAAACACGCCATTCTCATCATGTGGAGGAGCCTGGCAGTGAGCATGGCATCTCCGACTGTGCACAGGCTTTGAAGTTTAAGTAAAACCACAGGCAAGAATTGATATCTTAAAAATTTCCCTTTGAACACATCCCTGCTGATCCTAATGATTTGCTGGGCACTTCGCTGTTTGTTGTGTGACAAGTTGGAGTTTGGACAAGGTCAGCTCCTGAATCTTGATTATGTTTTTCCCCCCCTTGAGCCAGAAGACATTGATCTGTACATCTAGTTTACCTTGTTTTCTTAGCCATTTGTGACACACTACAACAGTTCCCATCGAAGGAAGTGTCATGTAAATAAATTACGACTTGGGATGTATACATTAAATAATTTTATAAATGAACTTTAAAAATGATGGTCTGGGGGGAGAAATGCCATTCCCAGCCACTATAGCTGCAGTGATTATTCTGATCATGTTGTCATGTGTAATGAAGCACGGTCCCATCATTAATCAAAAGAACCAATCAGATAACTAATTTAGGCAATATTCTTTACCACAGGACATATCGGTCAGTAAAAATGCATTAAAATAGCAAAAGATCAATAGCAGACGCTAGGGACTGTATTCAGAAACCAGTCTTAAACTTTAGGGCATTGTGTTTTCTCTGTCATGCTGGGCACCTGCATTTGAATGATGTACAGAACTTCAGATTAATGTCCAAGATTCCTTTTTTTCAAAAAAGAAGTAGAAGTGAACAATGGATGAAGATCATGAGGGGGCTGAGCCATTCATAAGGCTTGGGGTGAAGATGTAATCAGGAGCTGTGAGGGTGTAAGGAATGACTGGATGATCCGGGGACATATTTCCTGGGCATTACTGGGATAGGGTAGGATGTTATGTGAGGTAGGGGAGGAATGTAAACGTCAGGCCACTGGAAACTGCCTTCTGCTGAGTCAGACCATTGGTCCATCTAATTTAGCACTGCTTATCCTGGACTGGCAGCAGCCCTCTGGGGTTTGAGATTGGGGTCTCTTCCAACCCTTTCTGGAGATACTGTTGGGGGTTGAACTTGGAACCTTTGGCATGCAAAACAGATGCTCTGCCACTGAGCTACAGCTCTTCCCCATCCTTGTATTAGATGATCAACCCTACCTGCCAATAGGTGGGCAGCTGCATTCTGTTCTGGTTGAAGTTTCTGAACTGCTTTTATTGTTGCATGTATCCTAGTATGTTCTAGACTGCTCTAAGGCACCAAGTAGGGTGCCTTAGAGCAGTCTAGAACATACTAGGATACATGCAACAATAAAATTCTTGCCGCCCATAAGCTGCTTATTTCCAATCATGTAAGCATAAACCAGAAATGGTACTTCCTTACAGAAGGATGTCTTCCTTACAGAAGATGTCTGAGGAACCTGTGACCCTCCAGATGCTGTTGAACTACAATCCCCATCATCCCTGAACATTGGCCATACTGGGCTGGGGTTGGTGGGATTTGGAGTCCAACAACCTTCTAAGTTCTAGTTCTGGCTTAAAAAGTTTTTACTACAGTACTTTTTACTGGATGGCTACAGTTTCTAAAGCTATATGTGATCAAATTACTTTCCTCCAGCTAACGAAAAGAGCGTGCTCAAAACCTGAGTAGTGATTCCTTTCTTGTTTTGGCTGGTTGTAGCATTGCATTAGGGGAAACGGCTTGCAAAACTGTGTGCATTAGGCAAAAGTGCACCCAATCCCCCCCCCCAGCTAAGTATTCTCTCCCCTAACTGCTGCCCAACACACCTCCAGTGCTTGGCAGTGATCCTTTGTAAGAGGGCAGGATGCAGAACAGAGGCAGCTGTCTCTGTGTCAGGATGCTACCAAGTCAAGGCTTGATTAGTGGGCTGCACAGCTGACCATGACAGGGTAAATAGATTTCTGGCTACGGAGCCCCTTCTCAAGCAAAGAAGGCCAGTCCCCTATTGCTTGAGAGCAAACCTTTCTTTTCCTTTTTTTAAGGTAGGCAGGAACTTGTGTTTTTAGTGGAAGGTTAACCCTGTGACTCCATTGGCAGACTTGGGTTAGAACTTAGCACTCTTTAAGCAAGCAATGTACGAGTTCAATTGTACAGATGGCGTGGCTAAAGTACATCAATATTCAAAAGGAAGAGACATAAAATCATCATTACAAGCAAAGATAAAATCAATAATATGCTTAAAACCAGTGTAACTATATCATGTAATGACAGCCTGTCCTTGTGTTCCATGGCCTTTAGTTGGGCATATGGAACTTCAGGCCTAGAGTGGGGCAAATGTGGCCCTCCAAGCCTCTTTATCTGGCCCTCAGGACACTCCCTAGGCCACCCAACTCTTGAGCCACCCCACTTGCCACCCCTACTTTGCACCCTCCTTGTGTGTCTTTGCCTGACTGGGATGTGCCTAGAGCTCTGAGGATGCTTCTTGCTTGCCTGAATAGGGAATAGAAAGGATATGAGAGAGTGTAAAGAAGCTAAGCATTGTGTTCTTTTCTCTGCATACTTGGGCCCCTGGAAAGTTGTTTGGCCCTTGGGCTGCAAAAAGGGTGACCCACTCCAGCAGCGGCGCTGGGTATATGGGGCTCAAGGGGTTTCTGCCCCCTCAATATTTTAAAACAGGGGGACCAACCCCCCCAACACTGAGGGGCCCACATTCCCTGCCACCAGGCACCCTCCGGGTGCCACAGCCCCTGGCTATGGGGTGGGGGCAAGTCGGAACCCCTGCACTCCAGCCTTGAGCAGTTTGTTGAAGGCACAAGAGCCAGGAATGAATGAATGAATGAATGAATGAATGAATGCCACCATAGCTATTGCTTTACCCATCAGCAGCCATCCTATAGGAACGACAAATCTCTCCATCAGCAACTATGTTTACTGATTTTCTGCCCCATGAAATCTATCAACTCTGCGGGTTGCATGCCTTGGGCTATTTTTTTGGTGACATGATGAAAGTTATAGGATAGGGGGAACTTTTGATATGGGTTGTAATTATCCAGTCTGGAATTTAGGCCAGGCTGCATGGTTTACATCTTCTTACTTTTGCGCTGCGAGATGAGTTAAGCCCCAGATAAAATTGACTTGAAATTTATAGCGTGCAGGTATCCCAGGCTGGCGTCTCCAGTAACATAGTTGAGTCAACTCCTAACACAATATTGGGACAATAGTTCAGTATTGATCCCGAGACTGTCACCTCCTGATTTACCAGCAGCACTCCCTGAAATGCTGGGAATCTTTCTGGAGGTCTCTTTCAGTGCGGCTGTATGTCAGCATTAAGCTGCATTGATGCAATCTGTGTACCCTCTAAAAGTCCCCTTTTCAAATGAAAAGCCTTGGGACTGCTCTCTATATTTCTCCCTCCCACCCCCACGAAAGCTGCACACGTATTAAAAAATCATTAGGAGCAATAAAATGAAGGATACAGGTGACGAGTGATGTACAATGTTATTTGAATTCGCCTGTATGTTCCTAATTAAAAAACCCCCGCTTTTAAAAACAAATAAATATATCCCAGCATTCCATCACCATCTCCAGCTTTCATATGCAAAGCACATGAAAAGTGCGTAGCGGCTGAATTTCTAAAGCTATGGCAAATGTACAAAAGGAGGAGGGAAATGACTTAATGTCTTTAAACCAAAATGAAGGCTCTGCACAATGGTAACAAAATAAAATTCTAGGCCAGATCCCCATATGTAATAAATTAGGCATATCCAACAGTGGGGGGTGGGGTGGGAGGTGGGATTATCTTGTTGCTGTAGAATACAAAAGTAGTTTTTCTAGAAACAGAGTCGCCGTCTTAGATGAATGAGAAGACAGACCTAGAAAATATAGATGTGGCTACCAACTCCATACAAAACCCAGTTACAATAGGGCCCTACAGTGGTACCTTGGTTCTCAAATGCCTTGGTACTCAAACAAGTTGGAACCCAAACACTGCAAGCCTGAAAGTAAGTGTTCCGGTTTGTGAACTTTTTTTGGAAGCCAAACATGTTCCATTTTGAGTGCCACACTTCTGTTTTGAGTGCCACATTTCCATTTTGAGTGTTACGCTTCCGATTTGAGTGCTAAACTTCCATTTTGAGTGTTACGCTGAGGTCTGTCTGTTTTTACTAGTTACTTTGCGTTTTTTTGTGTGTGGCTCTTTTTGTTTGTTTTTGTGACTGTGTGGAACCCAGTTCAGCTACTGATTGATTGTGTGACTGCAGTACATTGTTTATTGTTTTCATTTTATGGCTCAGTGGTTTCGTTAGATAGTAAAATTCATATTAAATTTATGTTTTAGGGGTTGTTTTTAAAAGTCTGGAACAGATTAATCCATTTTGCATTACTTTCTATGGGAAAGTGTGCCTTGGATTTGGAATGCTTTGGTTTTGGAACGGACTTCTGGAATGGATTAAGTTTGAGAACCAAGGTACCACTGTATTTATTTATTATTGCATTGCATTGCATTTAGATCTAACCTCTTTCCCCAGGGAGCTCAACCTGGCATACATGGGTCTCCTGCTCCTCATTTAATCCCCACAACAACTTCATGAGGTAGGTTACGTTGAGAGCCAGGGCCTGGCTGATGCTCCCACCATTGTGGCTGAGTATGGGGTTGAACCCTGGTTGCTTCCATGTCATGGTCCAATACTCTAACCACACACTGTCTATCTCTCTATCTCTTTGATTGTGCATTCATGATGATTCATGATTGCAATGGAATCGGGGCAGTTATAGGATGCATTCACATGGCAGTTTATTCCATTTTCATGACATTTCCCCAGCTGTTAATTTCTGCATTGCATCTGAGCTATCATATGATGTAAAAGCCACTTCCAGAAAACTAATGGAATATAGTGCATGTTTATTACTCACTTCTGTGTTATTTGCTTCTGGGGAAAAAATCTGTTTGCAAATGATACAGAAATGAGGGTTAAACTTGTGCTGCGTTCCACTATGTTTCTGAAAGTGGCTTTTATGTCGTATGAAAGCTCAAATACCATGTGGAAATGAACAGTTGGGAAAATGTCATGAAAACGGAATAAACTGCCATGTGAATGCTGTCATGTGCAATCTCACTTTCAAAACTGCTTGCACAAACATCAGTTTTAGGATTTCCAATCCATGCATGCCTTGTAACTTCCTGCTAAAAGCCTGTAACTTTTTCTTCCACAAATGTTTCAGGGTGTGGTTGCGTGTGTGTTTGTCTTGCTTTGGTTGCCTTATAGCACCAGAGTGTCCCTATAGATAACAATTATGCAGTAAAACTGGGGAAGTTTCACAGAACAACCAATAAAGTATAAATCCACTAGACCAGTATAAATCCATCACTAATGCACTATGATTGTATCAGTGAGGTGTTGCAGAAGACACCAGCAAACAAAGCCCCACCATTATGGAAGGACCCTCAGGGTCTAAATTTGTTCCCCACTGTCTCTTGATCCAACGTAGGAGGTCCATGTTGAGTCAGGGTTTCTACCTGGTGCACATAGGCAATGTGCCACATCAGCTTTCTGAAACCTGTTGTCATCCAGATGTTTTAGACAACAACTCCCAGCAGTCTTGTAATTCCCAACAGCCTCAGCCAGCAGGGGAAAGACTGTGCTAAGTCTTCCAAGTTTCTTGGTCACCATGGCACAAGGGATGGATGTTGCTGGGTACCAACTCCCATCAGCCCTACCCAACATGATCAATGGTCAAGGATGATGGGAGCTGGTACCCAGCAACATCTGGGAAGCAACACATTCCCTACCCCTACAACAGAGGATGATGCATTTACAATAGAATAATGTACTTTTAATGAAGCGAATCCCTAACCCACTTATGTCTTTCATATAGCCCACCTATATCCCATCCATGGACTTATCAAGCATTGCCGTGATTATCATTACCGTAGCTTGATTTCTGTGGTTTCTGAATTTAGAATGGCTCTTTTGAGAAGGATTTCAGATACTCGGTTCCAAACACACAGATTTTCCTGTGGTCTTCTGACACACGTTCATTGCATTCATGGGGCCTTGCTTCCATGAGTTCTAGAGGAGCGTGTGAGTCCAAACTCTTCTGGGTTCTTGTCATACTGGCACAGAAGTCCCCAGAAGGACAATATATTTCCCCTCTCTTAATTATTTAATGGCTTTTACCTTTATTTTTACTATGCTCTAGAGTAAGCGGAGTTGCTCGTCAGTTAACACTCCTTTCCTCTATACCATAATATGCTTTAAATATGAATTTGGATCGTGCCTCCTTCTCCTCGCAGAATCTGCTTTTAATATTTCCCTTAATGTAGAATCTAAATTATTTTTGGTAATCTATGTCAAGATTAAGTTTAATACATTTAATTGATCTAAGTGGTTTTTATCCTCCTTAATATGACAAATCTCTTGTGTGAAATATTCTTCCTTAATGATCAACATAAAATAGATAGAGTTCATTTTTAATGCAAGTACAAGATTTGAATTAATTCATAGTTCGGGTATAGTTATTAAACTGTATCAGATATATTTGTACACATAGATAAGAAGGGGGTGCTATCCTATATAAACAACAAAAATCATGTGTATCCAATACTTGCCTGTTTTAAAGTGTATAAGTTACCATATATCTTACACACATACTGTATACCTAAGCATACTCTCACATATACAAATCTATGCATTATAGCAGTCCTAGGTGATCTGGCCACAGGGACTTATACATGGGCAGTCCATTGGCCCAAACTCTGACTGGCAGCAGCTCCCCGAGGATTTAGTCAGGAGTCTTTCCCAGTCCAACCTATTATTATTATTATTATTATTATTATTATTATTATTATTATTATTTCCCACCTTTCCCCCAGACCAGGACTCAAGGCAGCTTACACCAACCAAAACAGCACAGATAAAATACAAAAAGCTAAGCACATATCAAAGATCATCATTAAAATGGAATTAAACTCTATTTTAGAGTTGAGAATTTTAGAAAATATAAAAAACAACCTATTAAAATACAGATAATAAAAACAGTGCAGCATTATTAAAGCCCTTCCCTGTTAAAAAAAGCCAGTTCCCAAAGGCATGTTGGAACGAAAAGGTCTTCATCTTCCAGCATCTTCTTCATCTTCATCTTCCAGTCCTTCCAAAGGATTACAAGGAGGGAACCAGTCTGGCTTCTCTAGGGAGGGAGTTCCAAAGCTTGGGGGTAGCTGCTGAGAAGGTCCTCTCCATCATCCCCACCAAGTGTTCCTGTAAGGGTGCCAAGGGCTTAGGCTGAGATCTTTTACACATGGAGCATGTGATCTACCACTCAGCTACATCTAGGGATGTCGGAAAATTCAGACAAATATGGAAATGGCAGCGGAAAGGGCCGATGTTCTCTCCTATTTGTCCCATGTCCAGAATGGAAATCAATCCAGAAAATACCATTTCTATTTGAATCATAAATTTGTAACGTTGGATGGCACCATGAGGGTCACCTAGTCGAACCTCTTGCAATGCATGGATATTTTTGCCCAGCATGGTGCTCAAACCCACCCTCCTGCTGCTTTTGCTTTCAGTTCACAAACAATGTGATTCCCTCTGCCTTCTGCCTTCTGTTTCCTTTTGCACTGAAGTGGGTGGGCTGCTGAAAAAGCTTCCCTCTGCTTAAAAGTTTCCAGTGAGAAGAGTCCACCACCTTCCAAGGAAGTTCATTCTACTGCTGAACAGAAACATCTTCCTGATGTTTAACTTGTTCCTTGTAACTTGAATCCATGGGTTCAGGTCCTACCATCCGGAGCAAGAGAAATCAAGCTTGCTCCATCTTCCAGGTGACAGTTCTTTAGATATTTGAAGGTGGCTGTCAGATTCATTGGTGAGGATCCAATAAATGCTTCTTTGGACTGATCTCTTTACTCTCAGCCTATTCTTGAGCTTTTTGTTTTTGTAGTCCCAGGAAGGCATCAAGAAGTTGGAACAGACAGTTTACTAAGCCCCCAGGTGGGCTGGTAGGCTGTATACAACGTGTGTGTGTGTCTTCAGATTCAGTTTAGAGCGGGCATAGGCAAACTCCGGTCCTCCAGATGTTTGGGACTACAACTCCCATCATCCCTAGCTAACAGGTCCAGTGGTCGGGGATGATGGGAATTGTAGTCACAAACATCTGGAGGGACGGAGTTTGCCTATGCCTTGTTTAGAGTTACCATCAACGTTTCTGTGTAGTGGTAGCTCTGCTTTCTGCACTTCCCTGCTGTTATTTTAAAAAATAAAAATATCAATCACTTTCTTTTTTGCAAGAGGGGATGCTCAAGGGGATATATGATAACCATTTAAAACCATGCTAAAATGCTAGAATCTCAGAATAAAGCATGTGTGTGAGAGGGAGAGAGGCATTTTGCCTAACATTAAAGGACCACTCCTACCTTAGATTTTCAAGGAAAGTTACGCAGTTGATCATGCCATGATTTAGTCTCCCTTTTGGAAGGAATTCAGAAAAAAGAAATAACTTCCCACCCGTCTTGGGACCGTGCCTCTGAGAATCACTTGCATTATTCCCTGTTTGCACTGCTATCCTTCCCCTTCAAAAATGGTTTTGTTTTTGCTTAGGCATAAATAATATTCTGCAACAACCCGTTGATTTCAAGTTAAGAGGAATTGATGGTATATCTTTCTCTCTGTCCCCACCCCCACAACCCACTCTTTTTTTTTTAAGGCGGTGGTTTCTGTAGAAACCTTTCCTCTCTTTGTCCTCTCCTATCTGCAGGGTATTGACAGCTCTGACAAGACTTTGATTATCTAGTCAGCGGGAGCCCGAGACTTGTCACTTGTCAGGTGTGAGCTGACAAGTCAGGCAGCTGATGAAACAATTGGAAGGAGGTAGGAAGACAGAGTGGGAGAAGGATCAGGGTCATCGGGCCCAAAATGGAGATCTGTCGAGGAAGGTAGAATGGATTACGCCCTCATTAGCGACTCAAAATAAAGCCATGGGTGGGAGGAGCCAGGAGGACAGGGAGGAAAGCACAAAAGAAGGTGAGGGTGGCTGGAAGGCTGGGATTGTCAACATACATTTCTTCCACCTGGATACACAGTTCCAAGCTTATTTCCCGGCCTCTGCCTTCCCCGTCAAAGTGAATGTTAACTGCAGGTGTTAAGGCCTTCCTGGGTATCCAAGTCCTAGTTATTATAGGGGTGTAAAGTTGCAAGAGATGATAGCAGGTGGTAAAAGAGACATTCGGCATCACCCAGCTCGCGTCTTGTTGCGAGCTCCTGTCCTGCTTTTATTTTATTTCCAAGGTTTGTGGTTCTTCTTAAGAAACAAAGTCCTCCCCCCCCCCCAACTCAGGTTGTCAGACAAATTGGAACTGTGATACTGCATTTGAAGGGCATCCTCCAAAATGCAAAGGATGGGGCAAAGAATGGTTTGGATAAATGCAAGGTGAATTGGCAGTGGCCATGGGGATGTGTTTCCTCTTATGGGGTGGTGGTGGTGAATTCCCTCCAACATTACACAAAGGAAAACATTCCACAAACTCACAGTAAGGGCCACTGCCCAGTGTTTCACACATTGGTGAAGGCAGTGACAGTTTCAGGACAAGTTTTGGGACAGAAGCCCAGGGAGCCACTAGTAGAACATCTGCTTTGCATGTAAAAGGTCCCAGGTTCAATCTTTTGTATCTCCAGGTGTGACTGGGAAAGAATCCCTGTCTGAAAGTCTGGAGAGCTGCTGCCAGTCAGTGTAGATAATACTGAACTAGATGGACCAGTAGACTAGCTCTGTATAACGCGACATCCTATGTTCCTAATGAGACCCTGAAATGCAGCAAGGCTCCCAGATCACCACATTATGAAGTCATCCACAAGGTCATCTCAATAGAGTAATGGGGATAAAGCGATTAAGTCCAGAGTCTAAAATTTAATTGCCCCTCTGGCTAAAGGTGTCCTTCATCTGCTGAATTCATGTCTTCGGCAACAGCCTTTCCTCCACTGCTTTTTTTTATTTTTTTAAGCAACAACCAAGAAGGTGCTTGTTCCTTTGGTTAAAGATGGCACTAGGAAAATGAAAGCTAGCAACATTTCAAACACAGCTCCATCAACGTGTGACATGGTGCCTTGAGGATCCCACATGTTGCGTTTGCAACAGGGGTTGGGCCAGAGGTCCAAATGCAGCGCTCACGGCCTCTCTGTCTAGTCCTCAGAACTACAGACAGGGGCCACACCATCCATTCATTCATTTTGTGAAATTTATGTACCACTTGATCATAAAAACAACCTCAAAGCAGCTTACGAAAAAACCTGGCCCTCCTTCACACTGAACATTTTTG
This sequence comes from Podarcis gaigeae, assembly GCF_964106915.1. Taxonomy (NCBI): domain Eukaryota; kingdom Metazoa; phylum Chordata; class Lepidosauria; order Squamata; family Lacertidae; genus Podarcis; species Podarcis gaigeae. The sequence continues at coordinate 30,489,315 of NC_139684.1, forward strand.
CCTACCTGGAATATGTCTTCAAACTCTAATATTGCATCTTGTTTGCATGGATGGAGGACAGAGAGGCCTGTGTGAGCATGTGTTGAAACTAGCCTATTATGTAAAAGTCTCCTGTGGCTCAGATGCAATCCATCAGGAACTGTGCATTCAGCATTTTGGGCTCAGTTATATGGAACTCTCTTTCTGTTAAGGCCAGGCAGCTTCTATCTGTGTTGACTTTCCAGTGCCTACTGAAAACTTTTTATTCCAGAAGTCTGAATTTTTAGTTTGATTTTACAGTTTTAACCCATCGTTACCTTTCTTGTTCTTGTGTTTCTTGTACGTATACCCCTTAGAGGCAATTGCAATTAAGCTGTATATAAATTGAAAGGAGGAGGGATCAGCTGGCAGCTTCATTTTCTGATTTCCTCCACAAACGATAGAAAAAAACTTGAAAGCCTCATTATCACTTCACTCAGTTGCCAGAGAAAGGAGAGGCCATCAACTGCCCTGGTGCTCAGACAGATGACATCATCGCTCCTACGCTGAAGGAAAGTTCTGGAGCCATGTTCCTCTGCGTTCCCTTCCACCGCCTGCCACAGGCAGAAGGAGAGAGTGGACTGACATGAATCCCAAAACTTTTCAGCTGCTCTTTTTTTAAGCAGCTTCAGCTTAATGGAGGATGAAACGCCCAGCAATCCATTTCGATGTGTTCATTTTGCTAGTGTAAAAATCTATCACTCTTGGGTAGGATTTCTGATTCAGTGTTTTAAAGGCTAAGAAATCAAATCCGAAAGACATCAGTAATGTGCTGCCATTTATTTTGAAAGTGGAGATTAAATTAAAGGATTAATAACAATGAAGCCAGGTTGAAGCCATAGCAGGGCAGCCATTGATCTGTGTCTGTCGCTCTCACCGCACCTCACTGTTTCCACCCGAGTGTTTTATTTATCATACTGTCACTCTGGTATCAAATAGCTATTCCAATGAAGAGCATTGATTGGAAATTCAGAAGCAGCTTTCCTATGGGGTGAAGGGAATATACCATTGCATTACTTTTTGAAGTTAACCTTTAAAAAGCTACTTTAAAAGGGGGCTGTAGAGTCCCAAGGTGGGGATAGGCTTCACCACTTGTGACTCCAGGTGGCATGTTCAGACAGTGGGAGAACATTTCTGCAGGCCCTTCTACATTAAGGACAAGAGCCTCCTGGATCAGGCCAATGGCCTATCCCATCCAGCATCCTGCTCTCATAGTATCCAGCCACATGCTTCTGACAAGCCTGGAAGCAGGACCTCAGTACAATAATAATAATAATAATAATAATTTATTATTTATACCCCGCCCATCTGGCTGGGCTTCCCCAGCCACTCTGGGGGGCTTCCAACAAAATATTAAAATACAGTAATGCATCAAATATTAAAAGCTTCCCTGAACAGGGCTCCCCACTTGTGATTCCCAGCAATGGCTATTCCGAAGCATTGCTGCCTCCAACAGTGGAGGCAAAGCAGAGCCATCATGGCTAGCAACCACTGATAGTCTCCTCCTCTGTGAATTTGTCTAATTGTCTTTTAAAGTGGGAAGATCTGAACTATCCTTTGACAATCTTGATAATGCAGGGTTCCTAATCACACTGTGGCTTCTAAACAGATAAAGGTAAAAGTAAGGTGGATGAATCCCAAACTGGAATTAAGATTGCCAGAAGAAATATCAACAACCTCAGATATGCAGAAGACACAACTTTGATGGCAGAAAGTGAGGAAGCATTAAAGAACCTCCTAATGAGGGTGAAAGAGGAGAGCACAAAATATGGTCTGAAGCTCAACATAAAAAAAACCCCTAAGATCATGGCCACTGGGCCCATCACCTCCTGGCAAATAGAAGGGGAAGAAATGAGGCAGTGGGAGGTTTTACTTTCTTGGGCTCCATGATCTTTGCAGATGGTGACAGCAGCCCCGAAATAAAAAGATGCCTGCTTCTTGGGAGAAAAGTGATGACAAACCTAGACAGCATCTTAGAAAGCAGAGACATAACCTTGTCGACAAAGGTCTGTATAGTTAAAGCTATGGTTTTCCCAGTAGTGATGTATGGAAGTGAGAGCTGGACCATAAAGAAGGGTAATCGCTGAAGAATTGATGCTTTTGAATTATGGTGCTGGAAGAGACTCTTGAGAGTCCCACTGACTTCAGGAAGATCAAACCTATCCATTCATAAGGAAATCAGCCCTGAGTGCTCACTGGATGGACAGATCCTGAAGCTGAGGCTCCAATACTGTGGCCACCTCATGAGAAGAGAAGACTCCCTGGAAAAGACCCTGATGTTGGGAAAGATGGAGGGCACAAGGAGAAGGGGACGACAGAGGACGAGGTGGTTGGACATGTTATCAAAGCTACCAACATGAGTTTGACCAAACTGCAGGAGGCAGTGGAAGACAAGAGTGCCTGGCATGCTCTGGTCCACGGTGTCATGAAGAGTCAGACACAACTAAACGACTAAATAACAACAACAGTTTGGTAGCCGTCCTGACCGCCTGTGGGAGTGAGTTCCATAGTTTAACCATAGGAAGTACTTTCTTTTTTCTGGCCTGGATCTTCCAGTGTTTGAAATATGAATGGCCTCCTTGCAAGTTTGTTCACTTATTTGTTTACATGGGGATCATCCAGTAATGACATTCTTCTTATACAGTCTGAGCTGTTGCTATTGAAGGTCCTACATCCATAGACAACTAGCGACTGGGAGGCATGTGTTGGCGGGGCTGTCCAGCTGGTCTGCCCAAACCCTGTATCCAAAACAAAATTGCCCTCATTCAGAATGGCCCAGCCTTCTGCCAGATCAACTTGAGATAGCCCTGGATTAACACCTGAACTTTTGCAGTATAAGCTTGGCCAGGGCCCAGCAGGACTAAATGCAGCATGTCCTTCCACCTCTCTGCTCCTGACTTCATGTATAAATAATTACATATTAGGACTGGCCCCCAAATTGAGTTAGGGCCTGGATCTGGTAGGGCCAGCTATGAGCCATCCTGGGTTGAATCAAAGCCAATCTGAACTGCCAGATTGGGTCCCAGATCAGTTTGGGTGTTTGTACACAGTCCTAGTGTGTGTGACTGTCATCCCCATTCCCAGGAATTTCCCATCAGATAATAATAATAATAATAATAATAATAATATTTATTTATTTATTTATTTATTTATTTATTTATTTATTTATTTTACCCCGCCCATCTGGGTTTCCCCAGCCACTCTGGGTGGCTTCCAACTGAATATTAAAAACAGTACAGCATCAGACATTAAAAACTTCCCTAAAGAGGGCTGCCTTCAGTTGTCTTTTAAAAGTAAAATAGTTGTTTATTGCTTTGACATCTGCTGGGAGGGCGTTCCACAGGCCAGGCGCCACTACCGAGAAGGCCCTCTGTCTGGTTCCCTGTAACCTTACTTCTCGCAATGAGGGAACCGCCAGAAGGCCAAAGGCGCTGGATCTCAGTGTCCGGGCTGAACGATGGGGATGGAGACGCTCCTTCAGGTATACAGGACCGAGGCCGTTTAGGGCTTTAAAGGTCAGCACCAACACTTTGAACTGTGCTTGGAAATGTACTGGCAGCCAATGCAGATCTCTCAGAACCGGTGTTATGTGGTCCCGGCGGCCACTCCCAGTCACCAGTCTAGCTGCTGCATTCTGGATTAATTGCAGTTACCGGGTCACCTTCAAAGGTAGCCCCACGTAGAGTGCATTGCAGTAGTCCAAATGGGAGATAACTAGAGCATGCACCACTCTGGCAAGACAGTCCACGGGCAGGTAGGGTCTCAGCCTGCGTACCAGGTGGAGTTGGTAGACAGCTGCCCTGGATACAGAATTGACCTGCACCTCCATGGACAGCTGTGAGTCCAAAATGACTCCCAGGCTGCGCACCTGGTCCTTTAGGGGCACAGTTACCCCATTCAGGACCAGGGAATCCCCCACACCTGCCCGCCCCCTGTCCCCCAAAAACAGTACTTCTGTCTTGTCAGGATTCAACCTCAATCTGTTAGCCGCCATCCATCCTCCAACAGCCTCCAGGCACTCACATAGGACCTTCACCGCCTTCACTGGTTCTGATTTAAAAGAGAGGTAGAGCTGGGTGTCATTTGCATACTGATGAACATCCAGCCCAAACCCCCTGATGATCTGTCCCAGCAGCTTCATATAGATATTAAAAAGCATGGGGGAGAGGCACCCCACAAGTGAGAGCCCAGGGGTCTGAACACTCATCCCCACCACCACTTTCTGGACACGGCCCAGGAGAAAGGAGCGGAACCACCATATAACAGTGCCCCCAGCTCCCAGCCCCTCTAGACGGTCCAGAAGGATGTTATGGTTGATGGTGTCAAAGGCCGCTGAGAGATCCAGCAGAACTAGGAAACAGCTCTCACCTTTGTCCCTAGCCCGCCGGAGATCATCAACCAGCGTGAGCAAGGCAGTTTCAGTCCCATGGTGAGGCCTGAATCCCGACTGGCAGGGATCCAAATGGTCCGCATCCTCCAGGCGTGCTTGCAGTTGTTTGGCAACCACCCGCTCAATCACCTTGCCCAAGAATGGTAAATTTGAGACTGGGTATAGTTGGCCAAATTGGCTGGGTCTAAATGCTCAGAAGGACCTTTGACAATGGCTGATGAAATGTCCTGTCTTAAAACATCATAGCCATGGAATCGTAGAATTGTAAGGTTGGAAGAGATGACAAGGGTCATCTAGTCCAACCCCTTCAATGCAGGAATCTTTCACCCAATGTGGGGTTCGAACCCACGACCCTGAGATAAAGAGACCCATCATGTTAAACTTTCTGCTACGCAGCTGCTGGAGATTTGTGGTTTGTTGTTTCTCAAAAACATCCCTGTGTGTTTAAAAAAGAATGCAAATATAACAAAAAGTAAGAAAACAAATAATTAAAAACTTAAACCATAAAATGTCGCAGTCTCAGACCCTCCAAATGGCCCTATTTTCCAGGGATGTCCCTGATTTAGAGAAGCTTTCGCAGTTTCTGATTTGATCCTGCAATGTCCCACTTTCATTGGAGAAATGTTGGAGGGTGCAGAGTTATCGGACCCCCGAGGCATCTGAAGATCATCCTGTACAGGGCCGTCTTTATCTGGGGGTGCAAGGCGTGCAGCGCACCCGGGCACCAAATTCGGGGGGGGGGGGCTCCAAATGTATACCTACTGTATAACGATCCCTCTCGACTGGTGACAGTGAAAAGCAATGGAGCGAAAGTCCACCCCCTTGCTCTGTTACACCGTAGCATCAAATATTCCTGCTGAGTCAGGAAACAAAAACAGGCAAAAAAAGGCTCAACAACTTTGAGTTGCTCTCCCCCCCCCTTAAAAATTTTGGGGCGACTAAACTAAATTTAGGGGCCCCGGCTGAATCTTTGCACCCCAGTGGCACATATGCTAAAGACAGCCCAGATGCTGTATGGGTAAGTTTTTTCAATGTTTCATGTTCTATTATGTTCTTATATACATTGGAAGCTGCCCAGAGTGGCTGGGGCAACCCAGTGAGATGTGAGGGGTATAAATAGTAAAATTATCATTATGGAATGGGATGTCCCTATTTTCCTCAGAGAAATGTTTGAGAGTATGCAATTTGGAAGGACAAAAGAACAGAAAATCTCCAAAGGGATAGCAAGATATTATCCTCAGCTGGAGGAGGCTTGGAACAGGTGAGGGTCAAATGCCTCATCAAGTCCAGGTGCTGCAATCAGCATGCAAAAGCACAGAAGGCCTGCAGAGCTGAGGTGCTGTCTCTGTTCAAGTGTCCATGTTGCTGGGCCTCAGCTTCGATGCTCCAGGATCTCTGTGGGACTGTGTTTTGGTTTGGACTTTGGACACGTGGATTGACCCTGGAGTGAGGACTTGACATAGCTGGCTTGCCACACAAGGTAGGCCTGAAGTTCAGGACACCAATCTCAAAACCGTACAAATGTCTCTCTGTGTGTTTTTTAGCCTTGCCCCCATAGCCTTTGCCAATAGATTAGTAACTTTCAGTTGACATCAATCTGGAGCCACATCAGTTAGCAAAATTATCAAAGGGTATGTCATTCAGTTTCTCTGCTCCCCTCAGCTTCCACCATTGTGTTGCTAAAGAACATATTGCCATGTGAAGTGGTTGCCGCACAGCTAACGCTGTACACGTTTAAAACGCACACATACACGCACACACAAACATTAAATCTTCCAGTTAATATAAAATAATTGTGGAACTGGTTGGCAAATTAAAGATGGTTGTTATTGATTCCAAAAATACTTTTGCTTTCAGCAAAATACATTTTTAATTACTTTCCTACTAGCTGTCATTTTTCATAAACCAGTCTAGACAACTCGTGCCAAATCATGCAAAAACTGATTTCAATGAAATGCCTTCCCCTAATATCAAAGATCTGAAAATATTCATATTTCTTATATATCTGAATCTAAAGTAAGAAGAAGAAGAAAAGACTCCCTCATTCCACATGCAACTCTAGGGGAAAAAACCCAAAGTCCTGTTTAGGAAATAATTGCTATAGCCGATTAGTATTTTTTTAAAAAATAAAAAAACAAAAAACATGAATCTGCCTGTTTAGAAGGAAGTTTTAGAAGATAAATGAGGAGAAGTCCATATAATATGCAGCTTAGTTTTCTTCCTTTTTTTTTTTTACTTTTCTAATAATTTGTCAGCCAGAGATTCACATTTCCCTTTTCCCAAAACAGATTACCTCAAAGATAAAAATCTAGCAAAATCTGCATAACATAGCTTTTAAAAATATGCATTCTCCGCTGTGCCTTTATGCTTATTTATCTTGAGCACATTGAGATGGAGAGAGAAAATGGGGAACAATCTTAACTTATATTTTCTTCACACTTTCGACTGAAATGATTAAACCAAGTGGTAGAAAGTAACAGGGGAAAAGAGGGAGAGAGAGAGAGATGGGGGGGTGGCCCTCGCAGTAGTGCAGAATGTAGATTTTGCTTTTAGCGTCACAATCAATGTCCAAATCTAAAATTGATATAATTGACTGTTAATTAATTCCCTTGATATTTTCATTAGCACATCCAAGCAACAAGTCTTCTGTTTGGCACTTTTGAATTATTCAGGAAGAATTCAGATTGCTAGAACGAAAGCCTTATGCAGCTGCCTCTATGCCTGCTAATAAAGTTAAGCGTAAGGTGTGTGTACGTGAATTTTATTTTATTTATATTTTTTTGCAATGCTCCCCTCCCCTCGATACTTTCTGAACAAACAATGCTAGGTTTTTCAAAATGCAGCACTTAATCCTAGCAATGTTAGACCCTAGCAGGGAAGAGAAGAATATATCTACAATTCTTTTATTTTATTTTTAAATGAGAAATATAGCTACAGATAGATACCAGCACTAGTCCTTGAAAGCCACTCTTCAAACTATAGTTAGCCGTGATGCTGCATCACAGTTAATAATGTGACATTGTTGTTAAAGCATTGTTGTTCGATGGAACAGGAGGGATGATTTGCTCAGAAGACAGTACAGTGGTCCCTCAGGTTAAGAACTTAATTCGTTCCGGAGGTCCGTTCGTAACCTGAAACTGTTCTTAACCTGAGGTACCACTTTAGCTAATGGGGCCTCCTGCTGCTGCCACACGATTTCTGTTCTCATCCTGAAGCAGAGTTCTTAACCTGAGGTACTGTTTCTGGGTTAGCGGAGTCTGTAACCTGAAGCGTCTGTAACCTGAAGCGTCTGTAACCCGAGGTACCACTGTAGAGGATAGGCAAATGGCAGCGATAGTCACCAACTTAGAAGGAGATTATACAAATTTATGTAGGAGAAGGCTATCAATGGCTATGAGCCATGGTGGCTAGCTGTGCTTCTGAATACCTGTTGCTGGAAACTACGGCAGGGGAGAGGATTCTTATGCTCAGATCCTGCTTGAGGGTTTCCTCCAGGCAAGTAGTTGGCCACTGTGAGAAGAGGATGCTAGATTAGATGGGTTATTGACTGGATCCAGAAGACTCTTCTTATGAGAGCATGTCAGCCTTTTGTGGCGCACTCACAACCTCCTAACCAAGGTTTGGAGGCTATTGGTTCCAGTGTGGTGCAACAATGAGAGTTTTTCATCATGAGCTGGAAGACTGAGGTTCACATCAACCATGAAACTCACTGGGTGAGCTTGGGAGCCAATCACTATCTCTCAGCCTAGCCTACCTCACAGGGGTGTTGGGAAGATAAAATGGGGAGAAAAGAACCACACGCACACACAACCTAGTGTTCATTCTCCTTGGGGGCAAACGTAATATATAAAATGTAGTAAGTGAAATGAATTATCATAGGAGATCCTATGAAAAAGAATGTGACTTGCCCGAACTTATCCAGTGATAAATCCATGGGCGAGTGGAATTTCAACCCCTGTACAAGGTATCTGCACCAGCGCTGCACTTGTTGTTGCCTGCAATTCCAGGTTTACGTAGTAAGGGATTAAGTGGCAAGAATCCCATAAATCTTGGCTCTCCAAAAGAGGAGGCTGGAGGGGACTGGATGGTGTGCTTGATGGATGCACTGTCTTTAATGCACTTGCTTCTTTCCTGAGGGATTATGAGTTTAAATGAGCTGATTCTCAATGGATGGCTTTGAATGTTCATAAGAAGAAGGGGGGGAAGGACTTGAACCTGACACATGGAGATTGAACATTACTCTGTTCACCTATAGGCCTCGCAGATTATTCCAAATAAAGAGATTGGGTTCCTCTGCAAAGAAGCATGCTGTTGGAAAAAAATATTTGGGGTGGAGGACACACGCACTGCTCCAAATGTCAAAGCCTGTCACACAATCATGCAAGCCCATGGAGATATCTAGGGAAAGGCATTGAGAGTCAGAGAGCTTGACAGATAGCCTTACATACTGAATAGGGGGCCATTTGCTGCTTTGGCCACAGAATAGAAGTCAAGAAACAACAGGCTTAAAATTACAGAGAGACAGGGGCAGGCTAATTGTAAAGACTAAGAACCTTGGAAGAACCCAATGGCCCATCTAGTCCAGAATCCTCTTCATGCAGTGTCCAACCAGATGCTCACAAGCAGGACCCGAGTTTCAATCCCTTCCCTAATGGCAGTCACCTTTTTTCACAACTGCTGCATGCTGGGTTGACGTCTTCACAGAGCTCTCCACCACGACCCCAAGGTCTCGTTCCTAATGATAAATCCAGTTCACTCTAAGAAAAAGCTGCTCAGGAAGGCCATGTGAAAACATTTCAGTGATTTCCTTAAAAAAAAAAATCTGAATAACTTTTGGGGTGTCCTGGTTTTTACTTTTTGAAATATGGCAACCCTAAGGTTGGGCAGTCACCAGTTGTGGTGCATTAGGTCCTTTGTTCTCAGATGAAGACAGGGATGAATCATTTGGCTCAGGAGTGTAAGAATACGTTGTTTTCTGTTCTGTAATGTCTTTGTTGCCTGCGACACTGTTTTCATTTTACTTCAGTTCACCCTCTTCTGATACAAAAACAACCCTGTTTATTTGTCTCGCTTTCCATCGTGACAAAAATTAGCAACTGATTCATTATGCAAATCATGTTATTCTACTCCATTCATTTAAATGCAAAGGAAACACAATGCAATATTTATTTTTGGCGTGAGGGGGGCATAAAATTGACGATGTATTGTGATGGGATGATGAGCTGCTTGTGCGTAAAGCTTGGTCCCTCAGAGTTTGGCCTGATTATCAAAGCTCTGTCTATACCGGAGCCCCTTAAGCATGACTCCCTCAATCGCTGGCAGAATCCGACAGTGGGCGTTTGCGGAATCTCTTCCAACATAAAAGCTCCTTAACGGAAACGCGTCTTCGGGATTCTCGGCGCGACAGTTTCCGGCGAGGGGTGGGTGTCCCTATAGGAGGTCCTGAAACTTCCCCACTGTTTTCACTGGAAGTGTCCCTGAGCCATCCCTCCGACTCACTTTCCCTCAGAGCTCCTTCTCTCCCCCTGCTGGTTCCCTCCTCTGCTGCTAAGTCTCTCCTAGCCTCCGTGAGCCCTTCCACCACCTGCCCTTCCGATGGCAGTTCCCTGACATGTATCATTTTCAGACTGCAAGTAATGACAGCAACAGCGAACACCAGTCGTATTTGCTGGATTAATTTCTGTTCTGGACTTGGGGAAAATAAGTGCATCGTTAAACTTTGGAACTCACTCTCGCAGGAGGCAGTGGCTCCTAGATGGCTTCCAAAGAGGACTGGGAAAATCCATAGAGGAGATGGAGACCAATGGCTCCTATCCAAGACAGCTATCCTCTGCCTCCACGGTTGGAGGCAGCGATGCTTCAGAATCTCAGTTGCCAGAAGCCACAGGAGGGCAGAGCGTTGCTCTTGTGCTTGATTCCTGCTTGTGGATTTCCCACTGAGGCATCTGGTTGGCCACCGTGAAACTAGGATGCTTGGGGTAGATGCTACTGCAAGAAGAAGAAGAGGAGGAGTTTGGATTTGATATCCCACTTTATCACTACCCGAAGGAGTCTCAAAGCGGCTCACATTCTCCTTTTCCCTTCCTCCCCCACAACAAACACTCTGTGAGGTGAGTGGGGCAGAGAGACGTCAGAGAAGTGTGACTGGCCCAAGGTCACCCAGCAGCTGCATGTGGAGGAGAGGGGACGCGAACCCGGTTCCCCAGATTACGAGACTACCGCTCTTAACCACTACACCACACTGGCAAGCAAAGGCATCCCTGGAGTCTCTCACGTTGTAGGGATTGGAGTGGATGCTTCAGTATTGGGGTGGGGAATGAGAAACTGCATTAAGCAAAGGAGGCCTTGGCTACATGATCCAAGCTTCCCAACATGATCTGATGCTTTTGTTAAATTGTTGCAGCTTTCTTGCTTCTCAACCGTTATGTGCTCCTTTAGCAAGGCCGTTATTGTTTCGCTGTGCATTTTAGAAACCAAATGAGCAAAGGTGGCGTTGAGGCCCCATGTTGCCTAGAAGCAGCAGCCTGTGTGATGCGTCCTCCCCGCCCCCACCCCAGGCCCCGCCACTCCTCGATAACCTGGGACATTATGTAAATCAGAAGTAAGAGCCTATTCCTGTAGATACAGAGGAGCGATTTGGTATAAGAAATCACAAAGCATTCCCTGACAGCCGAGGCTCAATCAATCTGGCAGCTCTATCAATGGCCTCAGGATGGCTGCCTGATTGACAGCCAGCAGATGGTGGAGGAATGAGGTTGTCAGTGTAGCTGCTGATTGCCCCTGAGTTGTTTGTAATGACAGAAAACAAAGAATGGCTGCCCAAGGTGATCTCTTGTTTTACAAGCAAGGCACGAGACTAACACCCTCCGTTCCTCATGTAACTACTTAGCCAACATGGTCGTCTCTGGGAGAAAATGGCTCTCCCGTCTTCGAAAGCAATGCAATTTTAATCAGAACCATGAATCTCTTTTGCATTTGCTGCATAGGTACCATCATGGCACGGTGAGCTAGTACTGCAGTGCTCCAAAAAGAATGAGCTGTGTGCCGGGAAGGGGCCATTTCAAAGCTACAAGGCATTCCATGAGGGGCTTCCCTTGCACTCGATCCAGAGCTGTGAGACCTCGTGATCGTATATTACCTCTGCTCAGAGACCTGTACAGGTTGCCCATCTGCTTCTGGGCCAAGTTCAAGGTGTTACTATTAATGATAATAATAATAATAATAATTTATTATTTATACCCCGCCCATCTGGCTGAGTTTCCCCAGCCACTCTGGGTGGCTCCCAATCGAGTGTTAAAAACAATATAACATTAAATATTAAAAACTTCCCTAAACAGGGCTGCCTTATCTGAATACCTTTTAAAAATAGATAGCTGCTTATTTCCACTACATCTGAAGGTAGGGCGTTCCACAGGGTGGGTGCCACTACCGAGAAGGCCCTCTGTCTGGTTCCCTGCAACCTCACTTCTCGCAACGAGGGAGCCGCCAGAAGGCCCTTGGTGCTGGATCTCAGTGTCCAGGCTGAACGATGGGGGTGGAGATGCTCCTTCAGATATACAGGACCAAGGCCGTATAGGGCTTTAAAGGTCAGCACCAACACTTTGGATTGTGCTTGGAAAAGTACTGGGAGCCAATGCAGATCTCTCAGGAATGGTGTTATGTGTTCCCGGCGGCTGCTCCCAGTCACCAGTCTAGCTGCCGCATTCTGGATTAATTGCAGTTTCCGGGTCACCTTCAAAGGTAGCCCCACGTAGAGTGCATTGCAGTAATCCAAACGGGAGATAACTAGAGCATGCACCACTCTGGTGAGACAGTCCGTGGGCAGGTAGGGTCTTAGCCTGCGTATCAGGTGGAGCTGGTAGACAGCTGCCCTGGACACAGAATTAACCTGCGCCTCCATGGACAGCTGTGAATCCAAAATGACTCCCAGGCTGCACACCTGGTCCTTCAGGGGCACAGTTATTCCATTCAGGACCAGGGAGTCCCCCACACCCACCTGCCCCCTGTCCCCCCAAAAAACCTTACTTCTGTCTTGTCAGGATTCAACCTCAATCTGTTAGCCACCATCTGTCCTCCAACTGCCTCCAGACACTCACACAGGACATTCACTGCCTTCACTGGTTCTGATTTAAAGGAGAGGTAGAGCTGGGTGTCATCTGCATACTGATGAACACCCAACCCAAACCCCCTGATGATCTGTCCCAGCAGCTTCATATAGATATTAAAAAACATGGGGGAGAGGACAGAACTGTGAGGCACCCCTCAAGTGAGAGCCCAGGGGTCTGAACACTCACTCCCCCCCAACACCACTTTCTGGACATGGCCCAGGAGGAAGGAGCGGAACTACTGTATAACAGTGCTCCCAGCTCCTAGCCCCTCTAGATGGTCCAGAAGGATGTTATATAAAGTATAACTTTAATATGTATATAAAGCCCAAAACAACTTGGGACCAGTTTACCTAGGAGATCACCTATCCCCATATACATCCTCTCCACTGCTTTGATCCATGGATCTGGTACGGTTATAGGTGCCACACTTGTAAGAAATTGATCTTTCAGTGTGGCAGCACTGGTTCTTTGGAACTCCCTGCCTCTTGACATTAGGCAGCCACCTTTCCTATTCTCTTTCCAGTGCCAGCTCAAAGCATTTTTGTTTGTTTGCTAGGCAAGCTTGTCTAGGGCTAAAGACTATTTCCATGCATCTTAATATGTGTTTAGCTAATCATTGATTTTGATTATTTAATGTTTCAAGTAGCTGTTTTGAACTTTTTACCAATAACTTTATTGTTTCACCACTTTGAGGGTTATTGTTTTGCTTTTTTTAAATATTCAAGTGGAATATAAATATAAATTGAACAAACCTCACTTCTCAGCTCCGAACTCAGTGCAGGTAGTCTTATCTGATTCATTTTGCTACGGAGAAAAGTATAGATGAAGTAAGAGTGCAGCCCTAATGGGAGGGGCAGGGGAAGGAAGGAAAGTTCAACCACCTCTCCAAAGTCCTGTTGGGCTCCTGCAGAGAGAACGGGGATGAATGCTTTTGCATCCATTTCGTAGGTGTGTCGTCGTCTTCTTTTTTAACCATTCCCTTCCCATCTTGAACTATGGGAGAGAAATCGCCAGGAGAGATTTAGACAAATTCTCAGGTCTAGATGTATGACGGGTGGCGATGGGGCTGCTTGATCCTTCAGATCCAAGCTGCTTCCCAAGTCACATCCATGCCATATGTTTAAATCACATGGGTTCCTCGAAATAATCATGGAAACTAGTTTGCGAAAGGTTTTAAGGGAATTGTAGGTGTCAGAATTTCTTTTTTCTTTTTAGGTTTTGTTTTTGCGAGAGTAGTCTTGCAAGTCCAGGTTGTCTTGTGGCAGCAGAGAGGTGGAACATAAGAATTTAAGAATGGGCTTTGCTGGGTCAGGCCAGTGGTCCATCTAGTCCGGCTTCCTGTCTTCACAGTGGCCAAGTAGATGCCTGTCGGGAGCCAGCAAGTAGGACTTGAGCACAAGAGTACTCTCTTTGTGGTTTCCAGCAACTGGACTTGAGAAGCATTATGGGCTCTGACTCTAGAGGCAGTTGGATCAGCAGCAGATCAGCAGCAGATATCTGACATCAGATAGGGAGATCTGATATAGCCTATCATCACTGGGATGTCTTCCAGAGGGTCATAAGATTGCACTCTTAAAGTACATGATGTGGTGTGTGTGGTTTCTTTTAAAAAAAATGTGTAACGTATCATGACAATTGTCACTGAATTTCATGGTGCAGTTGCAAGTGAATTTGGAAGTTTTGTTTGGTAAATCAAGAGTTTTAGTCACATGAATGAAATTCCTCCAAAGGGGGGTTGCACACCACTAATAAATATGAAGTATGAACACTGTTGTGGTTGGTTTATCAGTTGAGTGCAGATTATCATTATGCATGTATGAGTGATGTATTTCTAGCTCAATTTGGATTTAGTCACGCAAAAAAAAAAAAAATACAGCCAGGTTTTATGCTTGATCTTGATAGCCTTGAAATATTAATCACACACATGTCCATTAATTATTTTTAAATCCAAGTTTCTTTACAGCCCTTATTAACGTATAAGTTTAAAAACTGTTAGAAAATGGAAAAGGGAAATATTTAATTAAGCAAGACATTCCATGGCCAATCGAAGTAAAATTAAGTCATGCTAATGTGCTCAGCAGATTTAATTATTTGTAAATATGGTTAATGAATATTGCTCTGGGCAGACGTTTTATAACCCTAAATGTTTTACTGTCATGGTTGGTGTTTAAAACAAACAAACAAACAAAAATGGACTTTGCATGGATGCAACGTCTTAATTTTGAAGATTCCTTTGCCACTAAATTTGCTCATTAACAAGATGCATTTGCAATATTGTTGTCAACTGTCCTCTAGACCACTGTTTCCCAACATTGGTCTTCAGCTGTTTTTGGACTACAACTCCCATCATCCCTAGCTAGCAAGACCAGTGGTCAGGGATGATGGGAATTGTGGTCCAAAAACAGCTGGAGACCCAGGGTTGGGAAACACTGCTCTAGACAATCCTCATAAAGTGACTTCTCCACGTCTATTTCATGAATATGTCAGTCAAATAGTCCAAAGAAACACGACTCGGCAAACTTGCTAAACATGGTAGCTCTGGGTTTCATCAGTTACTGGATGGGAAATCACTTGTGAATCCTGTATACATTGGAAGGGGAACCTGTGGCTCTCCCGATGCTATTTGACCCCTTCTCCCATCAGCCTCAGCCAGTGTGGCCAATGGTCAAGGATGATGGGAGTTGTAGTCCAAAGGGCCAGAGGCTCCCTATTCACTTAATTTCACCATGGAGGAAGGTTGGATAATTTGTTGTTGTTGCTGCTGCTGCTTCTGTTGTTATAGTAATCATCTATTTTATGGGCCTATGGGAAGCCCGCAAGTAGGAAGTTAGACTAGACTCGAAGAGTACAAGAGCACTCCCCCCTCTTGCAGTTTCCAGCAACTGATATTCAGAGGCATTGCTGCAAGTGCTTACTGGCACCCGTCAATACAGATTTTGGCTGAATAAACCTCTACCTACCTGAGATACTGATACAAGAATACCATGGTCAACAGTGTTGAAAGCCACTGAGAGATCAAGGTGAACAAGCAAGAGTGCACCCCTCTCTCTCTCTCCTGATGAATGTCACCAACCTGAGCAACCCAAGGCCTTTTCAGTGCCATTACCCATCCTGAAACTGGACTGGAATTAGTTTCTAAGTCATCAGTTTCCTCCAAGCATGCCAGAAACTGAACTACCACTGCCTTCTCAAGGTCTTCTGAAGGTGGAGACAAAAATGGAGTAAACAGAGAGCAAAATCTGTGAACCATATGAGGGGAAACCCATTTTCCCTCCAAACTCCAGAGTGAAACAGCTGAATTAGAACTTATCAAGACGTTCACTTAGAGGCGCAAGAAACTGCTGTATACTTTAGTCAAATCCATACCATACATGAAATGCACATTTAAAGCAGATTGCTTCCCCCAAAGAATCCAGGGAACTGTAGTTTTCTTCTCACATAGCTCCATTTCCCAACACCCTCATCAAACTACAGGATTTGTTGGGGAAGCCACATCCTTTAAATGTACGATGTGGATGTGAGAAAATGTCCGACCATTGGTTGGTCTAGGTGATTATACTCACTAACTGCAGCTCTCAAGGATACCAGTCAGGGGACAGATCCAGCCCTACCTGGAGTTGGGTTGCATCCACTGTTGTTTTCACTCTGAGTAAACCCATTAAAATTAATGGACATTCTTAACTTAGAAGCATAGAATTGCAGAGTTGGAAGGGGTCCATAGAGTCATCTAGTCCAACCCCTTGCAATGGAGGAATCATGGCTAACGTTAGGTCCATGAATTCTAGTGGGTCTACTCTGAGGAGCA
This sequence comes from Podarcis gaigeae, assembly GCF_964106915.1. Lineage (NCBI taxonomy): Eukaryota > Metazoa > Chordata > Lepidosauria > Squamata > Lacertidae > Podarcis > Podarcis gaigeae. The sequence goes on from NC_139684.1 coordinate 30,505,636, forward strand.
TTTAGTTGGCTCCACCCAGATAATATTGACTGACCTGATAAAAGTTTTGGCAAAGCTTATTGTGATGATGCGTGTGAGGTGTTTTGAGCACCCAGAGCACACTAAATATAAATGCTAAGTAAGTAGGATCATTATCATCTCATTATCAGTTACATGAAGAGCCAACAGATACAACATCAAAATGTCATCCAACAGTGGCACCGTCTCCAGTAAGCCATGCTGTGTGGAAAGAGAGTTCAAAAGGAAAGCGGTACCACTTTGTAATGCTGATATTTTGCTGAGGTATTTATTTTGAGAGCGAGATGGAGAGAGAAATATTCAGAGCTCTCTAAGAATGAATAGGGATTTATTACTCAGGTTGAAAAGACGATAATAAAATCAGATGGAAAAATACTGAGGAAAATATACATAAATGCTTAAATTAAGGGTGTGTGGAACCTAATCCTATATTCTTTATACTAGCAAGATGGAAATGTGTGGGTTTTTTCCAACGATACCAAACCAAGGTGTTAAGCCCCTTTGGGTGTTCAGTTCCCTCATGTGTTTAGAATCATATGAGGGAGAGTGGGGACATCCTAGCTGCCCCATCATAGTACAAAATATTACTAATAGTTGTCATTGTACTACTACTACTACTACTGGTAAGGATATAAGAACCAGCTGTATGTCATCTAGCCTGGTGAGAGGACTCCTCCCCTCTGAACTGTATTTACTGGGGTGTTTGCAAGCACAATAAGACCAGGTAAATATGCACAGGTTTCTGCAGCCAGGTAAATCCTTGCTGATCCCCACATGTACAATTTACTTGTTTGTGCACTGATGTTTTTAGTATTTGCAAAATTGCTACTTACTGCAGGCAGGTAGAGAATATACACTATTTGTTTCAGGAGGGAAGACAGAAAACAAAGCCAAAATGGCTAGGTGTTGTTGTTTTTTTAAAACAACAACAACAACAACAAACAAATAAATAGGAAAGCTTATGGTTTCCATTCACACTTCATAATTATTGTATTCCAAAGGGGATCAGGGCAGGAAGCAGCGGAATGCAGCAACACATCTGGATTTGGATGAACGTCCAGGCCAGTGAAAAGCATTAAGAGATTTTGCCTCCACGAAATTCTCCCCAGAGTGGTCCCCCCCCCTTTTCTTTTGCAAATCTGGTATGACTGGAATCAGTGCAGGGTAATTTATAACCCCTTGTGTGGCAATTTGAAAGTTCCTACCGATTTCAAGGTTCCCCTTCATGAATAGGGTTGCTTATTGCTTGCTTCTGTTTCACAGAAGGCGGGCAGTGGGGAGGATCTCAACGGCCGGCATCATCCTTTAAGCAGGGGAGGGGAAGACTGGAGAAGTGTGTTCTTAAGCACATATGTGATTCTAAGTCAATCTGAGCTGTTGCTTGAGAAATGTTTGCCAATTAAAAAAGAAAGTCCCTACAACACAATCACAAGATGATATGTATCATATGGCCTCCTGGCTGTTGGTAATGTGAGTTTTTCCCCCCTTCCTTTTGCATAACTGAATACATTTGCACTACCTAGAATGTACTCAGCGGATGTGGGAGGAGGGGTGGAATCCTAGTTGTTCCCTGACAATGGATTCACTTGTGGGTGGGAATTGTCTACAGGAAGTTCAGTTTGACCCTCCTGTCCCTTTCAACCTTCTCTTAAAGATTTTTCAGGATGCGGTTACGTCTAAACACATTAAAGCCTTCACACACAAAAACATGCTCTAATACAGTGGTACCTCAGGGTACATACGCTTCAGGTTACAGACTCTGATAACCCAGAAGTAGTACCTTGGGTTAAGAACTTTACCTTAGGATGAGAACAGAAATCGCACGGCAGCAGCACAGTGGCAGCGGGAGGCCCCATTGGCTAAAGTGGTGCTTCAGGTTAAGAACATTTTCAGGTTAAGAACGGACTTCCAGAATGAATTAAGTTCTTAACCCGAGGTACCACTGTTTGTAGTTCAGTCTGCGTTTATAGATAATGAGAGCATCACCTTATGACTTAAGAGTGATATTTGGAGTAGTGTGGGGTGGTGGTTGTTGTTGTGTTTGTTTGTTTTGCACATCTCCATTCCATAAGTGCTGCAAAGTTATAGATTTATTTTTTAGTTTAGAGAAAAAGCAAGTAAGAGGCGACATGGTAGAATTTTACGAAATGGTGCATGGCATGGAGAAAGAGAGTAGTTTTTCTCCATCTCTCATAACACTATAATTTCTGAGCATCCAATGAAACTGAATGTTGGAAGATGCCAGGTACATCAAAGAAAGGACTTTTTCATGCAGCACAGAATTAAACTATGGCACTCGCTGCCACAGGAGGTAGTGAGCACCACCAGCCTAGAGGGTTTAAGAAGAGGACTGAAGAAATTCATGGCGGAGAGGGCTCTTGTGCTCAGATCCTGCTTGTGGGTTTTCCACAGGCATCTGGTTGGCCACTGTGAGGACAGGATGCAGAATTAGATGGGCTATTGGCCTTATCCAGCAGGCTCTTAGGTTCTTAGGAGGCACTTTTGCAGGCTCCTGTGTTTTGGTGGCAGGGAGAGAGATTCCTGAGGACTTGTTCGCTGGAAGGAGAAGAAGAGAAGGAGTCAGTAACTGAAGGAAATCTGGCAGGTGGATTTAAGGAAAAGAAAAGCCAGTTTAAGGGAGCTCATTTCAATTTGGGACAGATTTTGTTGGCGTCGGGGAAATATACTCCTTTGTCTTTATTTTATAATAAACTCAAAACATTTCCCAAAAATTAAAGTGCATAGTACACAATTAAAATGGTTCATATTACTAACATTAATTTCATATGTTCAAGCCAAGAGTTTTTATTTAGTATAAAAACAGGGAGACAGAACTGTAGCCCACACTAAAAAGTCTGGCTAAACAAAAAGGAAACAGCAGCTCCCTAACATTTAAAAGAGAAGGGAAACCAGCCTCTCTGAAGTTCCAGAACTTGGGTGTCATAGTAGAGAAAACCCCATTTCTGTTTGTGTTCTGTTAAAGGGCAGCAGACTACCAAAAAATGGGGGAAGACTTATCCCATTTTAAATGCATTGTTGCATCCCTTATACAGAGAAATTAAAGTTGTGGGTTTGCTTTTTTTAAAAAAAAGAAAGGAAAGGAAAGTGTCCTCTGAGCCTCAGTTGCAGGGAATAAATACTCCTAGCACAGGAAACAAAATTAAACCCAACAAAAATCCATTTCTTTTATTGGTGTATTCATTCTTTTATAGCTTTGGAGCTTATGTTAAGCGATTCCAAGTCCTGCTGCAGTCAATCTATTGCCGTTTGCTAATGTAGGGGACATATTGAGAAGATTATTGGCAAGCCTGTAAGGTTCTTAGATTCTGTTTTTAGCTTTATATTAGCAACTAAGAACTCTTAGAATCTTTAGGGGGGAAAGTAGGAAAATGTCAAGTTGGGAATTAAACAGGAGGACCTTCTGTTCAGTGAAAGAGAGAGATTTGGGAGAGATCTCCAGGGCAATGAAGTCTAGGCTACCAAAGAATTCAGTGCAGCTGAAGCCCAAACCTAATCCATGCCAGTTTAGGACCCAATTGACTTCAATTGGGCTAATCTGCAAAGAATTACAATGCAATCCATTGGCTAACTGAGCTAGTTCCTTCTAGGAGTCTTCCCTAGGGTGTTTCCTAGGGTGTCTATGAGCTGACCTCCTCCTTGATAATTTTTTTTGTATCTCAAGCCTTTCAACTGCCTTCAACATTCCTAAGATGTTTTTACCTAAGGAGGAACATTCAAAACGGCTTTGAATTTCTGCCTTGGCAAATCACGCAACAATTTGACACTCTCGGGGGGTGTGTGTGTGTGTGTGTATGAGCACTAGTCATAGGGTGCCTCCATACTGTCACTGTTTCATTGGAGGGATCTGAACACATCACAGGAAATTTAGGTTTGTGCAGTTAAAGTGCGATTTACAATGGAATGGGGAAATGCATTGCAAAGTATGGAATGAACAAATGATTAACAGGAAGCTGTTTAAATACCCTGCAAGCAAAGACTGGATATAAACTAACCTACACATAAGTTTTATGTAAGCAAATAAGGATGATTGCTCAATAAACAGATCACTGGGAGGGTCCCTTTATCGAAACACTTTTTCCATGAAGGAGGAATTTGCTTTGTAGTTTAGGCAAATTTTGCTCTGTGGCCGCTCAGCCTGATTGTGGCTTGACGTCTCTCCATCACAAAGAAAGAGCCAACCTTTGCCCCTGGCTTCCTTTCCTCCTTCCCCTGCTCGATCCAGCGTTGCTTGGTTGCAATGCCACAGTCCTTGGTTTCGGCATTCCCCCACAAGGCAAGAGCCTTGCCATCAGCGAAGGTTTCTTCGAATGCATCCGTATATCCTGGAACGAGAAGAAGAAATGGGGAGCAGCAGATGGGGTTGGAATGAAACTCTTAAGAAGGAAAGATGGCACGTTGGTAGCATCCCTAGTTAGAGGAGAGAGATGGAAGGAAAAGATGCTCCAGGACTTTCTCAGCCTGGTGCTTCTGCCATTAAGACATCTGCTCGTTTAATAGGATTTTTAAAAGCTTCCCATTTCTACACATGTTGCTCCTTCTCTGGACTTTCTTTTCAAATTGGGGTGTGGAGTAGGAAGAGGAGATGTTCTGCTCCTGACTGTAGCTTAAGCAAGGGACAGGTGTGCTAAGGGCATAACTGGAAGCCAAATCAACAGGCTCTTTGTTACCCAGAAAGTTAATAGCCAGTTTGAGAAGAAATAAATGGTAGGGGTGGGCGAAGCTCTCAACTTTCCACCTAATATACAGATGTTTGTATATGTTATTTGGTTGGGGGAACTGCATCACAAAATTTGGAGAAGTTCAGATTTTGAAGGATGGCTGTGCTTCCATTTGAATATTGCTTCAGAAAGGGCAAATGAGGTAGGTTTGCATTAAAATCCTCGCTGAAATTATTTTTTTACTCCATACCTAATAAAATGCCCACTAGGCATTAAAGGTTTCCCATACTGCAGTTAGCATGTTGGTTACAGTCGCCTCACAAGTCTTCAGCTGATGAAGTAGAGGAGGTACCAGACTGCCACACTGGGCCAGCAATCAGGATTTCATTTTTATTAATCGTGTCCTCCTCCCAGGGAGAGCGTGTTGTGGTGAGATCAAGACTGACCTCACTGCTTTTGTGGGTGGGAGCGATTGGACAGCCACAACAACCCAATTGGTGGTCCCTCGGTTGCTGGGATAAATCTGGCCAATGGGATAGCTTTCATGCATTAACCGAGGGACCTTTATATACCGCTGCACATTGAGTTGAGCTTCCTCTTTTTCGACACATGCACCGGATCACCCACCCTTCCCTATATTTAGGGTTCATTATGACTTTGCTATTCCATCGTGGGTCGTCTTTTTGGGGGGGGGACAGGGGCCTGGTAGGAATTTTCCCATTTGGCTGATTGGCTGTTGCCATTTGGGTTTGGCCTGCTGCATAGCAGATTGTCACAACTTTGTGAGGTTTTGTGGTTAGGCATTGGTGCAAGGTGTGGTCGAGGGGAGGTTGTCACACATGTCCCTCCAATGCGTGAAAGGATATTCCATTAAAGGAATCCAGGGATTTGCCTTGCTTTTTGTCTGATCCCCTTCTAGGGGTTTAGGGCCATGCCAGAACCCCTGGGAGCATTTGGGGTGAGCTTGAGTCTGAACCTGGTCCAATGCTCCCCGAGGATGTTTTCCCTTACTGACGTCTGCCGGAGTCCAGGCGTCAGTGCTGCCCTGCGGAGGTCAGGTGCAGCTAGTCAGGAACCAATGCCAAAGCAAACCACTCACAATCTGTAATCAATAAAGTTGTGGCCAAAATTATGCCAGTAACCTTAAACTAAATTCCGTGTCAATTGTGTCTTTATTTATTGAGGGAGGTCTTGAGATCTTAACACTCAACTAGTACTATTTTTGGTGGATCACAAAACGTGCAACAGGCCTTGTATGCTTTCTAAATGGAATTTCCCAGGAAAACCCTACCTTGATTTCTGCTCCCCCCACACACACATTTGCACAGACATTCAGTTGCTCCCTTGTCTTAAAGATCTCAGGCAATTTTGTCCACAAGTGTTGTTTTCTCATAAGCACAATGCATCTTTGTGCGTGAGAGAGTATTTGTATGTACACACACACACACACACACACACACACACACACCCCTACCTGCATTAGCACTCATGCATTCATTCTGAATTGTAAAGCATCATGGATTTCATATTCCCCAAAGACTTTGCCATTTTTAAAAAATTCATTGTCACACCTGATAAAATGGGATTTAGTGAGGTAGATTACAGGAGACAGTTTGGTGCTAAAATACTATGAGAATAGGCAGGCTATTCCTATGCATGCTTACTTGGAAGTAAGCCCCACTTTGTTCAATGGTGAAAGAACCTGTGCACAGGATGGCAGCTTAATTCAATCTCATAATTGTGATTCTCATTGAGATAAACAAAAAGGAGGTTTTGTAGGAGAAATGCCCACTGGATCTTGTCAGGTATCATTAATAGGGTTTCTTGCATTTAGCCAAAGTAATTCATGGCATGAGGCACCCATTGAACTACAGCACAGGGGATGTCCTCTGAATCCCTAGAAAGACAGGATATGGAAATGTGGGTCCCTCACCCTGCACACAATTGTTACATCAGCTTCATGACCAGCAAATCTTTTCCCAACATGAGCTTGCATGTACACCAAATGCAAAGGTCAATTTGCAGCCAGAATGTATACAGAAGGATAAGTGGGGAATTTAGATTCTAGTCCTCAGGATGGCAGGATGCACCTTTCTAATTAATTAGAGAGCATCTTTCCTGGCTCGCTCCTCAACAATTATCCAGACAGAAATTGTGCGCAATCAAACGCGGCAGAAAGGTTCCCATATATTTTACGCTGGTCATCAAACACCACAAGACATGTTTGAATTTGTAGCCAGAGACGGACTATGAGGTTGCAGCCAAAATAATGAGTAAAATAAAGAAAAGGACATCCCTGCAGTAAATTTTAGAGTGGAACCAGGCCAACATCCTTGGTGTTGGTGGCAGAGAAGGGGATAGATTTATCCCTCTGTTGGCACAAATACTGATCTGCGGGACAAAGGGGAATTTAATTATGCCTTGCTCTGTTCAGGGGGGATGCTAGCCTAAATGAGAGGCCATGGTCTCCCTGCCCTCAAAGATAAGGGCAAGCTTAGTAGAGCCGGGGTGGAGGGTTGCAAAGGTGGAGGCAGAAATCAATGGTACTGGTATAGTTACAGGATCCCTGCCAATCTCCAAGTGGTGAGAGATTCCATGGGTTCCAGGCACTTATCCAGAGGAGATTTGCTGTGTCTTTAGGATATATGGTTTTATTTACACATATATGCAACCTGAGCTCACAGGTGGAGGGGCTCACGGTACTAACAGCCCACTAATGCTTTCAGCAGGCACCAAAAATAGCACAACAAAGGCACCTGTCTTGTGTCAGCAGGCAGGCAGTTCCAAAGCTTAGGTGCCACAGCACTAAAAGATTGATTTCTTACAAATAGGGAAGGAACATTTTGGGCCACCAGTAACAGTGCCAGTTCTGGAGATCCAGATGTTCAAGTGGGTAAGGTGATCTTGCAGGTAAATAGAGAGTTGTATCCAACACCAGTCACTCAGAGTAGACCCATTGCGATTAATGGGTGTGACTTCATAGGAGGCTTATTAGCAGAAGTTGGACGGCCGTCTGTCAGAGATTCTCTACAACCAAGCTTTGGGCTGATTCATATTCTACAGCCTTATAATGTGTCTCTGGGGAGGTGGGGGGTTATTGTTTTGCTGTATTATTTCAACTATTTCCTTGCCTTTATCCTGTATTTTATTCTGTGAACCGCCCTAAGATCTTATGATGAAGGGCAGTATAATAATAATAATCATCATCATCATCATCATCTTTAGCTGTGACTACAAGGGGTTGAACTAGATGACCCTGGAGGTACTACAATTCCATGATTCCATCCTAAGTCCAGTATTCCTGGTGGGTCTGCTCTGAATAGGACATAGTTGAATAGAAGCCTGTATGATAAACTCCACAAATAAAGAACCTTGCCCATGTCAGAACTCTTAGCTGCATGATTATTTGAAACTTTGGAACAGTGCTAATAGCACGGTATGGGCAAAGACCATGCAAACAGGCTTGCTAATGCTCTAGGTTAGGTCTTTTATCAGAAACGTTACAGATGCCGGTTACAAGTAGACGGACATCATGGAACAATTGCTCCAGTATGTGGCTAATTGCTGGCGGCAGAGTCCCCTTAGGAGCCTTTGAGCAAAAAAAGAGGGGAAAATCATTCCTGAACCGCGGAGCTTTTGATGCACTTCTTATTCATTCTTTCCTCATTTATAAGACAAATAATTTTGAAGATGTATCTAAAATTACTTTACAACCTTTTAATCACTGGAAACTGTGCATAATTACTCTACCTGTGCTCAGGTGCCAAAAGCTGCTGTGAAAGACTTGGCTGCTCAACATGTGTGGAGGAAATGCTTCAATTCTGGATTAATTAAAGTGGGTTGTGTGTTTTTTAACCCTATTCCTGCCCATTAACAGCCTCCATGCTTTTGCTATGGATGGTCATTATTACAGACAGAAATAGGAACATAAATTTTTGGATAATGAAAATGTCAGCCAGAAGAGCAGTCGATCATACTGTGTGCTGATACGGTCAGACCTCCCCCCCCCCCACCCTGCTGTCTTGCTCCCCCCCCCTCAAAATTTGCTTCTGAAAGACTAAACTGGAAAGCAAAAACACACCCTTTTATTTGTAGAGAGCCACAAGACATACTTTAAAAAGGTGCCAGAGTCATAGGGCATTCTCCTTAAAAAATCATCAGATACATACATGTCTTCTCCTATCTCAGCATAACACATTACAAACACTTAGCCACAAAAGTTGATATTTTTATTGTGTGTGGGGGGCAGTATAAAACCAAATGATTGTTATTTGTATTTACAATGAAACATTGACAGTAATATATGGATCTGGGGAAGCTAGAGTGGGGAGAGGAGGCAAATTTTCAGTTAAATATTGGGAATCACGACTTGGCTGCTTGCCTTAATGTTATGAGGTGGTTGAGATAGAAAGGTGTCCTTTCTCTGATTTTTAAAAACATTTTTGCATCACTTTCCAGTAGGCTTCCTGGAATGCCCATAGAAAATGTGGGTGAAAACAGGTTAGAGTGACATGAGTCAGGAGTAGGCAGATTTATTTTCCATCCTACATTTTAAAATAAATAAATAATAACTCTTGAAATAAACCCACTATACCTCCCAAGCTTGTCCCATGGAAGAACATTTTAGGAAACAAGGTGAGGTTGCTGCCACAAGAGCAAAGGGACCTCCAGGCTCCTCAGCCTTCTGATAACATTAATGACTATCTCAGCACCCATCTCCACCATCCCCAATTCTGAAATGTCACCAAATATGTCGTTGCCTTAACAAAAGAGGCAGGAAAAACAAATCGGTACATAAGAAGAGCCTGCTGGATTGGGCCAATGGCTCTTCTAGTATAGCATCCTTCTCACAATGGTCACTGTGGAAAGAAGTCAAGGTTTTTAAAGAGAACAGCAGGTTGTACTGGAATAATTTAAATCAGGGGTGTGCAATCTTTTTCAGTCAACCGTCTGGGGTGTGGCAGCTGCAAGCAGGACCAGATGAAATTGTGGGCAGAGTGACTCTGGCCTTGGCACAAGAGGTGAAAAGAGAGCACATCCCAGCCATGCCGAAATCAGAGATTTTGATTCACACGCTTATCTCTACATGATCACAGTTCACCAACGCATTCCAGCCAGGCAAAACCACTCAAGGATGGTGTGGCTGGGAGAGAGGCACAAAGAGAGAAGAGGCTTTGGAGAATCACATTTAGCCTGAGGTTTCCCCCTTTATTAAAGGTAAAGGAACCCCTGACCATTAGGTCCAGTCTTGACTGACTCTGGAGTTGTGGCGCTCATCTCGCTATATTGGCCGAGGGAGCCGGCATACAGCTTCCGGGTCATGTGGCCAGCATGACTAAGCCACTTCTGGTGAACCAGAGCATCGCATGTAAACGCCGTTCACCTTCCCGCCGGAGCAGTACCTATTTAATCTACTTGCACTTTGATGTGCTTTCGAACTGCTAGGTTGGCAGGAGCAGGAACTGAGCAACGGGAGCTCACCCCTGTCACGGGGATCCGAACCGCCGACCTTCTAATCAGCAAGTCCTAGGCTCTGTGGTTTAACCCACAGCGCCACCCGCGTCCCTCCCCCTTTATTAAAATGTGTCAAAATAGGGTTTCCAGCTACATATTCTGAAAGAATGTGGAGATTAAACTATTGATTGAAATATGCATTGACAAACGATTTTGTTTATTTGGTTAAAAAGAAAAACTATCCACAGTTCAATGTAGGAATAGAACAAAATTATGGTTTTTTAAAAAAATTCACATAGGAGGAGGCCAGGATGGCTATGCTTTGCTTCCATGGCTGAAGGCAGGAATGCTTCTGAAGACCAGTTGCTGGAAACCACCGGAGGGGAGAGGGCTCTTGGGCTCAGCTTGGGGGTTTCCCATTGGAGCATCTGGTTGACCACTGTGAGAACAGGAGGCTGGACCAGACGGGCCACTAGCCTGATGCAGCAATGCTCTCTTTATGTTCTTATGCTTGTGAAAGTGACTTCCATGGGTCAGAAGTAGACAGATTTGTCCATTCTTTGTGCAGGTGTTTGTTTTGTGAAGCTGCTTCTAAAGGAAGCTGTTCGCCCTTCTGAGCTTGCCTCTCGCTTTGCTGGGGAAGCATCTAAAAGTTGACACAGCTAACACATTTTGATTCTTTTCCACCTTAATGCGTGATGCGGCATTGAAATCCAGGTAGAAAACATACTTTTTGTATTAAACTTTTACTGCTTAATGAATTTAGTGTTTGGTCTATAAGCTCCGGTGGTGTCTCAGCTGTTGATTAGTTTTATGAGCTAAAGCACCTTTTGATGCATGGCGTGAAAGGTGCTATAAAGATAGTCTATGGGATGGTGGTGCAACTCTAAGCGGAGCAGCATCCCTTGAATATTCATTAAATCATTAAGTAATAAAATGATATGGAAAGAGATATAGTTATGAATAATCCCCCCAGGGAGGAAATCTTCACTTTGGGAATTGCTGTTCACTTATTTCATTTTAAAGAGAGAGAGAGAGAAAAAAATCAAAAGCTATCAAATGCAAATCTCTGATGACTTTCCGCTTTCGCAGCAAGGGAAATGACAAGCCGAAAAGGACTTGCTGGATGAAGAGGAATGCACACCTTTCCTAGGACTGGGTTGCCAAAGGTGATCCATTTGGCTCACAAAGAGGTGGGAGGGTGCTGATTTTTAAAAATGCAAGTTTGGGGCTTTAATTCATTACAGATTAAGAAGGAAGAAAAAGTTACTTTCCCTGCCCTTTTGATTGCCCTTCCCCCGTCTCTGAGCACAATGCCTGTTTGCACATCCGTATAAAGCAAATTGCCCATTTTTCTTCTTAATCAGGCAAACAATGCACATCCAAACTCATGTTTAAAAGATCAGCTGTAAAAAAAACAACGTGTGTGTTGCCTGCACCACACATATCTATTTTTCTGAATTAATCAGAATCTCGATTCTTCATACCTGGAGCTTCTTTCATAATAACCTTTGAGGTGGGTAGGTGGGCAGGCAAACAGCCAGATCTCCTTGACATCATCAATAATAATAATAATAATAATAATAATAATAATAATAATAATATCAAATGTTTAGTTTGATATGGTCAGTTCCAACTGACATAAGCACCTGTGCTTCAGTCAACGAAGCACCTCCCATCTCCTCACCCCCTTTTCACGCCAAGAAAAGAAAGTTAAATTGGTGGCAGAGAATGGAGAAGAGGAACAACAATAGGAGGGAAGTTGGGGAAGAAAGGCTTGTCTACTGCTTAGAAAGCACAGGTCCAGGCTATTTTCTGCTTGTCTTTTGCTGTCTAGGCACAGGCTCAAGCAGTTTTGCCTTTGTCCCACCGCTTTCCCCCAGAAAACCTGCTCTTTAGCACTAAATTGGAACAAATGGTGATCTGTGACAAACCTGGTGGTCGTTTGTTCCAAATCAGCGTTAAACCACAGATTTTCCTGGTGGAAAGTGGTGGAGTAAAAGGAAGTGTGATAATAATAATTTACTGACGACAAATGGAGCAGAAATAGTATATGATATGAAGGGTAAATAAACAGAGAGGGGTTGTGTTTCAGGGTTCGGGCCTAGATGGGAGGAACCACTTCCAGAACCACTTTTCCAGCCCAGTTCCTTCAACTGTCCAATCTCAGCAGTCTTCCTCCCTGACAGCTAACTCCAAACTGGCTGCCGGGATAGCTCAGTCGGTAGTGCATAAGACTCTTAATCTCAGGCTCATGGGTTTGAGCCTCACATTGGGCAAAATATCCCGGCATTGCAGGAAGATGGACTAGATGTTCCTTGTGGTCCCTTCCAATGCCACGTGGTGGTGTATTGATCTATTATTATGCAGTACTCTTCACCATAGCCAAGATCTTTCTGCTATTTCCTCACAAGTCAATCATGTTTGGAAAAGATCCCCTACACCACTTCTTAAAAGCCTTCTGCTTTCTCCTTCAGTTCCTTCCTGTTCCGTGTGGTTGGGGAAGTAGTGACAAATTGCTCCTTAATAAGTTCCTGATCTTGTGGGGAGAAGAGAGCTTGGAATACCCTCAGTGCTTCGTGGGGAGAGGGGTCTTTCCCACGCTGTTTAGCGCTTTAAAGAATCAGGGCAGGGCTTTGAGCTGGGCCTGGAAACGGAGGGAGGAAATGGAGGAAGCAAGTTCTCTTATTATGTGGCAACAACAACAGAGAATAGAAAGGAAGGGGATAAAAGAGAAAGCTGTTATAGGTGGAAGAAGTGTGTGTAAAAGGGTCCAGATGGAGGGATGAACGCTGGGGAACGGGGGATGAGGTGTGAGTTTATTCTTTTTAATATATTTTTTAAAAAACACTCATGGGGGGTACCCCTGCTTTGTGATGCCATAAGCTATTGAATAATCCATCTTTGATCTCATGTTTGCATATATGTTGCATTCTTGCTTTATCCCTGAATCCAAAGAAATAAGACCCAAGTTCTTTTCAAGATCATCAATAAAAAGATGTGTGTGGTGGCAGAAATCGGGAAAACCAGATATATTTTATTTTGTTCTGTATTCTTTTGCACTGCATATAATGTATTCATGTCTATAAAAAGTGTGTGCATGTGTTTTTAAGGATAGTGCAGGAATTATATGCCATGCTACCTCTCCCTCCCCCATATAGGTCGATCAGTAAGCTTTTTCTAAGTCAAATGCGCCCAGAATTATGCAGAGGCCCAACTGCTAGAGAGAAGAAAAAAAACATGCGGTAAATGGTTGCTGTAATAAGTCCTGTTCCATTGAAAGGAAATAAAACCTGAGTATTAATGAGGTATAATTATATATTTAAAATCTTTTCTCCCTTGTGCGGTATACAGAATTAATGCCAGTAAACTCACAAACTGCAACATTCTACTCCATTACATCTGCAATGATTAGAGATAGTTTGAACATCTGGCATATAATCTGTGATAGAAAACAGCATTCTGCACTTTAATGGACGTCTGGAGGCTACACATATCTGATTTTATTTCTCCCGCTTAACTCTTTCCTGGAAAGTGGAGATTTGATGCCTCAGCACCTTCTTTCCCTTGAATGTTTTGAGGAAAGTTTCTTCTTCTTCTTCTTCTTCTTCTTCTTCTTCTTCTTCTTCTTCTTCTTCTTCTTCTTCTTCTTCTTCTTTCCACTTTGTTTTCAAATGTTCTGCTTTTCTGACTTTTGCATTCACTTCCTTGGAACCTCAAAATTAGATTGCGGGTCTTCCTTTGAATAGCATTCAAGAATTGTGATTGGTTCAGAATGCAGCAGCTAAACTTCAAAATGTCCAACTGAGACTTATAGCTGGAATTGTGTATGTGGGCATGTTTGTGCGCACATGCATTTGTGAGGGTCATGAAAATGGAGAGCTCAACTGAGTCACACAATTTGGGACTAGTTTCACAGGTGGGCTAGTAGCCCTAAATGACTCAGGTGCCATATATCTGACAGACCTCCTCCTTCCCTACAAACCCTCTCGGGAACTGAGGTCGGCAGAGGGGGCCCGCAGATGCTTGCGGTGGTGGTGGTGATGGTGATGGTGATGATGGCCCTTCTCTGTGGTGGTCCCTGAGCTGTGTAACTCTCTCCCCACAGAAGTGCACCTGACACCTTCATTGTACAACATCTGGAGAATGCTGAAGACATACCTCTTCATCCTGGTTTTTGACACTTGAGGTGTATACAGTGGACACTTGGGTTGCAAACGTGATCCATGCGGGATGCACATTCGCAACCCACAGCGGTGCGTCTGCGCACGCGCGGGTTGCAATTTGGCATTTCTGCACATGCGCAACCCCAAAAATCTGGAAGTAACCCATTCTGGTACTTCCGGGTTTCGGCGAGTCCATAACCCCCAAAAAAACACAACCTGAAGCATCTGTAACCCGAGGTATGACTGTATTTTCAGGAACCGCCTTGTTTTTATTGCTTTAAACTGCTTTTAATGTTGTATTTTGATGCTGTAACCCACCCTGAAATCTTAGGGTGAAGAGCAGGTGATATAAGCAACATTTATGTTTAGGCAAGTCTTTCCAGACATGTAGCATGTTGGTGTACTCTTCGATTTCTTTTTAGTTTATTGCTGATTTTATCTTCTGCATGTTTGAAAGAGCATTTTTATTGTTTTTCCTGATAATTTTACTGTTTAATTCTCTTTGCACACCACTTTGAGGTTTGTTTGTTTGTTTGTTTGTTTGTTTACATTCAAGTGGTGTAAAAACATGATGATGATGATGATGATGGTAGCAGATTATGAATTGCACCACATCCATTAAGGCTGAAATCCTCAGCCCAATGGGGTTAATGAGTGAGAACAAGTGAATTGAATTGGACTTACTTCTGAACAGAAGTGGTTAGGAATGTAATGTTAAATCTTTAAAGTCTTAAATTTCACTGTGTAGACTCACCCACCCAGGAAGCTGCATTATGCTGAGTCAGAGACCACTGGCGGATCTTGCTCAGTATTGTCTAAAATGCCTGGTACTGGCTTTCCAGACTTTCAGACGAGAGTCCCTCCCAGCCCTACCTGGAGATTCTGGGGGGTTGAACCTGGGCACAACATGCAAAGCAGATGCTCTACCACTGAGCTACAGCCCTTATATATTTCATAATTTGGTTCTGTTTCATAATCTCATACATGCTAAACTTGCCTGTCTCTGCTAAGGTTTCTGCTATCCGTACATTTTTGATGTCCCCAAAGTACAACTCCGCCAGAGCTTGACTGGCACTGAGTTTCATTGAAAAAATTAGATTCTCTCTCTGCTTGTGTAGGGGTGTGTTTTGCCCCCGAGCTAAACAGGCTGGGCTTTCACCCTCCCATGTTCTATGGGGAGCATCAAGAGCCTTCAATGGAAAGAGAAGAGAAGGTGACAGCTCTTGCTCCATCTTATTTATTGGACCATTATCTCACGCCAACACCTAAGAAAGGACTTGAGACTGGGCTCTATAAACTGGAATT
The DNA here is from genome assembly GCF_964106915.1 of Podarcis gaigeae. Classification (NCBI taxonomy): domain Eukaryota; kingdom Metazoa; phylum Chordata; class Lepidosauria; order Squamata; family Lacertidae; genus Podarcis; species Podarcis gaigeae. Next base: position 30,521,258 of record NC_139684.1, read on the forward strand.
AAGGCTGATTGAATGACTAGCTTCAGAAAAGATCAGTGCCACTGTCAAAAGAGGCTCAGGAAAAGTGGAGGAGGGAGAAAATAAAGTGCACGTTATCCTTGAATGGACAGAAGAAGAATCTCAGGAAGGTGTTCATTTGCTTCTTTTCGTTGCCTAAAGAAAACTTGGGGTAGGTGACCAAATTTATTAAAAATGTAAATAAAAAGCAGTCAGAGGAAAGGGCATCAACCACACCAAACTTCACTCTGCCTCTTTTAATTCTGGTGTGCATTTTTAGAGGAGGACCTCAGAGAACAGATGTTGCACAGGGGCTGAGCACCCAGTGTGCAGGCAGAAGGTCCCAGGTTGTGGGGGGAAACCCAATCTCCTTAAATAAGAGTTTTTTAAAAGTGAATTATTTATTTTTTACTTTCTGTATTAAAACCACTTAATATATCACAAATCTCTAAAATTAATGCAGAAATAGGAAGGAGCAGATTTAATAATAAACACGTGTGAAATGACCATGGTTCAAGAAATAGACCGAGTCATTCATTCATAATCCAAATATAGAAGGCTCCATATCATTTCCAAAAGATGCTCAAACTTTGGCAGTTATCCAGAGGAAGGGAATTCTATATTTAAGGCATCGTTGTCAGAGAGTTAGGTGGGGGAGAGGTTTATGGCCCATCAGGTCTTGTGTTTCTGATGCTTATGGTTTAGCTGTGAGTTGACCTGAAATGCGAAATGTGCTTTTGGATGAGATTGTTTTGCACATACGGAAGAGCATGCTCCATTTGAGAACATACTTTGGGTTAAATTAATCCTTGTAATATAATAACCTACTATGACGTGAAGGACTTAGTCAGCTCTAATGGTGTAATGAAAAGTTACAGTTACCAACCATCACAGGATTGGGAATGCTTGTAATTATCCTAAATGCAGGTGCAATAAGGCTTCCTTTGAGCCTCTGGACATTTTTGGAATGGTTGGCTGGGGGATTAAGAAGTTTTAATGGATTCTTTACCAATGTGCAGCCACAAAACCACATAGACGCACACACACACTATCATAATGCAAAGCAAGTGTGCTAAGCTGAGGATAATCACTGCAAACTTGCACTAACTAGGAACATGTGGAACACATCAACCTGTTGAGTTGACTTGATTCATGCATTGTTGGTAAGTAGTGTGTGCTGGGCAGAGCTTGGAGGCAGACCCAGCATTGTGGGAAAGAGAAGAACACTTTGCCTTGCAGGAACCAGATTGAACTCATTAGAGCAACAGTGATTGGGATTGTGGCAGGGATGGTTTAATGAACCTGTTGCTCTTCCAAAAGTCAAGGCTGTGCTTGATGGAAAACCCTGAGCATTTAAGCCTTAGAGCTATGTGTGATTCAGGATCCTTTGAACACACACACGTGTCTGTTGTTAGTAGGCCTAGAAAGTTTCAAGGAGATGTGGAAGAGGGAGACGTGAGGGCTTTTGAAAGGACTGTGAGATTTGACTTTGCTTCCATTATGCTGTGAAGCCTTCCTTGTGGGCAAGGAAAGGTTGGCATGCCTGTGTTAAACCAGCCACCACCAGTTCAATTGAAAGAGATAAGCTTATTCCCTCCCACCCCACCCAATGTATTTATTTAACAAGATTTGAATGCTGCTTGAAGGTATGAAAACCTCCAAGCAATTTACAAAACTAATTTAACTTTTTTTTCCTAAAAAGAAAAAGTTAAAAACAATTATCTAAAAACATTCAATTTCTTTGTGTTTTAATTCAGTATGATACTTGTTCAGGTTGTTGTTGTTGTAGTTGTTCTTTTGTATTTTTCCCTAAGCAGGATCTTTGCCGGGGAAATGGCTCATAAATATCTTAGATTGGGATTGTTGGCCATTGGCTGTACTAGCTGGGGATCAGTGAAACAACATTTGGAGGGGTGCAAGTTAGCTACACCTCACTTGGGTGGATGCATGGAGGGATGGCTAGATGTACAACAACTTGTACATAAATTCTAAATTATTTAATACTGATGATCAAGGTGCCCGGGCTGCTCTAGGACTGTGTTTCGTGATCATGTTTTTAGAACATGCTTTATTTTTATTTGTGTGGTTGTAAGATGTGGTTAATTGTTTTTAATGTTGTAATCCACTCTGGGACCTTAGAATGAAGGGCCTGTAATAATACCTATTATCTTTTGATTTTGGGGGGCACCATCTGCACTATACATTTAAAGCAGTATCATACCATATTAAACAGTCAAAGAATCCTGGCAACTGTAGTTTGCTAAAGGTCCAACTCTCTACCTTGCCTTCCACCTCTGGTTTTTCTGGCCCTGCCGACTAGGGAACTACCATGGGAAATTTGCTCTTAGGAGGCCGGGTGCCCTCCCCCTGATGCCCAGCAACAAATGGGCAGAACCTTTTCCCAAGATGTTGCTTGAGCTTTCCCCACCACCAGCTTCTTGATCCTCCTCCTCACCTGACAGATCCTGCCAGCCCTGAAGCATCCTGGGTGGTGCTGTGGGGCATGTGGCAGCAGTGATGTCAACGTGGTGCAAAAGTGGGGGCAGGAGTGCCAGATTGGCTCTGTGGTTGGGTTTGCACCACACTGCCCTTGCCTCACCCCATTTTTGTTATGGTATGATGCAGCGGCTAAGCTGGAGGGAGCTTTGGTGAGTGGCACAGCCTTGCCACGCCATTTGCCACTACATGGCAGCTGTTTTCATACATTCCAGTGAAAGCCTATAGATCAGGGGTAGGTAGAGAGTGGTGCTCCTTATCTCCTCAGGCCGCCTACTTGCCCACAGAGAAATGAATGCCTGGAAAGTGTGATTGTTGTTGGCTTCCTGCAGGTTCAGCTCTTACATTTTAGTACATTGTTGTAAAAGCTTCCTCAAGAGGCAAAATAAAAATAGATAAAATAAATAGCAACAAATCAGTTGTCAGGCTTCTAATTCCTCTGCTTTGCAAACAGGCAATAAAGTAAGCATTTTGCTACTGTGTAATTTCTTTTGATCCTTTGGAACTTTATTAAGACAGGGTGGTGCGCTGCTCTGGTTTCTTAGTCATGCTGGCCACATGATCCGGAGAAACTGTCTGTGGACAAAAGCCGGCTCCCTTGGCCTGTAAAGCAAGATGAGTGCTGCAACCTCAGAGTCGTTCACGACTGGACTTAACTGTCAGGGGTCCTTTACCTTTACCTTTTAAGACAGGGTGGCTATGGATATTCAACTTTTAAAAAGGCTGGAGTGGCGACATCCATCCTTTTTCTGTTGTTGCAGGACAAGTACATTTAGTCAATAAGGTTTTCATAAATACTGGGTGTATTTTACATGTTTGTATTTTGTATCCTTTTATGATAGTAAGCTGCTTTGAGACATTTTGTGTAGTAAGTGACTAATAAATGCTTTCTGCCGCCACCACCCCTTATATCCCTGCCCAGTCACTGAGTTCTTGCAGGAGTCACTGTTAGTGGTTCCCAGAGCTGGGGTGCATGACTCATAGCCACTAGGAGCCAAGTGTTTGGTGTTGTGGTCCCGATTTCATGGAATAGAACTCCCTTCCATATCCCTCAGAAGGCAGTGGACTCTCCTTCATTTGAAGCTTTTAAACAGAGATTGGATGGCCATCTGGCAGGGATTGTTGAGCTGTGATTTCTGCATTGTAGGGGGCTGGGCTAGATGACCCTCAGGGTCCCTTCCAACTACAGTTGCACAATTCTAGTTGACACCTGACACGTCTCCTCCCTGTTGAAATTCTAGCATTCACTGAAGGCTTTTAAAAAAAAATCCAGTTTTTTTAACTGGGTTCTGATTTTATAACTTTAACCGATTTTTAATTGCATTGAATTGAGTTCTTGTACACCACTTACAGGCTGTATAAAATGGTTGAAATATTCAGAGAATTATTTCCTGGAGGGAATTTTCACAGCATTCCTTTTCTTTGACTACTTGACTCAACATCAGCCACAGAGATGGCCTCAATAGGTAGTGTGCAGTGTCCCTTTAAGTACACAATCCTTATTTCCAGGGAAGCATCACTCTGATGTAAGAAATTCTAGTCCTCCTTTCACAGTTGCTCACACGCCCCCATGTGGGCAAGAAGAGATATAGTCACAGGATTTCCAAGTAGAAAGAGCCCATAGTTGTAATTCCATTTCAGCAGGTCAGGATTGCCTCATTAAGGATGCAGGGAAGATGCCTTGCCCCACATCTGCCTATTCACTTTGGCCTGCAGAACTTACCTTTTGCAAGTGCCGTATCATATTTGTTCCACATTTGTGATGGGTCCACCTTTTAACGTGGCAAGATTGATGCTTTGGAACTTCCTGCCTGTTGACATTACACAGGCAGCTCTGTTGCAAAACATTGGACCTCCAGATGTTTTGAGACCACAATTCCCATCATCCCTGACCACTGGTCCTGTTAGCTAGGGATGATGGGAGTTGTAGTCCCAAAACATCTGGTAGGCCGAGTTTGCCTATGCCTGCTTTAGATGCCTGCTGGAAGCTTTCATTTCAGCAAGCCTACATTGACAATTACCTATATTCTTTTTTAATATAAATTTACTGGTTTTATTGATAATTATTTTATGTACATTTGGTGAGTGTTTAAATCATTTCATGCATTTTAGGTGGGTTTTCTCTACAATTTTATTGTGTACACTGCTTAGAGAGCTTTGTGATTTAATATATATGGAATAATAACTAAGAGAAGGATAGCATGTTTTCTCTCATGGTGACATTTCCTTGTAAGAGCAATGAATCAAATGATTGGACAACACTCTTACTTCTAGCAAGAGCTTGATAAACATAAGGAGAGCTCTGCTGGTTCAGACCAAAGGCCCACTTAGTCCAGCATTCTGCTGTTACAGCCATCACATGCCTGAGGAACTTCTCAAGAAGGACATGAACACAATCACAGTCCCTCAGTCGACTTCCCCATCAACTAGTATTTGGAGTCATATTAACAACTGGGAAACAGTTTACTGACAAGATTGCCTTACCCCATATACAGCCACTCCACCACTGCAATCTGCCAAACTGGCACTATTAGAGGTACCACAAAATACTCATTCCACATTGGTAAGAAATTGGTAAGAAATCGTTTAGTGCAGGAGTCAGCAAACCTTTTCAGCAGGGGGCTGGTCCACTGTACCTCAGACCTTGTGGGGGCTGGACTATTTTTTTGGGGGGGGGATGCAAGAGCACCACGAGCCCTGGTGGCTGCTTACCTATGTCTTGCGAGTGGCAGGGGCTGGCGGTGGCGGGACGATGAGTGGCACGCAAAAGGGCTCCGGAGAGGGGCTGCTTAAAATGGCGGCCACTTGAGTACTGCTGCTGCTGGCACCAACAAAGCCCAGCCTCCTTCCTCATCTAGGCAGGGCACAGAGAAGCCAGGAGGAGAGAGGAAGGACGTGCCACCACCACCGCCGCCATCGTGTGAGGGAGAGGAAAAGAACGCGTGTGCTGGCGATCCACGCAGCGATTCCCAGACCATCCATGGGCCAGATCCAGAAGGCAATTGGGCCTGATCTGGCCTGCAGACCTTAGTTTGCTGTCCCATTGTTTAGTGTGGTAACCCACCCACTTTGGAACTCCTTCCCTGTTGACATCCGGCAGGCACCTTTACCATGCTCTTTCCAAAGCCTGCTTTAAAAACTTCTGTTTAGGCAAAGCCTATTCAGACATGTGGAATGTTGGCTTATATTTTTCAATCAGGTTTTTAGCTTATCGTTGTTGTTGTTTTTAAAAAATAATGTTTTAACTATTTCTGTTCTTAACTATTTTTTATTCTTTCTGTGTATACCTGTGAGGTTTTCTTACAGTCAAGCGGTATATAAATCTGGTGAGATAAACAAATAAATGGGGGGGGTATCCAACTAGATTCTGCTCAGATTAGACCCTTTGGAAGATTAGGCCCATGTTAAGTCATTGCCATCAATTTTAAGGGGACTATTACTCATTGTCTCTAAAGCTTGGAGGCAATATTGTGCCATCATGTCTAGCAGCCATTGAAAGCTTCATCTTCCATGGATTTCTCCATACATTTGAGGCTTTGTATATGAATACTATCCTATCCATGCTTACCCAGAATTAAGACTCACTAGACACAGTTGGGTTTATTTCTGAGTAAACATGCATAGTATTGCACTCCATGCATCAACTCGTATTCAATGCCCATGGTCTAGGCATTACCATACCAGACTTAATTTGGGAGTCAAAGTCTGAATCTCAGTTTGGAATAACATTAATGAATTTGCATCTCAGGAAGGGATCTTGGTTTCTATTAATAAAGACATCAGTGGAGGCCAGTGGAGAGACTGTGCCTATCTGCCTTCTCAGATGGTAGACACTGGCTCATTAGCCTTAAAGCATATCCACTTGATAAGCCTACTTATTCCATATAGAAAGAATTGAGAGGAGAGACAATCCAAATGAAGATGCCAGAATGAACTCATTCATTATTAACAGCTTCCTACATGCAGAGAGAGGTGCATTTTGACTTATGTACAAAAAGTGAGCAGCAGAAAAATGAGCAGCCGCAGAGAAGAGATAAGTCAGGTCTTAACTGACAGAAGCGCAAAGGCTTCCCATCTCCACCATGCCTGGAAATGCTATCTAAGGAGACCCTGCTGCATCAGGTCAATGGCCAATGGCCCATCTATTCCGTCTGTTATTCTTAGAGGTGGCGCACAGGAATGTTAACATGAGTCCCATAAATTTCCAGACCTATGGTCTGGATTATTCCCCTCCACAAACTTATTCACGTCTACATCTTTTTTCCAGAACATGGAATAAAGTGGTGGGCTAGGACCTGGGAGACCGGGGTTAAAATCGGCCATGAAACTCGCTGTGACCAGTCACTGCCTCTCAGTGCAGCCTACCTCACAGGGTTGCTGTAAGGATAACATGGGGGGGAAGGAGACCCATGAATGCCACCTTGAGCTCCTTGGAGGATAAGAGCAATGGATATAACCATAACACTGATAAATAAGGAATAAACAAAATTAAAAGTCTCTCTCCAACTTGCCTGGACTATTATCCGTGACTTACTACGTGTCCACAGAAAACGGTAGAGACACCGTCGCAGTCTCTTTAGAAATAAATATCCGCCTGCAAGAGGAATAGCCTTGCAGTCTTCAAGCAATATTATTGACAATAAAAATATTATATAAAAAGAGATACTTTAAAGATGCAGTAGCTATGTCTGAAAATTAAATATCCCAGCCATTAATTTTTCCATCTCCAAATTACCGAAAAGCAACCGTCCACACTAAAGTCTAACCGCTTGTAAAATTGGATTTTTGAAGAGTAAGTCTCTCTTAAAATAAATAAATAAGTAATGCTGGCCAAAGGGGGGAAATGAGTACAGGAGGGGCTGCAGATCATTGCTCTGAATCTGTCCCACACACTGTTACAGATGCCAGGATTCATGCTGATCACATCAGTGTTTTCACAGACTGTGATTTAACAGAGCTGAGAGAGTAAACCCCACAAAATGTGGAACAGTGAATGATTCAGAATGACATCTGGGTTAAGGGTTCGAATTTGCATAGGTTGCTGCACAAACTGGACTTCATCGAATTGAGGGCCACTTCTTTCACACCTCCTTTAAAGTGTAGCAGAACACCTGCTCACAAATCTACTTAGCAGTGAAGATGCTCATTTTGCCTTCAGGCTCTCGCCACATCAGTGTGAAACAGATGCAAGCATAAAAGTGCGCTTTGCAGTAGTTTCATGCATTCAAGTCCTCCTCACACATGGCCACATGGAGGGGCCATGGCGCAGTGGTCAAGAACATCTGTGCATACATAAGGTCCCAATTTCAATGCCCAATGGCATCCCCAGGTAGGACTCAGAGAAGACTCCCGCCTGAAATCCTGAAGAGCTATTGCCAATCACTGTGGACAATGCTGAGCTAGATGGATCAGACTTCATTCAGTACTGCATTCCAGGACAGAGTCCAGAGAGTCTGCCAGAGCTTTCCATTAGGACAGACACTAAATAGGCATATATGTCATCATGACTGTTTCATCCTCTCCCCAGCAACCTTCAGTCACTCCATTGCCCTACCATTTCTAATCTAACCACAGTCATTGAAAACTCTTACTCAACACACACACACACACACAGAGAGAGAGAGAGAGAGAGAGAGAGAGTAAATGAAGAGTCCTCCTTGTACCTCATATGAAATTGTTTTTCACTCTAATAGTCACTTTTTAGGTTCTTCTTTAACTGGTTCTTACCTGTTTTGTGGTGCACAGAATACTCTAACCTGATTCACTGAAGAGTATTGGAGTGTTCCACTGCACTAGTATCCAGAAGTATTCTATTTACTCCTCTAGTACCCAGCAGCATATTACTGGATCCAGTGACCAGTGGTGTCACTGGACAGCAGTGATACTTTTCATCAACTGTTGCAGCATTGCCTTGGCCTACTGTGTTTTCTTTTTAATACCATCATTTCTCCTCCTTGTCATTCTGCTGTCTGTGGGCTAAATTCCCCTCTGAGTTCATATTTAATCATGTTTACCTTAGTGGCTTTTTATTCTTAATTCCTGCCCATTTTTCTAACCTCTTTGAGTCCTTTGTGCTATTATTCTGTCCTCAGCGGCACTTGCAACACCTCCTAATTTACCATCATCTGCGAATGTAATTAATGTACAGTTTTCCCCATCCTTCAGATCATTAATAAAGATGTTAAATAAAGCAGTGCCTACTACTGATTATGTATTTGAAGGAGAGAGGAAGTTACAATGGGACGCAAGCGCGTCATAAATTATTGGCTGGGAGTTTGGGTTGCTGCATTCATAGTTGGCCCATTTGTTATGGATGCAAACACAAATCAATCATTTGGCCTCACATGCAAAGATTAGTCTATGTCTTCTACTTATGTTGACTGGAAACAAAGGCCATCCCAAGATGTTATGCTGTCTGATTGGCTGCACCACTCAAGATATGAGATGCTTCTCCAGGATTCTCCATATGTTTTACAAGAAGGTAGGAAACGGGAACCGAGGGAGCTGCCTTCTACCGAGTGAGACCATTGGTCCATCTAGCCCAATATTGTCTCCATTGACTGGCAGCAGCTCTCCAGGATTTCAGGCAGGAATGTTTTCCAGCCCTTGCTGGAGATGCCATTGGGGATAGAACTTGGGACCCTCTACTTGCAAGGATCTGCCAGTGAGCTATGAACTTTACAGGAAAAAGAGGGTTAGATCAGATGAGCATCATGGCAGCCTTGTGTCTCGGCTCCATCACTAAAGAGTCAAATTTCCTCTCTCTAAAAAAATGGTGGCCCTAAGTTTAAAGTCACTTAGTGGTATAATTGTTGTTGAAATGTTTTGCACCAGCAGAACATAGTTGCACAAGAAAACTGATAATCGGTTTGCTGCTAATTTCATTGCACAATCTACTGTTTCCGCCAGTGCAACTGTTGCACGGGATTCCTCTCTTGTGAAACATCTGCTGGCACAAGAATCCTTGCTCTAGCAGCCGAAGGACCCTGGATACAGCACAACACCTAGACGCACCCTAGAGGCAAGCATGGATCTTAGTGCATGGAGGGTAGCAGAATGGTGTGCAATGGCATCACTCCTGTCATGGGCCAGGAGTCGGCTTCACCTGCTGAACAGCAGCCTGAAGGCAGGAGAAGGCAGAGTCACTCCACCTGCAGCTTTCAGCCTTCAAGGATACAGAGAAGGCACTGGTGAGAACCAGCTGGTTTCAGCCTTCTGAGCTACCAGCAGCAGTCAGATGCTGGCAACAATGCTGGTAGTTCTTGGCCCTACCGTGCTGCTCCCTGCTCATCTTCATGTTTGACCCCATGATCATCGGATTCCCTGATCCCTGGACCATCTGACCATCTGTTCACCCAACCCTAGGACTGGACCTGACTTTGGATGCCAACTCTGCTTCTAGGCAAGTACCCTCAGAGACTCTTCTGGTTGGCTGGCCTCCCGCTCCACTGACCTCTGCACGTTGTTGCTCAGCAATGAGACAGTGACAACTCCCAACCTTTGGCTTATGTCAGAAGATATGTACAAGTTGTACAACCTTAGTCTTTCTCTTGGGACACTCTTCATGCAGGGAAGTGAGTGGACACAATTCCATACCCACACTAAGTTCATATTGACATATATGTTGCATGACCAAGACATGACTAAGATACTTGATGGTATTTGGATCTGGGTTGACCTCTGCCCAAAGAGAAGGCAAACTAACCTGTGGGTTTTTCTATATAATAAGGTTCCAATTTATGCATCTAAGCAAAATGGCTGAAACACATGAAAGTTTCCTTATCCTGAGATACACCACTTGCCCACCTGAATCAGTTTCACTTGTGCTGGCTCACAGTGGCTATCCAGGGTTCCAGGCAGGGGCCTGTCCTAGCCCTATCAAAGACAGAGATCTCAAGGATTAAAGCAGGGACCTTCTGCATGCTAGGCAGCTCTGCTTCTGAGCTGAAGCCCTTTCATTTTGCAGACCATGACTACTCACCCAAAAAGCATCTCAAAGCAGCGGGTGGCTTGCAGATGCATATCCCTTCATCCGAACCATCACGCCCAAGGGAGGAATCTGCTGGCTTGGTCTTATTCACTGCTCTTGGATGCCACCAGTACAGCTACTCAGAAGGTGGGGTTGCAGCCTTCAGATTCAACAATGGTGTTGATGTACCCTGAGCTTTACAAATTCTGAAATCCCCCAGACCGTACTAGCAAAACCAGTTGGAAATATAGTATGAACATCTTGGGAAATTTAACTGCTGTTTAAACTGAGACACCATAAATGATGGCATATGGAAGACAATGGGCTGCAGCCAGAGTTCCATGGGGTTGAAATCCATGAACTGGATGGAAGGGGCAGGAGATGGGCGGGATGTTTCACCAACTCCTCCACATCCCGCCCTACGCCAACACAAATCGTCTTTGGATCAGCATGGGGTGGTGCTGGGGATTACAGGTGAATTGGCAAAGTATAGCTTCTCCAACTCCCCCATGGTAGCATCCAGTTCAAGGAATGAAACTGAATGTTGAAAGATTCAGGAAAGGTAAAAGAAAGGACTTCTTTATGCAGGACTATGGAACTTGTTCCCACAGAAGGCAATGATGGCCACCAACCTAGATGTCTTGAAAAGAGGATTAGACAAATTCATGGAGGAGAAGGCTATCAACATGTTTTGCCTCCATGGTTGGTGCTGTCATGCTCCAATCCTGCTTGGCAGTTTCCCACAGTGATTGTTCTAAGGCATGGAGCCACATCTTTGAGGTCCAAATGGCAGTAAGTGGGAATGGCTGACCATCTCTCTCTCTCTCTCTCTCTCTCTCTCTCTCTTTCTCTCTCTCTCTCTCTCTCTCCCCCCTCTCTCGGTGTGTGTGTGTGTGTGTGTGTGTGTGAGAGAGAGAGAGAGAGAGAGAGAGAGAGAGAGAGAGAGAGAGAATAATTCCATGAGAAGAATAGGGGTTAGGTTGGACAGAAACAAAATAAGGTTGTATCCAACTATTCAGAAAAGACCCATGGAAATTACTGAACCAACGTTAGTCACACCCATTGACTTAAATGGCTCTACTCTAGGTAGGACAAGCACCTGGTAGTACTTTTAGACTGCAGATGTCAGAGCATGGTTGGACTACTGGTAAGTAGATAGGCGGTATTGTATAGTCTGTTTTGGGTTTGTTTTTTGTCTTGTATAAACTATAGTTTGTTAGAAAGCATGATTTTTCTGCTTTGCCTTGCCTGGATTGCATTTGATTGTTTTATTTTTCTGCAAATCACTCTGAAGGCCTTTTGGGGATGAAAGGTAGTATACAATTATGCAGATAATTGTATTTTTGGACTGAATTAAATTTTTCGGGCCAGCTATCTGGATTGCAGTGCAAATGATTGGCAAAGATGGAGTTGTTGTTGTTGTTGTCCTCCCCTCCCCTTTCTTTCTGTGTGATATGCAGTGTATATACTGCAATGTCCATCACTCCTGATGCTCATGTACAGCTGCCAGCTTCAGGGATAGGATGCCTCCAAACAGGAAGTTCTTTGGGGGGGGAAGCAATTGGCAGGTGGGCTGTTGCTTTCATATCCTGTTAGTAGACTTCTTGGGTCGTCCCAGGTGAAAACAGGATGCTGGACTTGATGGGCCATTGGTCTGATCCCACAGGGCTCTTGCAGTGCTCTTACTGCAATAACTGATCAGTTGTCATGTATCAGTGAAGCTTCTGCTGCACCCTTGAGCCTTGCCCTTATTGTTGTGACTGTAAAAAGGAGTGAGCCCTCCTCTACATTTTATTGGGCTCTTGTGCCAATTACACAGAGTATAACAGTTTATGCTGATGGAGCAACACTACCTACATTATTTCTCCAGTGAATCTATGGAAATCAAAAACCAACCTGTTTTAGTGGCCTCTAGCTCTTTCTTAATTCTTCTTACTGTTCATAAGAAAAATAATAATAATGCACTGGAAACCACAAAAAGCAGCAAAACATTTCCCAAGGATGACCAATTATTTTTTTGTAATATGTTTAGCATATGATTATTGACATTACTGGTTTGTAACCAACTCCAAACATTTCCCCATTATGGTAGTGGCCAAGTCTTGATCTTCTCTATTCAGAACAGTTGAGGAGTGATATAATTGGCATTTTGAATGTCAACAGCAGGGAATTTGGAGTTCTTTTAATGTCCTTTCTCCATTCAGTTGAGATTTGCTGTTCCTTTAACTATAAAGTCACTTAGCAGATTGGTAGACGAAGTTGCATTTTGGAGTCAGATTACGAAATACACCAAAATTGTTTCTGAAAAGCAGATTTGTATAACAAATTGGTCTCTCTCTCTCTCTCTCTCTCTCTCTCTCCCCCCCCCCCCACACACAGTGGTACCTCGGTTTAAGAACAGTTCGGTTTACGAACGATTCGGTTTACGAACTCTGCAAAACCTAAAGTAGTGTCTGGTTTGTGAACTCAACCTCGGTCTAAGAATGGAATCTGAATGGTGGAAGGGCACTGGCGGCGGAAGGCCTCATTAGGGAAAGTGTGCCTCAGTTTAAGAACGGTTTCAGTTTAAGAATGGACTTCTGTTTCGTAAACCGAGTTACCACTGTGTGTGTGTGTGTGTGTGTGTGTGTGTGTGTCTGCCCTAAATAAGACTTCTTATTATAAACAAAGTTTATAAACTAAGAAATGTGTTTCAGGTATTAACACACATGACACTAAAAGCTGATGTGAACTTGTTGGGTAGGATCCAGACTTGCAGAGCAATCCTAGCTGCCAATCCAGGCTCTTCTGTGAGGAGGAGGGTGGAGCTGCACTGTTGCAAAGACCTCCACCTAAAAAGCAGTAGCACAAATTCTATTGTTGGTGATATATCTGCCAGTAGTTACCGCCATGTGAAAAGGATAGCAGGTGTGAGCTCATTTGCACTACCCCGCCCCCACATCATGTCTGTGGCTCCATCACCTTCAACATATTCAGAAAGCAGATCTCTACTCCTCTAAGCTCCCCACACAACTTTGGGACATTAGAGTTCAATGTTTTGCATGTGTGCACACATTTGTCATGAATGCACAATAAATGGATGTCTGGATCCATGAGTATGAAAGGTTCCTCACTGCAGAAGCTGACTTTCCAAAACGTGGAAAGGCATGGAGCCAGTTACTTGGAGTCCCTCCAGACATCCATTTATTGTGCATTCATGATCAATTGTAGTCAGGATGCCAACAAGGAGGCCACACACAATCCAGAACATGTTGCAGAAGGCACCTTCAATCAAGGTTCAGGCCCAGTAGACTCATGTCACCTAGGCTTCTTGCATGGTAGTTGGTGGGTGAGAGAAGAGAGAATGGTCTATATCTGTATAGAAATCTGATGCTAGATCTTAAGGGGGAGTTTCCAGCTCTGAAATCCGTCATATCTGACAGTCATGGAATCTGACCTCCTATGGTTGATTCTGTGGTTTCTTCCAGCAGTGGGCTTACAGGTTGGTGTGGAATGAAGGATAGTTTCTGTGCCAGGACAGCAGTTCCTCCAATGCCCTATGCTCAAAAATGGCACTTCATTTATCGAAAGCGTTTGCCTGTCTACCACGTGTATGACGATTTGTAGCTTCACCTTACAATATGGTGCGTGTGCGTGTGTGTGTATGGCATAAATAACCATGTGTTGTATAAATAATTACATGTAGGGACAGCAATAAAACACAGTAGACATATTAATACTTTTGACATACGAGAATGGAAATGCTAGCATTATTCTGCAAGTGAAGGGGGGCATTATATGTTGAATGGACTCACGTAGAGAACGTTTTCCAAAGTCTGCTCCCCCCTGGGTTAGTTTTTTTTTCTTCTTTCCAGGTCACACTAGCATTATAGTTAGCAAATTGATAAGGTTCCTCCGTTAAGCTTTATTACTTCTGACATGAGCCTATGACACTTTATAAAAAGAAGTAATCCAGAACAATCTCTAGGTAATTAACACCTAGATAAACAAACATAAATTTCTATATTGCATTTATTTGGACTACCACTCAAATATGCGTGAACCATGCTTTTTTAATTAAAAGATAAATCTATGTGACACTTAGCCTCAAACTTAATTATTCAGCATAGTATAATAAAAAATACAGCCCATTAAATGTGTCTTGCTCTGTATTTCTGTATTAACAGCAAAACAGTTCACTCTGGGATCATTTAAATTTTCTTCCTCCTCTTTTCCTGTGATTTCCCTGTTCACCAAGGCTCGCTCACACCTTTTTTTTTTCTTTTCTAAACATGACTTTAGCAACACCAACAAGTGAGGAGCAACAAAAATATTTTGGTGGCATTGTAATCCTGTCCTATATTATTCTAGAATCAAAACCACAGGTTTACACTTCTGTCCCAACACACCTATCCACAATTAATTAATTCAATTCAGTTTTCTTAATTTGCACCTTTTGAAGCAGGAAGCATTTTTTTAAAAAAGGCAATACTTTGAAATTTGAACTTCTCTGAATTTTGCAACGCAGTTCTCTAGTCAAAATTAAAAAAATGCATGCACTGGGGTAAATTATGCATGTAAATGCATATTTTAGTGAGAATAACATGCAGAAATACATTATATTAGGGGAAAATTCTAGCAAGAATGCAGTGGGGGGGAAATGAGAAATGCAGAGAACAGAGATTGACAGATTCGCCAGATAAATGAAAGTCCTTCTTCACACAGCACATAGTTAAACCATCAAACTTTCCCCCACAGGAAGCAGGTATGGCCACCGACTTAGGTGGCTTTAAAAGCACATTGGGCAAATTCCTGGAGGAGAAAGCAGATGATGGCCACTAGCCATGATGGCTATGCTCTGTCTCCATAGCTGGAGGGAGCAATGCTTCTGAATACCAATTGCTGGAAACTGCAGGATGTGAGAGTTGCTCTTGTGCTCAGGTCCGCTTCTGGGTTTCCCCTGGAGGCTTCTGGTTGGCCACTGTGACGACAGGATACTGGACTAGATGGGCCATTGGCCTGATCCCAGCAGGCTCTTTTCTGATTCTTTTCTTTGTGCCAAGTACAAAGATCCCAAAATCAAAACCACTCTAGTTAAGAATAATTTTGTTCAGCTTAACAATACACAAGGTAATGGGTTTTATTTTCCCACCCTCCCTCTCTCTCTCTCTCTCTCTCTCCACTATGTGGTTAAAATACAGATGTTAAACAGATAGGAGAAGAATTCTGTTCCCCAGTGACACTAGACAGAGGGGTTATAGGCCTTATAAAAGTTTCAACAAGAAACATTATCTTAAAGCTGAGAGCAGCTTTCAAATGATAGGTGGAGAATGTCTTGTCAAGACATTCACCATCTGTACAGGAAGACTGCTGGTGTAGCTGAAATCTTCCTAAATGGTTTTTTTGTGAGATAATACTGTTTAATAATATTTGTGAATATTCTGCTTCCGAGAGCCAAGATGGGCTCCAGCTGCCACAAACCTTGATGGAAGGCCTCCTAGCTCAGAGCTCCTTCCAAAGGCCAAATGGACAGTTTTATCATAGGCTCCTACTGTCCATAGGAGGGTCTAGCGGAGATGGTTCACAATGATTTCAATCAATATGTACACATACCATCTTGCCTTACCTCTTACTTGGGTTAGTGAGCCAAATCGTGAGCTTGAAAATGTCCATAGGCTCTGGGAAACAGCACAAGAAGCTGTGTATCGACCCTCCAGTTAGAAGTGAAAAATATTCCACTGAGGTTCACCCGTAAATCTTTCCTTTGTCATATTCTGAATAGGACCGTACCATATGCAAAGTAAAAAATGGCCAAAATAAAGCAAGGGCTAATCCTTCCTCCCCCAACTAATGCATTGCTTTAGTCTGATGGAGAAGTCCAGTGCTTTTTTCTGGGGGGGATGCAGGGGTACGCATACCCCTAAACATTTTGTGATTCTAACAGGAGAATAAACTATTTATTTATTTTTTAAAAGTTTATTCTACAACACGGTGAATCGTCAGTTCCGTTGCTACCCTCGATGGCAGCCTCATTTCCTGTCACGGTCTTTCCTGAGTCTCAAACAGAATGAGAGTACAGTGGTACCTCAGGTTACATATGCTTCAGTTTACATACGCTTCAGGTTACGGACTCTGCTAACCCAGAAATAGTGCTTCAGGTTAAGAACTTTGCTTCAGGATGAGAACAGAAATCGTTCTCCACCGGCGCGGCAGTAGCAGGAGGCCCCATTAGCTAAAGTGGTGCTTCAGGTTAAGAACAGTTTCAGGTTAAGTACGGACATCCGGAACGAATTAATTACTTAACCTGAGGTACCACTGTACCCCTAAATGTTGTGGTTTTTTTAGGGGGGGAAACACTGGAGAAGTCTAACTGGCAAATTTAACTGGCAGCATGACAACAGGGCTTTGTAGAATGCTCTCCTCGGGGAGGCTTGCCTGGCACTTTCATTACATATCTTTAGGCACCAGGTGCAAATGTCCCTCTTCAACTAGGTCTTGGGCTGATTGAGCAATCTGTGTCCTTTTAAATGTGTCAGGGTGAGTTATTGGTCTTTTTGTCTTTGCTATTATGTATGGATTTTTTGTTGTTGTAAACCTTTGGATGAAGAGCTGTATATAAATTTAATAAATACCAGTACAAGATAATAATACCAGATAAGGATATAGTTCCAAGCTGTATCCCATTGTTGGGTAATTTCCTGATATTAGCAATGATGTTCTGTGGCAACTATTTAACCCATTTGGATTATTCAAGTGATAACAGCATTTATCAAATGTGAGGTCATTGCCCACCCAAAGTTAATTAGCCAGGCAAGGCTGTGAATTGGGATGGGCGAATCTGGACATTTCTCTTTGTTTCTCATTTTTCCAACCTTAGTTCAGTTCTCGGCATTTTAACATTGGTGTGTGAATTTTTCTTTTCTTTTTCTTTTTTTTAAAAGTCCTCATGAAATTTCATTGGCATTTGGCTCCAGGTGCTGATCTTTCTTCAGGGTTGGAGCTGGGGGAGGCAAGTAAAAGCATCAAAGATCTCATCAAAGATTTTATTGGGGTAGCTGAAAGTTGGCTCCTATGATTCTAATTCAGAAGAACCTAGCCCACCTCTCACCCCTCTCTCCTTTTGGCAAGGTGTGATTCCATAAGGTGTGATACCATTTCTTACTGAGCCCCAGCAGCAGACACGGGTCCTTTTTTCTACTGTTTAATGATGTGTGTGACTTAATAGCGAGATCCAGGCCTTATCTACAAGCCGTGCTTTCCTCCTCCTCTTATTCACATTCTGAACCGGGGAAAAAGGGGTTCCTTGCTTTCATTTTTGCTCTCTTTTGGGTTTTCTGTATACTCTTCTGTATTTATTTTAATGTAGATTACATGTTGCTTTATATGTAGTTTTGTAATTAAAATAACATCTTTTTAAAAATTCATCAGCATTCTTAGTGCACATTTTCTCAATGTAAATTTTCAACTGCAACTTCCCCTATCATTTTTGTAATTTTCACTCATTTTGTGCACGATTTGCCCTGGTACATGCATTTTGCTACACATTGCTTGTCTGGAGAACTGCACTGCACAATGTGGAAAAAAATGATTTTTTTTTCCAGATAACTGTGTTTACCAGTAGTTTGTGTAATGTTTCAAAAAAGGCAAACTGGGTAGGTTCACCTTTAAATGCAAATAGAACCAACTTTCTCTCCCATCTCTCACTGTGTAAGAGTAAAATAGAAACCAGGGCTTCAGCCAAGGAAATGTGTGGCTGACGAAATTTTCACGGAAATCTGCTAGAGTTCTGTTTTGCTTTGTTTTGCAGTTATCAACAAGATGGCTCAGATTCCTCACAGGTTCATGCATCAGCTTGATGAGCATGCAAAAGCTGGAACCAGACCATATTTCCTAGAAATTATTTCTCCTCATAAAATGTGAACTCTTCCAGAATTTCACAAAAATAAATGGGTTAGAAAAAGGCTTCTCAGGCTGTGTACACAATACAGTTAAAAATGCACCCCCCTTTTACAAAAAGAATCCTGGGAACTTTTTTTAATGGTGCTGGGAATTATAGCTATGTGAACAATCAACTACAGTTCCCAGGATTCTTAGGAAGGGGGGATATGCGCTTTAGGACTCAACATGCAGTCAATTCATTAATTTGTATCTGCTTTAAGCAGCTTCATGTGAGTGGTTTTTGAACCAAGTTGTACCTGCACTGAAACTTGGGTTTGGTAACTCTGAGGAAATAATGGAACACATCTGGTGTGTGTGTGGGTGTGTGGGTGGGTGTGTGCGTGCTGAGTTGCATACTCCAAACCAGGATATGAGTTGATGCCAGAAATGGGATATTCTCACACAATGACTGCTTTGAGTGATGCCCAGCAAACTTTTATCTAAACCACCACAAGCCTTTGCCTGCGTGGTTGTTGTGGGCCTGCTTTTACATAAGGAAGACCCGTGCTTTTTTTTCTGAGATGACGCAGGGGTATGCATACCCCTAAACATTTTGTGAATCTAAGTTTGGCCTCATTGAGGTATTTCAATATCAGTAGGAAAATGAGAGTACTGCTAAGCCCTAAAAAAAAAAAGGCGGGGAAAGCACCTGGAAGACCTTATACTCTGAAAATGCCCCACCTTCCCTAAGTACATACAGCATCCTGAGCCCAAATCTGCCCAGCTAAGCTGCTTAACATGGAGCAGAGCTCTGGCTCAGCCTCAGTCTCCCTTCCTGGCGCAAGCAAAGGTTGCACCCACTTAAATCCCTTATCCTCTGCCAGATGATCTGAACCCAAAATATCTACCTGGGTTTAGGAATGCCCAGTTAGAATATTTTAATTTTTTGCTTTTAAGCATGTTGCGATTTTGCACCACTTAACACCAGGAATCAGACTCTAAAATAACAATGAGGAATTGGCTTAGCCAGAGAGTAGCATTAGCTCAACTCACACTTCAGCTTCTTCTGAGCTGGACCATTTCAGATGCCTGGTATATATAAACTATATCTGTATATACCAATAGCAAAACAAAAACAAAAAGCCAGCATGTCTTAGAAGGCCTTGCACATGGATGCCAGCACACATGTGCACACATACTGAGTTTGGTTGGATTTTAAGTATGTTTTGTATCTCTGCTCTGGCAGATGAAGGGCAGGTTATGAATGCTACAGATAAATTGTTGTATATTGAAGCAAGCAGTCACCCCAAATGTAATGTAAAATGGCCCTACTCAGCAAACGTTTTTCCATGCGATTGTTCCCATTGTGTGTTCTTCGTATCTTTCTCTGCTCATTCAATTTCATTTCCTTTCATTTGGAAGTCCTGAATTACTGGATATTACTCCTTTCAACAGGAGGTAGTCAAGATCTGATCTGATAGAACAGGGTGGCTCTGGAGATTCCTTTGAAACAGAAGGGTGTTGTCTTTTGCATGCGCCTTTATAGGAAATGTTACCATTTTCCAAAGTTGAATGTAGGACCTATGCAAACAAATGTTTTATTTTATGTGAAAAATGTGACTTTATACACATACTTTACCCCCTGCCCCATAGCACGTAATCAATATTATAGAAAACAATTATTACTACATACTAAAACAGATTTCAACAGTCTTTTAATTAAGCACAATATATATACACATATAATATATATATCTGTATATACTGTTTATAGATTTGTTCCATAATACTAAGAGGATTGATCAAACACTCAGCTTAACTGCCTAACACTCTGGTAGCTGACTAACAATTGTGACTCCAGTGACATTTTTTTTCTCAAATCTGACAAAAGCTGAAGCAAAATTATGTCTGTAACTTCCTATTAAATATAAGCAAAGTAGGAAAACATCTCTCTCTCTCTCTCTCTCTCTCTCTCTCTCTCTCTCTCTCTCTCTCTGCCCCCAGAGGTAAAGGTTTTATTGCGTAAAACACTGGTTAAAACTGTACCATTTCAAAGACATTTTTATTCTAACAGCAGAAAGAAAAAACAGTCATTTGCTGGGGGGGAAACAACCTTTAATACTTCTATACCAGAATAAAGTTCTGTCAACTGATGTATTATAATAATAAATAATGACCAAGAATAAACTTTAAATACAAAGGTTTTTTTTCCTAATTGTTACAAGCATAGCAACAAAATCCTCTACTCTATTGATCTCAGATTTTCTCCAAGACAGATTTTTTTTTTCTTCCTTTGCGTAGGAATGTAGACAGTATTTTGACCAATATCACAGACTACAGAAGTTACAGAGAAAAAACTTGACATGTTTAGATATGAGAAGCATGATGATATTCAGAAACTGACAATGTTTCACTGCTCCTGTCACTTGTTTGTATTCCAAGTTACAAATGTTCTGGAAAAAAATGGGGGGGGGCTGATGTCAGAGGCAAAAGATAGGGACAGTAGCACCAGACCAAATGGATTCAACACACACATCACAAAGAACGGGAGAGGAATTTCCAGTGTCACAAACGGAATTATTGCCTGTCGTATCTGAAAATGCTCAGAAGACACAAAAAGAATACTGAAAAGAGCTCCAAAAAAGTGCAAGAAAATGGAATGTGGAATCTTTTTTTTTTCCTCTTTTTTCTCTCGCTAAGATACGGAAGGCGGCGCAAACACACAAAAGCAAGCGACCGAAACACAGTCACCAAACACGGTAGTGCAGTTAAAATCCTAAAGCTTACTACAGTCAGAAAGTCTTCAATTACATTTCAATCCTTTACCTAGGATCATGAGAAACAGTTGCATTAAGTTTATCAACTTGATTTAAGTAAGGCAGTGAGAACTATACTAGGAAAAAAAAATATCTCCCCAAAAATGAGAAAAGCAGCTTGCCCTCTGCCAGACGGGGGTCTAAGTTACACAGCGACCTCAGTTTAACTGAAACTTCACTTGGATGGTATCGTTTTTAATTTTTTTCCTGACAGCGTATGCAAACTGTATTTCTTATTAGCCTGAGAATCTCTTTCCTTTCTTCCAGTCTCAGGGTAGCGCTACGAATTTTATTTACATTGATTGCAGTTTAGTGTTTTTTGTAAACTGCTGTAGGCAGAGCTGAAGTTTTTAAGGCCCTGGGGTTTTTTACTCTGTGCTCCCAGCCTGCAAGGATATATAGAGACTTTTTCTTTCTTACTTACATTTTTTTTTTAAGTCTGAATGATTTTGTTTGTAGAAGAAGTTAATACTTCTCTATCATCTTAAACAGCACCAATTTTGCTTCTCTCAAAGGAAGTACATGAAAAGGCTAAAATCTTTTGCCACTCAAGTGGGTGTAAGGAGAAGCCATTAACTGGCTTTCTTACATTTATCTTTTTCTTTTCCTCAGTCATGTTTTTCATTATAATCTCTCCAAAGCTTCCTAGGTGGGAAACGACAGGATTAAATTTGGAAGGGGCCAATTAGTAGAAAAGCTAAAATCTGCAAAAATATAGAACACGCTTTTTCCTTACAAAAAAACAAAGCAATATTAGCTAACACATTTTTCGTCCTTCATCTTTTTTTCCCTTTCACTAGAGACAAGGGGCAGGATGTCTGGATTCATATTTTAGGTCAAATTGCTTGAAAAGAGATTTCTCCAGTAAAAAACAAAATACACTGTCCTGCACAATGTCTGCAACACTTTTTAAAAAAAGAATAATAACAACAGCACCCTAATAAATGAAAACTAATCTTGCCTGGGGAATCTTTCATTCAAGTCTTCCCCCCCCCCTTTCTTAAAAAAAAGCAGGAAAAAAAAGAAACCAACTTTCTATTGAATAATAATTATTTCTCCTTTTTTTGCACTGGTATCATCTCTAGACAAGGCTAACTAGTTTCTCTATCCAGCACGCTCCTTCAGTATTGTATTTCTAAATCTCTCTATAGCAACCTACTTCATTAAAAAGGAACAAAATAGGAAGGGGGGAAAAACAACATTTCTCTCAATACTGCAAGTCCATCTAAAAAAAAAGAAGAAAAATACAGTCCCCCCGAAAAACCACATTGTACAATTAACTGCAGTGTTTTGCTGGCCTGCAGATCCCCCCTTTCTGCTCTAATCCTTGACTCATTTGGCCGTCTGTGTGTGTGTGTGTGTGTGTGTGTGTGTCTTTCGCTATATATAATATGTATATCTATATCTATATATTTGCTTTCGTAGATTTTCACGGGTACAGGAATGCAGGTTTTGGTGTCCTCGGGTGTCTTCCCGTGTAAAAGTTGGGGTGTCGAAACGTCGCCTAGACACCCCAACTTTTACACGGGAAGACACCCGAGGACACCAAAACCTGCATATCTATATATATATATATATTTCAGAAATTAAAATGTTAACAGCACAATCCTTTTCAATACAGGTCAGCACTGACTGTAGCTTACAGGTCGTCTAAAATTTCTCTGAGAGTGCAGAGTTGGAGCACCACTTGGATTGATTTTCTCAGCAGGGACAGCTCCAGTCAGCCTGGCACCACCTCACTCCACCAACACGTCTCATTACGACGCTAGGCAAATGGCAGCGGTCGGTGTCATATTAAAAAGGTGTTTTCAACAATGAAAACACAGAAACACCCACACACACACACACACACACACACTTCCCCACTCCCACAATCTTCAAGGCAACATTAAATCAGGAAGATGGTATCACAGATATAGATATATAGATAGATATTCTGGTAAGAGCATTCTTTCTGGATAAAAACCACTTTAGTGTTAGAAATGCGCCCTTTATTTCAGTATTTTTCACACACACACACACAAACACAGATATCTTGCAACCTGCACACATTTGGGGAAGAAGAAGAAAAAACAACACCCACTTGATTTATCTCCACCTACATTGTTTGGAAGTACTTGTTGCCAGGTAACAGTATAACAGCCATTTTCAAGGGCTGGTTGTTGTTTTTTCCCTCTTTCTCTTTTTAGTGTGTGTGTGTGTGTGTGTGTGTGTGTGTGTGTCTCTTTAATGTCTTAAACATTCTGCACGCTTCTGGGAATTTGCACACAATCTGTTTTCCTCAGAAGGCAGTTAAGCAAACTCTCTGTGTTACCCGAAATGCATATCTAAAAAACTGTGTAAAATAATATTGCAATATACAGATTGATTTGTTCTGCGGCATTACTCCTGGGCCTGGCTGCCCTCCTCCGTTAACTCTGTCGAGCTCCCAGGTTTGACAGCTCCAGGTTCCTCGGAATTCCCAGAAGCTTCGGCGTCAACTCTGGAGCGCTTGAACCTGCGGTCTGGATACTGGCTGTTGTCAAAAGGCATGCGATGGACACAAAGGACGTGGGTCTTCAGATTTCCCTTCTGAGAGGCACTGTAGGGGCAGTATCTGCACTGGAAAGGCCGGTGACCTGTGCAACAGACAAACATTGGGTTAGCATTTCCTCAGGCCTGCAGGGGTTCCCCACCACTCAGCCTCTGTAGTGCAGTTCACAGAATGGAATAATGTAAAAACACAAATCTCCCCTTCTCTTATATGTGGACTGAATCATACAGCCCCTTTCTGCTTACACCCTATACATTTAAAGCTCTGCCTGCCCCCCAGTTTGTTGAGGGTGCCTGGAACTGTATAGTGGTACCTCGGGTTAAGTACTTAATTCATTCCGGAAGTCTGTACTTAACCTGAAACTGTTCTTAACCTGAAGCACCACTTTAGCTAATGGGGCCTCCTGCTGCTGCCGCACCGCTGAAGCACAATTTCTGTTCTCATCCTGAAGCAAAGTTCTTAACCTTGAAGCACTATTTCTGGGTTAGCGGAGTCTGTAACCTGAAGCATATGTAACTTGAAGCGTATGTAACCCGAGGTACCACTGTAGTTCTGTGAAGGGTACCCAAGATTCTTGGTTGAGGGAGTGTTTAAATGTATGGTGCGTACGCAAGCCCACAATCTTCGCACAGGTACTGCCGTGCCTCAGTTTCCCAGGACGTGAAATTTACAGGACTTAATTGGCCAGACACAGGGCCTCTCTGGCTTTGCTATTTTCAAAGTAGACTGGGCAAATTTCACACTAATTGTGCCGCCTCTCCCACTTTTTGAGATTCAGGATACACAGCATTCCCTGCCATGACTTTAGCACCTTGGAAAGTCACCTGTGGATCAGTGCTGGGATATAGGGGTCGAAAATACATTCTGTCAGAGGTGTGCAATGAATTTTTTTGTAGTGGAACAGTTAGGGGCAGAGGTGCTACCTTGTGAGGGGCATGAGGAGGTCGATATTATGCGTGTGGTGTTGTGACATCATGACGTCTTGCACGTGAGCATTACGCCTCCCTCCCTAAGCCGGGTAGAAATTTCCTGTGCTTTGTGAAAGAGGTGTCAGGGGAACATTTAGGGGACCAACTGAGTCCCCTCAGTTCAGTGTCCACACGCCGCTGCATACTATTGGATTTTTTAAAATATAAAAAAAGCAACAGCCAATCCCCAATATCTTGTAAATATGTAACTTTGTAAATAATACTGAAACGACAAGTACAATTGAATGTCATTTTGCAGCCTATTTCAATAAATTAGTTTTATGGAATTTTAATGCCACGGCACACATTTAATTTGAATTTGATTTTCTTTTTTCTTCAAGTGGAAGAGGGACACTAAGGTGTTCAATTGTTAGAGAAGAATGGAAACAAGAAGGGATGTTACAGAGGTGGAGTTAATATTTTTTAGTTTAGGCGAAAGGCAAGTAAGATGCGACATGAAAGACATTTGATGCATAGCATGATGCATAGCACAGAGAGAGTGGATGGAGAAAAGTTCTTCTCCCTCTCTCCTAACACTAGAACTTTGTGGACACCCATTGAAGCTGAATGTTGGTGGCTTAAGAAAGAAGTCCTTGGGTCAACTGTGGAGTTCATTCCTACCGTAGGCTTCTCAGAACAGGTAAAATATAGTACTTCTTCATGTAGCACATAGTTAAACTACATAATTCCCCCTCACACGAGGCAGTGATGGCCACCAACCTTGATGGCTTTAAAAGAGCATTGGACAAATTCATGGAGAAGAGGGCTATCAGTGGCTACTAGACCCAATGGCTATGTTCTATTTCCACAGTTGGAAGCAGCAATGCTTCTGAGTGCCAGTTGCTGGAAACCGCAGGAGGGGAGAAGGCTCCTGTGTGTTTGGGTCCTACTTGAGGGCTTCCCATTGCAGTGTCTGATTGGCCACTGTGAGAACAAGAGTCTGGAATAGATGGGCCATTGACCTGGTCTAGCAGGGTCTCCTTCCATTCTTGTGTTCTGTTCTGTTCTCACAAGGTTCTGTGCAGCTAAAGGAAGCAAGTGGGGCTCACCCTTCTCAGGCTGCGTTTGTGGCCCGCCTTGCAGACACTAAATTGTTCCAGATTATTCTGAGCCAGCCTGAGACTTCATGCTGCATCTGGCTTGGAAGGTTATGTTGCCACAATCACATTTCAACCTATGCTGGGAAGTTGTTGATGTGTCTTACTGGAACTTTATGAGCTTTGGCTCTCAAATTAACTTAGACCAGGGCCATCTGAGGTCAAATGCACTTAGTTTACTTTAATTTGCTGAAATAAATGAATAAATAAATGTGCTTGACCATCTGCATAAAAAGCTAAGGCTATTGGAAGACATGACCTAATAATCACATATGAAGAATGTTAGCCCCCTCCTTCCCCCCCCCGTGTGATTCCCCCCCTTTCTGTTACACACATGCACAGAGGATGCAGACATGTTGCAGAGGCAGATCTGACCAAATGATTCGGACTTTATGCACTCGTTAGACATGATCCAGATGGGCACATGTGGAACTTCTTCACTGCCATCCATCAAATAATGCATTCTGCTTATTTCCATTTAAATCTATAGGTTTAAATGCCATCGGTGGATGTATCCAATGTTGGTCCTATTCGAAATGGAACTGTTTACATGAATGGCCATGACTAACTCAGGTACATTAATTTAAATGGATCTACTCTGAGTAGAACCTAGTTAAATATGCCACTATGCCTAGATTCTGACCAATGTGTGTTGGATTGTCCCGATCTGTGCAAAACAATTCTACTCCTCACATCTGAGAGGAGAATATGTGACACAGCATTTGCACACATTAAGTCAAACTCCTGTCTGCTAAAAGGTAAAGGTAAAGGGACCCCTGACAGTTAAGTCCAGTTGCGGACGACTCTGGGGTTGTGGTGCTCATCTTGCTTTACTGGCTGAGGGAGACGGCGTTTGTCCCCAGACATCTTTCAGGTCAAGTGGCCAGCATGACTAAGCTGCTTCTGGTGAACCAGAGCAGCGCACAGAAATGCTGTTTACCTTCCCACTGGAGCGGTACCTATTTATCTACTTGCAGTTTGACATGCTTTCGAACTGCTAGGTTGGCAGGAGCTGGGACCGAACAACAGGAGCTCACCCCGTCATGGGGATTTCGAACCACCGACCTTCTGATCGGCAAGCCCTAGGCTCTGTGGTTTACAGTACAGCACCACCTGCGTCCCTCTTCTAAAAGGTACATGCCAATAAATCATTATTGACCACCTTTCCAATTGAAAACCTGCTCTGTTTTTCCATCTAGTGCTACTCAAAAGTTATGATGATGAAGGAAGAAGAAGCGAAAGTTTACTCTAACTGTGAAGTGTCAGTTTACGCACCCAAAGGAAAAGTACTGGGGAAAGCAGAGACCAAAATTATAAACAGGAGGTAGGTACAGCGCTGGAATTTTCAGCAGAAGGGTTTTCAAAAGCCATTAATGGAGAAATTGCACTTTGGAGTCTAAGGCTTAATCTGCTTATTACCTCACAGACCCATATAATCTATGTTGTAATGTGCTAAGGGATTATATCGCGGCAACAATGAAACCTCTGGCACCCATTGGCTGAGCTGAAGTGATGCCATGGGAGGTCCACGAACATCCTATTTGCTGAGGGAAGTTGTCAGCAGTAGAAGGCTCAGTGGGCTGAAAAGAAAGATAAGTTTGCTGAGGAAAACCCTCGCCGTCAGATTCCAGGGCAAGTGGAAGGATATGGAGCAAGGTGGCAAGTGTGAAACCTCAAAGCTTAGTAGGATGAGATACTAGGAGCATGGAGATAAAGGCCCCAGTGTGCCGGACCAGGGGACAAAGCAGGGAGCAGATGGAAAAACAAGAACTAAAAGGAAGGGCAAGTAGGGGAGACAGAGAGTGAAGGAAAAATAAGTCAAGGGAGCATATTCTGGTTGTTCATCACTCATAACTTCTACATTGGGCACGCTTTAAGGGCTAAGTTAAGTTTTTCCATGTTCGGAAATATGAAAACAATATTGATGCACAGTTACCTGTCATCTGCAGATTGGAGCCTTTGACAGATCTGTCAATTTCAAAGTCCCTATTTATAATTGTTTCCAATCTTCAATTATGTTTGCCGTATTTTCTAAATAATTTGCATTTTTTAACAAAAAAAGAGTCCTCAATATATACAGATTTCTGCATGCAATTTCCCCTAATATAATGCATCCTGGTATGCTGTTTTCCCTAACTTTAGCATTTCATACACACTTTCTTCAAATGCAAGCATGCCTATCATAAATATGTCAGCCCACAATTAAGCAGATTGGCTACACCTATCACTGAAACAGAACTTAGGAGATGGAATACGACAAGTAGTTTCTATATTTTGAGTGTATAAATAGGTTTAAAACTTGTTGAAGTAACATACTATTGGGAATTGGTCTCATCAGATTTCTTAATGGGGCATCATAGTCAGAGGGCCCCATAAAAACTGCCTCAAAGACTAGGAATCTTAAATAAGAACCACTACATTACTGAACATTGAACCCGATGGTTTCCTCAAAGCTCCTTCACACCTGTAATACTCCCAGTCTTTGGCCCCACTCTGGGCTTGTCTTATCAGCACAATGGGTGGGAACCTGTTTGAATGCTGTTGTCCACATGACTCAAAAAAGACCTCGCCTTCATATACCCCCATGCTAATCCTAAATGGTCATCCCGAGACAGAGTTTTTCATGGTGTAATCTAACGGGTTCTTTTCTTTTGGTGTTCTGACCTAGCCACCCCTTCCTCAGCCAAGGAACTTAGGCAGCTCCAGTCCATCCCCCCCTCTTGATCTCCAGAACAGTTGTGTCTCCTGTTTGTGAACCCCCTTTGACCTGCAGCACAGCATTGGTTGCTTCTACCAGCTTCTTCCTGCTAAATCTGAGGCCCATCTGCACTATACATTTAAAGCAGTATTATACCACATTAAACAGTCATAGTTTCCTCCAAAGAATCTTTGGAATGGTCATTTGTTAAGGGTGCTGAGAGTTGTTGGAGACCCCTCCTCCCCTCACAGAGCTACAATTCCTAGCGTTCCCTAGGAAGAGGGATTGATAGTTTAAACCATTCAAGGAACTGTGGGTCTTTTAGAAGAATTGGGGGGGGGCAGTCCTTCCAACAACTCTCAGCACCCTTAACAAACTACAGTTCCCACAATTCACTATGGCTGCATAGCTCACTTGCATCTTACAGCTCTAGAACTCTACAACATTTTTGGTTATTTTTTAAACTGCAATCATGCAGTCACTTTCCCGGCAGTCACATCCCATTGAACTTAATGGGACTTACTCCTGAGGAGACCTTGCATTGTATCATTAAAGGTAAAGGATAAAGGGACCCCTGACCATTAGGTCCAGTCGTGACTGACTCTGGAGTTGCGGCGCTCATCTCGCTTTATTGGCCAAGGGAGCTGGCATACAGCTTCTGGGTCATGTGGCCAGCATGACTAAGCTGCCTCTGGAGAACCAGAGCAGCACACGGAAATTCTGTTTACCTTCCCGCTGGAGCGGTACCTATTTATCTACTTGCACTTTGACGTGCTTTCGAACTGCTAGGTTGGCAGGAAGAGGGACCGAGCAATGGTAGCTCACCCTGTTGCAGGGATTCGAACCGCTGACCTTCTGATTGGCAAGTCCTAGGCTCTGTGGTTTAACCCACAGCACTACCCGCATCCTTTATTGTATCATTAAGGACCTGCAATTAAAGACTTGAAGTCTAGCTTTACCTATGCAATGCCAGTGACACCTGCCAAGCAGATTCGCTTATTCATTAAAGTGTTAACACTAATTCAAAACAATTTTTTAAAAGAAGGATCCAATAAGTGTAAATTAAGTAGCACTTAATTATGCCCCAAAATGCTTTCACTATTTGGTATCATTCTCCCAGCACAAGGGTTTGAATGTTCACATCCCTGCAAAACATATCACAGTTTGGGCTTATTAATTCAGCTGCGTTTAACAAGCAAGGAAAGCATTAATGGCACCCGAAAGTGGTTTCAACCCTCCGCTGCCTTGTTTTTCCATCACTAACTTTTGGGGGCCATCAAAATTTCACATCACTGTCATGTGAAAAGTTAAGTACACAATAAGTTAATTTGTATTGTCACTGTGCAGTACAACAGCAGTAAAGAGCACATCAATTTTTAATCCGGTATGAATAATATATAAATATGTATACACAGTGCGGGTCAAAAAGTGTAAGAGCAAAAGAAGTGGTATGTTGTTTACAGCAGCAGTCATACAAAAAAAAAACCCATTCTGGAGATCAGTCTTACAAAAGATAACAACATCTGCAATTTGCTTGTAACTAGGGGGCAAAGCAGAATGCCCATTTCTCTTGGGTAACACCGTCCATTAATTACTGCTCAAAACTGGTTGTGGGCAGCAAGATCTTAAAATAACCAGGCCTAGATAAGCAGGCAAGTAATTTATACCATTTTTATCAGATGGTAGTTGGGGAGGATTTGGGGGCTGCGGGCTCCTTCTTTTCAAGTCATAGATCACATATATACTAGCTGGGGTGTATCTTCCAACATATAATCATTTGAAAGTTGCTTTAAGAGAATGGCTTCTCATAGTTCAGAAGACAAATATTCTGCTGCAATTCTAGAAAGTAAGATTACCTGTGGCTCAGTCCATGCAACTAAGACTGCTTCAGAATAGCCAGGTGGAAACAAGAGAGGTGGACACTATGTTCAAATGTTCTGGGACCTTTGAAAGATGTACAACTCAGATGTACCACTGTGTATTCTGGCAGTACAAAGTGTTTTGTTTTGCTTTTTTTAAAAAATGGCTTGCCTATGTACATTTTCTAAACTTTGTTTCTCCTGGGAACCTTGCTCTTCTCCGTTTATCTCATACCTGTTTCAGAAGTGACCCCCTTTTGATGTGCATACTTGTAGCAAACTTTAAGGATGAATCTACCAAGGTGATCTATCACTTTTTGGACTTTCTGAAAATGCCTCATTCACTCAATCATTTCAGTGACTCTTGTAAGCACTGGCTAGGGAGTGCAGTTATACTTCACAGAGAGTACTTTCCATCCTGTTTCTGCATTGATCCATGATTATTCAATCCACATGACATTTTAAGGTGCTGTTTCTCTCAAAATACAGGTTTTAAATGTATCTGCATTTTTTTTCTGAAATGGAAATAGCCTTGAAACATTTTGAAAGTGCAAAAGTCCATGCATAAACTATTCTCCAATCTACATATTAATTCAGGATGTGTGGGTCAGTCAAGTGTATAAAATTTTGCAAAGATCCAATTCCTCAAGCAGAGTTAAATTTGCTTAATGACCAGTTCCTAGTGAACCCTGGGAACTGTGAGAAGGACTACCATTCTCTAATAGGCAATTCTCCATTCTCTCACTGCATTACAACTTCCAGGATTGTTTGGGGAAAATCCGTAACATTTAACTAGTATGAAATGCATGTTATTTGTATTACTAGTATACTACTTTCTTTTCAACTGCATCTGCATGGAGCATCAGCCTGGAATTACCTTTCTGCTTAATATTCATTTGCAACTTTTCATCTTAGGTTGATCTGAGTCTTGTTTACCTGCGTTAGCCAAAATGTTTTGTTTGATAAAGGCAAGAACTTGCAAGACTAAGAACTGGGTTAACTCCAGCTACTGCCGTGTGCCTTATTGCAGCAGCGGACTTATGTTGGCAACAGGTTTCTAGGAATGTCCCTTGGGAAATGGAAGAGCAAAAAGCAAGTATTTCAATCTTTTATATACCCATACCTTCTTTCCTCCCTTTAAAAAATGTTACTATGTTAATTTAGCCTTTGAGGGAAGGAGAAAAAGCTTTGTTTTGTTTTCCTTCAAATCCGCGTTCTGATATGTTGCTTTGCGACAACATGGTGTCAGCCTGCATCAGTCACATCACATCACATTAAGTTTCATGAGATGGTGTGCTTGAACGGAGAGTCCAAGAAAATGCATATCAAAGTGAAAAGGTTCTGAAATTCTGAAGGGTTTTTGTTGTTGCTGCTAACAGATCTCCAAATGACCATTATCAAGTTGGCACACCTCAGAGAGATTTTCTTTTTTAAATTGTATTCACGAGTTGGTTTCTATGGACTGAAACCTTTTTCAACTAATTTTTGCAGCGTCATACTTTTAGAACACAAAATTGCACCTAACAAACCTTAATAGGAATAATCGAGAATGAGCTACATTGCTTCTTTTCCATGCGTGAATTTTATACTTTTATGATGCTATCTTATTTTAATAAGGGTTGGTTTTTTTTAAAGAAACAACATCATCTGTTTTATAGCTTTAAATTTTTTTTAGGATTGTTTACACCAGGGGTTGTCAGTGCAGTTGCCTTCAATTGTTGTTGGACTACAATTCCCATCAACCTCAGCTTCATGGCCAGTGGGCAGGGGTGATAGAAGTTGGAGTCCAAAAGAACAGCTGGAGAGAAACTCATTGACTACCCCCAATTTACACTGTATTGGTTTGGCTATGCTGGGAGTCATTTTGAGGAGGCTTTTACCCGGGAAGCTGGAATATAATAAATACCTCAATCAATAGATTCTGTTCTACTTTTGCAGAAACGCTCAAATTAGGACATATAACAATATTCTTCTTGTAGAAGGAAATGATGTCCCGGCACACCAGAGCTCTGAATCATAGCCAATACTTGTACAAGTCAAAAAGTGACCTCTTTAATAGTTGCTAATTTACTGGCAACAAGAAGCATCCATTATTCTACGAAGACTACAGGGCAATGCACACTAATAAGATAAAGTAAAGACAATCAACATTAAAAATGTTTATTTTCTTGATCAAAGTAAATTAATTCTGTCCTGCTATGAATATTTGATCAGTGTCCAAATTCCACATACATTTCCACCATGAAATATGTTGTCTTTGTGCTCTAAAAAGGCACATATGTAGGGGATTGTACTGGAGTGTAAAAAGGATCATTAGAATAGTCATATGGCTGAGATGAGGAATTAATTCCAAATTGTTACGGGTGTACTAATAGCAGCAAAATCATGGCTTTCTCCCAAAGCAGCAAGAAATGGTAATTTCAAAGAAAAATGCCAATAGTCTATTACTCAGAATCCTTCTGCTTTTCCCACTATGATGTGTTTTATAGTTTTGAATATTTGTACAGATATTGTTTATACGCAGATGCAAAGAGAAACAAAACACAACGCACACATATTCACATTCTACAATGTGAACATTTAGATAAAGAAGTGAGGATAATCTAGAAATGAACTTTTTTAAAAAAGAAGCTTTCTGTTAAGGCCAAAAGAGAACACATCCCTCCCCTCTTTAAACACAAAAGTTGAAATTAGGAATGTGAAGACACAAGTATACCCCATTCAATTGTGTGTTTTGTTTTGTTTTGTTTTGTTTTGTTTTGTTTTGACTAACATAATCATTATTTTGGTGATGCTCAAAATTATTTGGCTGCTTCAGCCCAGCAGGGAAATCCAAATTCAGTGGCAATTCAACTGAAAAAAATGTTCAGAATACAAGATGGTGAGATTGTGCTGAGAAAAAGACTAAGGGCAATTTAGCCATGCTAAATTTAGGACACGGGTGGCGCTGTGGGTTAAACCACAGAGCCTAGGGCTTGTTGATCAGAAGGTCGGCGGTTTAAATCCCCGCAACGGGGTAAGCTCTCGTTGCTCGGTCCCTGGTCCTGCCAACCTAGCAGTTTGAAAGCACATCAAAGTGCAAGTAGATAAATAGGTACCGCTCTGGCGGGAAGGTAAACAGCGTTTCTGTGCACTGCTTAAGAAGTGGCTTAGTCATGCTGGCCACATGACCCGGAAGCTGTACACCGGCTCCCTCGGTCAATAAAGCGAGATGAGCGCTGCAACCTCAGAGTTGTCCGCGACTGGACCTAATGGTCAGGGGTCCCTTTACCTTTACCCTTTATAATATTTGTAAATATCTTTATTATAGAAAAATATTTTTCCTGGATCATTTTTAATCTGTTTGTCTGCTTCCAGTAGGGATTGGCAAATCTGCCAATTTCAATTTCTCATTTCTCCCTTCTTAAGCTTATATCTGTCCTTTTCCACAGCAGTTTGAGAATTTTTTTTAAAGAACAAGTCCTCTTGAAAATTCTGCAGCATTTTAGTATGCATTTCTCCCAATAAACATGGCTTCATATGCAATTTCCCCTAATAAACATAGTTCATTTTTTCCAAAGCAATATTCCTTTGCATCTGTTTTTGTATGTCATTCTGCATTTTATGGACAATTTATATGCATTTTTGTGCACGTGACTTGGCTGACGAACTGCACTGCAAAATTTGGAGAAGCGTGGGTTGTGAAGGATAGCTGTGTTTGCATATTGTTTTGAGAAGTGCAAATTAGGAATGTCCATCTAAAGATGAGAACTGGATTGAATTTCTACCCCATCCTGAGCTTTCAGCCCTTGGGACCTCGAGTGCATCATAATGTACACCAACTACGGCATTCATGGGCCTTTTTGGATGCAATTAGAATTGTTAGAATTGACAGAGATGAGGATCCATCCCCCATCACCTGTCCTTGCTGACAGGTGGAGGAAAAGGTCTGCAGCATGGTTTGAACTATGGAAAGGTGGCATACAGATGAAATTATGTATGTGTGTATGTGTATCTTTTCTGTGGAGAATGTCCCAGGTTCAGTCCCCCGGCATATTCAGGTAGTGCTGGGTGCAGCTTTTTTCTGAGACCCTGGAGAGCTGCTGCCAGTCAGTGTAGACAGCAGTGAGGTAGATGGACTCATGATCCGACTTCTGTAAAGCACTAAGAGGCTGCTCCCATTTTCAATTATGATGACCTGCAATTTAAGGAGCCGCAACATTTTTTTTTTTATGCTGAAAACCTGACTAGTGGCCATTGTGGTGCTTATGCATTTAGATTTCCCTCCTCTCTCTGCATAGTTTTCTTGGCATAGTTTTCCTATCCACAGCTAACATTCTAAAACGGTCTTTGCATCCCCCAATAGACCAGAATGGCCCTAAAGCAGCCATTCTGACCTGGAACGTAATAATATGGATAGGGGAGAAAAATGCTGAATACATGCATTTGCCCAATAGGCAATAATGGCTGTGATGAAGCCATTCTGCTTTATGAGTCTCACAATATACATTTTGAAGAGCTCCCCTATTGCTGGACCAACTGAGATGGCTCCAGCCAATGACATATCCGTAATGAAAGTTTTCGGAAACTTTCTAGATGAGAATTTGTCCGAACGTAGGCAACAGAAGCAGCTGAAAAGAGCTTCTGAGTAAATAGCTCTGTTTCGCAAAGGGCAGCTGCCCCAGTTATCACAAGGACAGCTGTTTTGTCACCCTGAGTTCCATTGGGCATGTGCAAGAGATTGGCTGACATGGGCTGAAATGGCCTAGATCAAAATAGCTGCTGAAATGGGGGAAAGGCAAAATGCAGTCTCATTCGGCAGCCAGTGTAATATAGTTAGAGTGTTGGACTAAGACCTGGGAGCCCAGGGTTCAAATTCCCACTCAGCCATATGAAGATGCAGAACTTGCCTCAAATTCCCTCCCCCCCCCAAAAAAAAATGCACTGAAGTATTTAAGTATTTAAAGGTAAAGGGACCCCTGACCATTAGGTCCAGTCGCGGACAACTCTGGGGTGCGGTGCTCATCTCGCTTTACTGGTTGAGAGAGCCGGCGTACAGCTTCCGGGTCATGTGGCCATAATGACTAAGCCACTTTCTGGTGAACCAGAGCAGCGCATGGAAACGCCGTTTACCTTCCCACTGGAGCGGTACCTATTTATCTACTTGCACTTTGACATGTTTTAGGATTAGATAAATTTAGAAATGACTACATTGAGCTAAAAATATGTATCCATCCATGTATTTTGTAATATATATGAATATGTAAATATTGATTTTCATACAATATGGGATAGAATTGATTTGTTAACGTACTGAAAATTGACACAGTCTGATTCAGCCATCCCTAGACAGTTCCAGTTATACCCAGGACTTCTGGAAGGCTCAAAATGCACCACTATGCAGTTCTGTAGAACAGAATGGTCCTAGCCAAATACATTCTATTTGGAGTTGACCCACTGAAATTTATGAACCTACATTAGTAATGTCCATCAATTTCAAGCTGATGGGTCTCAAACCCTCAGTAAGTTAGGGACTTCTGCTTGCCAAGGATTGAGCATACGAGACCAATAGTGGCTCCAATGAAGAATGCTGTTTCTTCACATGCTGTAGAGGGAAGTTAGGGACAGGTGGAGCTCATTAACCTGGGAAAGTAGCCCATCTAGGAGAAGGAAAACTCTGATCCTAAACCTCTACTGCCTTGTGGCTATACTCATTTATACTTGTGGGACATCTTCCAGAGAAGAAAAGGCTAAGGAACCCTTCCACGAATCCAGAGTGGAATCCCTAAGACAGTTGGATGGTACCTTGTGTGCCTCCTTCCAGTAACTCCTCTTAGGATGGCGCCAAAAATATTTCTCTGCTTTCCTTAGGACCACATCAGCAAGGCCAAGAGGGGATATTGTTGTCTAGGCAGACCAAGACCTCCATACGCACTGCCCTGACTTGCCCTCCACGGAGGTCCCTTTGGTGCTGCTAATGCAGCGGTTTGACTTCAACCCCAGAGTGTGTGTTATTGGCAGATGCCAACAAACACAGGAATTAGGGGGATTTTTCTACCTTCCGCTTTTAGTCAGTCATCAATTGCTCTCCATCCACTGGATATGGAAGCAAATGTGCCTTCTCGTTAAATTACACTATACATATGCAGCACACTCTGCACAGTAGAGATTCCGGAAATGGTATGCTCAGTTTTCTAAAGAGCAATGCAAGAGGCATATGGGGCCTTACCTGTGCTGTGTTTTTCTTCAAACATCTGGCATGTAATATATGACGATGATGTCTCAAACTCTCCTGTAGGTCCAGCATCAGCACAAGGCATCCTGGGGCAGCTTCAGTGCCCCATTGATGCTGATGCCTCTCATGAGCCCCTGTGCTGGGTGGATGGGTTTGGGAAACTACTATAAAATTTCCCACAATGCCTCAGGGTTTCCAATTATAGGGAATTTACATGGTGGCATTTTCTTGTGGCATTCTGGATGAGTAAAATGGCGGCCCTCAAGTTCTATACTGCAAGGCAATGTGAGAAATGCAAAATGGCAGCTTACATGCCGGCTGGTCTCCTCCATTTTGGAGGCAATTTTCCAAGTGGCATGAAGATGATGGGGTTTGCCTTTCCTAATCCCTTTTGGTCTGTAGGACAAATGGCACAGTTATGAATGCTGTCCCAAGTTTTTGGAAAGAGAAAAACTATTTGTTTCAATCTTTTTTCAAGAGAAAAGACTCCTTCCACATATCTTGTTAACTTTGTTGCCTCCCACAGTTTGTAAAGACAAATGCAATGGCATAAGAAAAACAGAATAAAGACTTTTGGAAATGCAGCTAATATAAAGTGGTTGAGGGCAGAAGCTAGCAAACTCATATAAAGAAAATGACTGCTAATATACAGATATTTCATCATCTTCCTGCATATTATATATACTTTTAAGACATTAATCAAATGACTCACCAAACCTTAGAGGAAATATCACTAATTTTAAAGTTTTTTTTTCTTTAAAGCCAGTGAAATATATCTGTTGATGAGTCATCGATATATATATATGTGAATTATTGTTGCATGAGGCAATGGTAAAAAGACAGAAGGGTTTTCAAGACAAGTAATCAAAACTTCAGAAGTAACTAGATATAATTACGTCTGTGACAAATGTGGATTGCATAATACCTGGACAGCCGAAGATGTAATATTCTTGGAACTTGACTCCAGCACTTTTTTTTGGGGGGGGGGAGGATAAGTTGTACAGATATGGCAGAAAGGTTAGTCTCATGCAGAAGACCACCTGGTTAAATGGAAATTATGTGTGATGGTGGAAAAACATTTTGAGCACTTATAGAACACAGCTGGAAGCAGCACAGGTACAAACTACAGTTAATTGTCTGTGCCTGCCATTGGCTCTGGCGCCTCCTACTATTGGCCTCCCTGCTTTCTGCTCTACCAATCCCTGTGGGCACCAGCCATCATTGTAAAACAACAACAAAAGAAGTCATAATGCATGTAGAAGTTCTTCCTCAGTCAATACATCTGAGCAATTTTAAGTTAAGTGAAAAAGAGCTTTGCTAAGCCTGGTGAAATTTGTCAGACAGGTATTACACAACCCAACAATATGACCCAATTCCATGTAGATCTCCATGTAGAAAGAATGCTGAACACCTGCATTTTACAGGGGTTAAGTATTGCTTGCCAAAATATCTTAGTTCAGCTAGATTCTTATATTATTCTCTGCTTCTTTGGTGTCACTTAAAATAAATAAGCTTTTGCTTTTTAATCTGAGATGCTGCTTTGTTATGAAAGTTGAATAATTTAGCTGGTATTTTGTCACATTATAACTTGTCTTACCACCCAAGATGCCATAACCTGTAGTGACAGTTTAGTAAGGTGCCTCAAATACTCCTTGCAAGTGATTTATAAATGGCAGCATTACACATTATCTAGGTATTATTCACTAACTTTAACAAGAAGGAAAAAAGTGCTTTTTCCTAAAAGAGGTTTTTTTGTTTTTTGTTTTTGCTTGTAGCCTAAACATTCAGAGATGTGCCCTGGCAAAACACTCCAATTTAGAAATGTGGCTTCATTACTTTGTATCTAAACAAATTCTTGCTGTATTTTTATTAGTATATGTGCGGGCAAGAGGTATGATGCCATTTTTGGCGGAAGATGAATTGCAGTGGAATGGAAACAGTGCAGCATGTTACGAATACAGGGCAGAATGAATATGGTGCCTTCTCACATCCCTAGTTGGGGACTGGTGGGGGGAAGGAATTTTACATTTTGGGGGGGTATTGTTTTATGTACAACTGTAAACTGCTCTGGTGTCTTTTTTATGAATTGCAGTAAACAAATATTTTTATAAATAAATATGTAAATAAAATGAATAGTGTCTCCCTTTGGTTATACTTCTGGATGTGATCCGGAATGTATGGCCAGGGAATGACAGGTGCCTGCAACCAGATGTAATGAAGCATGGTAACGTTTCTGTCTAATCCACTTATCTCACTGCTGCCACATAAACCAAAACAAATGAGCAATGTGGAGGCAGAGCACAGCTACAATGACAGGTGGCCATTGATAGCCCTCTACTCCATGAATGTGTGTCCAATCCTCTTTTAAAGTTGCCCAGTTTGGTGGCCATCGCTGTGTCCTGTGGGAGTGAGTTCCATAGTTTAACCATGTGTTTATCCATTCTTAACAATGTGTTTATCCATTCTTTTCCATTCATAGTTTATCCATTCTTAAGGAAATCAGCCCTGAGTGCTCATTGGAAGGACAGATCCTGAAGCTGAGGCTCTAATACTTTGGCCACCTCATGAGAAGAGAAGACTCCCTGGAAAAGACCCTCATGTTGGGAAAGATGGAGGGCACAAGGAGAAGGGGATGACAGAGGAGGCAGTGGAAGACAGGAGTGCCTGGCGTGCTTTGGTCCATGGGATCACGAAGAGTTGGAAACGACTAAACAACAGCAACAAAGTTTGGTGGCCATCACTGTGTCCTGTGGGAGTGAGTTCCATAGTAACCAATGTGCTCTGCGTGAAGGAGGAGGGCTTCTTTTTCTCTGTTCTGAATCTCCATGAGTTCTGAAGGAGAAAAGCTTTTCTCTGTCCACTCTCTCCATGCCATGCATAATTTTGTAAATTTCTATGAGTTCAAAGTTCCCTCTAGTGTAATATTCTGGTTCCTACAGAGGCCAAAGGGATGCCTCTGGGTAGCACATGAAACAGTAGTCGTGCCCCATTGCTCCCCAGCAACTGTTAGTGAGAAGCACACAGCTTCTGGAGACTCAAGGATACACATGGCCAGCATGATAAGTAGCCACTGGCAGACTGTTTTCCTCAGTGAATTTGTCTCAAACCCCTTTAGAGCCATCTAAACGCATGATCATGACCACACCTTTTGTGGTGGGGAATGCCGTAAATTAAGCTTTTAAAATTGGAGCAATGGCGGTCTTAATTAAAGAGCTGCCAAACAGAAGAAACAGATAGAGACCGTAAATATCATTTTTAAGTATTAGAACAATAACATTAAGACTAGCTATCAATACAGAATAAATGGTTGTTGTCCGATAGTATTCAGTTCAATGGGAGTTTAGCCATTGATTTGAAGAGGCCGCAGAATATGCTCAGTTATCGTAACGCAGGATTTATTTGTGTTGGAAAAGAACGCGGACAGAGGTTTAGCAGCTCAGGAGCATGATCCTTAGCATTTTAGACTGCAGCCCTGATCCTTGGCCAGCCAGTGGCGGGGCTCCCTCCTGCTGCTGGCAAAATTTGGTGTCATGGTTGCCTTCTGCCATTTCCTTGCCTCTGAATTTCTGGAGGCCATTTATGTGCAGCGCTTGGAAAAGCGGAAGAACAGGAGGCTGTCTTCTGCAGAGTCAGGCCCACAGTCCACCTAGCAGCAGCT
This sequence comes from Podarcis gaigeae, assembly GCF_964106915.1. Taxonomy (NCBI): domain Eukaryota; kingdom Metazoa; phylum Chordata; class Lepidosauria; order Squamata; family Lacertidae; genus Podarcis; species Podarcis gaigeae. Next base: position 30,561,420 of record NC_139684.1, read on the forward strand.
CTCTTGGGTTTCAGAAAGGGAGTCTTTCCCTGCCTGACCAGCAGGTGCCATCAGGGACTGAACCTGGGACCTTCTGCACAAAGGCAGGTCCTCTGCCACTGAGCTACTCATTTCAAGAGGACGCATGTTTCCACATTCTCCAGATTGCATCAAGCAGCATCGAATGAAAAATATGTCCTTTGCGTCTCTGTTTTGCGGAGCGCTCGGAAAATAAAAAAAAAGCCTCCCCTTATTTTGTTATGCCAGAGGGAGTCTAATGAAAGTGAACATGGCACAGCTTCCTGGAAAGGAAGACCCTGCCTCCCTTTAAACATGTAAGGCCACCACCTCTTGAACCCTCCCTCCTTTCATCCCTCGTAAGGCAAGAGAGATGATAAGAAGTCATGTGGGCTTTCTCCCCCTGCCAGCAGCTCCAACAGCTGTGAAGCCCTCTTTCAGCACAATTCATAAAAAAAGAAAAGAAGACGACGTGTTGGATTTTTTTTTTTGCCTGTGGCGGAACGGCGTACGATTTCTGGCCCTTCAGGCTAAAACAATAAAATGCAAAGAGGAAAATGTGAGAGGGGGGTTTCTTCCTCTCCCCCCCCCCCACTCCTTTAAACTTCCCACAACAACCTCAGCAAAACCACATGACTTGTCTTGTACTATCTCCCTGGTGTTTTCAGTGCTACTTTGGCAGGAAATCAGAATTACTGTTATATAAATTCCATCTGATGCCAGCGCTACCATCTGTGAGTAAAACTGTTTCACCTACGTCTGCCGGCAAAGCCACTCTCTTAGAGACGAGGGAGAAAGCCGGGGGAGGGAGGGAGAGAGGGAGGGGGGAATTTTGATTAATTTGCAGAATGCTTGTGATTTGCTCATATATTATTATAACTGCTCATCACCACATGACAAATTCCCAGCACTCTGCACAGGATCCTGTTCGGTTTCAGCAGTTCCTTTGTATCGGCACCTGACAGACTGCGGAGCCTCTAATGACTTTCAGATGCTTACAAACAGTAATTCTATCTTCAGAATAAGAAAGGGGAGGGAGGATCAGTGGAAAGAAGAAAGGGGGGAAAAAGAGTTGAGTTAGTTTGTCTCATTTCCTTCCTCTATATCTGTGCAATTTAACTCTCAAGGGCAGTGTTGATCTCCAAATCATAACAATTCAATAATAATAATAATAATAATAATAATAATTATAATAATAATAATAATAATAAATTAAAAAAACAATAATGTTAGCAGAAAATGTTAAGTAATAATAGTAATAATAATAATAATATTTAATGCCCAGTGTATCAAAATAAGATAAATGATTACCCAGGAATCTGGCCACCTAAAAAAAGCCATTTGCTGGGACAATTTTTCAAAGCTCCCTAATTTTATTTATTTGTCCCGTTTGGATATTCCTGATAACCTTCATGCATTTCTAGTGAACACATCTGCTTTTTAACTGCAGATGATTCTGCCCCCCTCCGTTTCAAGCTATGATTATGCTTTCTGAACCACTGTCTGTGTGCTTGATTGCCTGTTTTAGATTAGAGATTTTAGCAAGGAAACAAAGACTTCAGAATGCACATCAGTCGTACATATGAGAAACCACAGAAGGAATAAGCAGTAAAATGTGATGCACCATCTGTCCGCAAACAATAACCTGCATGTTCTGAAGGCTTACAAATTATTTAGTGCACAACCTTGCCGAATTATTGGCCCCTTAAATAGAGCAATAGGCTGGGAGTGAGAACCTCTTTGATGCTCCCCCCCCCCCCAGCCTGTGTATTTGGCTTTGGTTTGCCCCCACCTCCAAACACCAAACTCATCCTCAATTGATTGCTAACAGTGGAGGTATTTCCCAATGACGATTGGAGCAGGTTGATTTTCATTAACTAGGTCTCTGTAGGATTTTGTGGCACGGATTTGAACAGTGGGGTATATATTGCTTCTCTAGCCATAGTCTGCTTCAAATATCATGTTAATCAAAAGATGGCCTCAAATAGCAGCCACTTGAGAGGTAGACTTCCAAGGGCCAAATTCTGCCTCAAACTGGGATAAGCTATCGATTTCAACTTCAAACCCTAAAGAAGGACTTCTTAGAGGTATTTGGAAGTTATAGGTTATGCTCTTTTTAAAAACAATAAAACCTATTGTAGCTTACACTATATAAAATTGATAAAAAATGAAATGATTTTTAAAAAATCAGTTTACAGGAACTCTGTAAATTGGCATTTTTTAATTTTAATTTTATACTGCCTTAAATTTCAGGATCTTCACCCCATCTAGTTGGCCTCTGTTTCAGAACTTTACAGTAACCTTCAGTATTTTTCCCACAGATATGGATGCATCCATATGTCTAATAGCATGCTTTTATTTATTTATTATTACTTTTTGCATCTAACCTGAAGTAAAGAGAAGGTTTCTTGAAGACTAGAATCTACGTATCTATGGCACTTTTGAGACAAATCTGCTACTGCATTGGCAAATTAATTTATCAGTAATTATAAAAGCAGACAAATGTGTAAGGCAATTTTCTGAAGAGCGGGACCAGGACATTACATTACCATGCATATACTGCTTTAAATTTCCCTCTTGTGTGAAGATAAAGGATATAAGAAGAGTCCGGCTGGGTAATGCAAAAGGCCTACCAAGTTCAGCCTTCTCCTGCTTCTCACAGTGGCCAACCAGATGCCTTCAAGAATCCCTTTTCTACTCTTGCACAAGGCACCCCAAGGCTAGAAACATTAGAATATTTCCACCCAAGGGTGCCAGCTTAGATAAAATATTGAGGGGGGCAGGTAAGCCCCGCTCCACATAATCAATCACATGATACAGCAGACAGACACCATTTGAATGGCAATGCCCATCAACCTTTTGAGGGACGACTCTTCAAATAGTTTGGGCGTGGCGAAGGGACCTTGACCCCTAGGAGTTGGCTCCTATGTCTCGTTTGCTTGTTATTACCCAGGCTGTAGTTGTCACAAACAACTAAATAAATTTGAACTCACTTTTCTCCCTGTTCTTCCCTGACAATGACAATACTTCTATTTACACTGGACATCCCCTTCAACCAGTTGACTGTACAGCATCATTCATGAAAGATTCTGAGTTCCATGGAATGAAAGATATGCCTTGCATTGTAATACTGAGCCTCCTCAACCGCTCCAGGACTCAATATTATCAATGGGAAGAGAAGCCTTAGAGAGATGCTTGAGCCTACGTATATTTTGAACCAATAAACCAGATGCCACAGTTAAGCCATGTGCCTATTATGCCTCGTTACTGTTTCCTTTTGCTTTAACCTCTAGAATGTCAAAGACAAACTCTTCCACACTGTGCAGAAAGTGGAACGAAAACAGACCTGATCAGGGAGACAGGAAAATCTTTCAAAATAGCACCTTGTTTAGGATCAAACCACCTCACAAAGCAGGAAACTCAGCTTCAACTTGTACACTGCACTTCCTTTGCAGAAAACTTCTGTGCAGCTTAAAATGTTGTTTCCTGCTTTTCAAGTGCTACTTGACTGCAGTCTTGTATTTTGGACCTTCCAGATTAAATTCACGGTTGTTGACTAAATCTCTCGGAAACGAGAATTGCCACCAAGTCCGCCCAAAGTGAAATATTGACGCAAACTGAAAGTAGGGGAATCCTGATTATTTATTCTTGAAATTAAAAGTGTTATAGTAAGACTAGAAATACTTCTCAGTAGGGAAAAGGGGTTGTTCTCTAGATGCTTGACTAAAGCAACAATTTTGGGGGATGTTGAGACAAACAAAAAGAAATCTGTTGAATTAGTACGATTTCCCAAGGATTCCTTGTTTGTGAAAGCAGACAGGATATGAGTCCTGCTCAGTAGAGAGACATCCCCTTCCCTGAGCTAGAAATGGGTGAAATTTTTTGTTTGGTTTACATGGGTCTACCTAACTCATGCTTCCGGAAACAATTAAACCAAAACACACAGCTACCCTTCAGAATTTGCACTTCTCCAAATTTTGGGATGCCGTTTTCTGACCAACGATGTTCCTAAATATGCATACATTGGTGAAAATAACTTTTTAAATGGGGGATTAGGAAAAATGTGTATCTATTAGGCAATGCTGCATACAAAATTGTGTACGTCAGGAGAAACAGGCAGTAAAAGAATTACAAATTTTTGTTAGAACTTACAAAAAACTAATTTGGATATATGGGAAATGGAGAGCCATCTAAATTTTCAAATTTGCCCATCTGAGTCCACCTGTTCTTACTCAGAGCCTAAGTCACACACTGGTAGCCACATCAGTGTTTTTTTAAAAAAACAATTCCTAGGCACAGGGTGCGAATTCCGATTAGTACTATAGCTAGTAGGGAGGGGAGGTTTAAGATTCCCCTCTCTAGCTGTGATTGCAATAAAAAAAAATGGCTCTTCTGCACTGTAATTACCAATAGAGAAAAGCTCTCACTAAAGCCAGTGGGAGTTCTTCCCACACGAATGGCAGTGCAGGGATGGTTTCAGTTTGGGACCACAGCTTGGGAGGGAAAGTTAAAGCTCCCCCAATCCATGCACGGTGATCCTGACATAAATTCTTCCCATGCTAACATTTGAGAAACAAATAAAGAAATCCCCTGGCAAGGCAGATAGCCATGCAATTAGCGTAACATGTAGTTAGGCTCTTAGATACAACCCACCAGCCTCATTAGTATAGGTGCTTTCCTTCAAGTACCTTGCTGTATCATCAAATCCGACCACTAGCTTGGTTTTAAAAAAGACCACAGAGAAAGAAGTCAGAGGTAATTGGGCTCAATTAATTTCAACATAAGTCTCTGAAGCCATTCTGAACCCCCCACCCCCCAAAAAAGATAGAGAGAGAAGATATAATAATGAAGTGGAAACGTGCCACTCCAACGTAGTGTGAAGGTCACATTTAAAATAATAATAAAATACGTGTGAAAGCCACACTGCAAGAATGTCTCTGCCAAAATGTTTGCGCCTCCACAAGCGATATAGCTGTCTCATCTTGTAGGGGCTGGATAAGAGCTGTCTAAGCAGCAGTCCTACATAATCTTGCTCAGTGTTTTCCAACAATCCAAACTTGAATAGCAATGGCAAATTCAGCCTTTTGTAAGCACCCATAGTTTCTATGCATGGTCGGCAAGTTTGTAGTAAAGTTTCATTAACTTAGGACCCATCTGCACTATCCATTTCAAGCACTATGATGCCACTTTGTTTACCCCCAAAGAATCCTGGGAAATGTAGTTTGTTAAGGGTGCTGACAGTTTTTAGGAGACTTTGGGCTCTCAAATTTTAACAGTGCCCAGTGCAACACTAAAATTTAGTGTGCCCCCCACACCTCTTGCTCTCGGTTCTACAGCATTGTTTTGGTGCCCCCTGCAGCGCAGCACCCAGTGTGACTGCACCAGTTGCGCTACTCCAAAACTGCCCCTGGGAAACTCTTATCCCCCTCACAGAACTACGATTCCCAAAGTGCTTTAAACATCACTACCTCTTCCCAACAGACTCTTTTTGCCAGACCTGTGCTGTGGGACTGGATGCCTAACATTGGGCTACTTGAAGATCCTGGAAGGAACATAAGAAGATAAGAAAAGCTTTCTAGATCAGGCCAATGGTCCATCTAGCACAGCATCCTGTTCTTTCAGGGGCCACCCAGGTGCCTGTGGGAAACCTACAATCAGGACTCCAGCACAAGAGCCCTCTCCCTCCTGCACTTTCCAGTGTGCCGACTTTATTCTGCCCGCATGCCCTATGACAAAATTTATGCAATTCCATTAACTTCAGTTAAGGATGTATGAAGTAGCAAAGAGCAACTTTTGAAAACATTAGGAAATATTAGCAAGAAATGGGCTTTACTACTGCACCCCCACCCACTTTTGCACGGCGAATTTTATCTGACCCAGTTTGTATTTCTAGCATCCAGGTGCTTTTCTTCATGCAAAGCTGTTTCTGATAGTCTTTCAATGTTAGAAGTGCAAAGGAAACGAACCTTCTGGATCAGACCAAGTTCTGACTGGTCCAGCACAATCTGTTTTCTATTGCCTCTGGGAGCTTACTGGCAGGACCCTGGAGAATAAAGATGGCCTTCTGCTGTGGCTTACAGCACATGATAGTCAGAGATACACTGCTTCTGGACATGGAGGCTTTGACAATCCTGCCAGCATTTGCCAGCAAATCTAATTGATTTCAGCAGGAGTTTTTCAGGTGTGTAGCCAAATGCAGGATTATAGCCAGCAAGGAAGGAAACTATTTCATTTGTTTTCTAACAAATAGCAAATGTAAATGACAGCAGGTTGTTTCAGCCCTTATGTAGGTGGGTTTATTGAATGGATTATTAGTGAGGAATAATGGTCCAGAGGTTGCTATAAAGGAACTGAGATCCTTTGCAGAGGCGTAAGTTGCTGCTGCTGTTGTTTTTAATCCTCTGTATATCCCACAACGGCTTTAGCTGCATCCCTCATCAATGCCTTTTTAAAACAAAAACAAAAAAACAGTAGTTTGATTTGTTTATGAACTAGTGCGTCCTTATTTCCATGAGATACAGACATTGACAGCAAATAGACCTTTTCTAATTGAACTGATAGGCTGAAAGTGAACATGTCCTTGAATCTACACTGAAAGATAGACAGCGATTATTTATAATAGGGGATGCACCAACTGCAATACCATTTGTACAGCAAGGACTTTATCATAAGTCTCGTGTTTAGGCAAATAGTGCCAAATAAGATAAATTTTGTATACAGGTCCCCCTCTTTTTTCTTTTGCAGTGTCAGATGTACGGAGAAAAATATGCTTTGTTGATGGCATACCCTGTAAAGTGTCCTAAGAGGGAGGGTTAAGATAACGTTGTTGTTGTTGTTGTTGTCTCTGCCACTAATACGTCAAAGTTTCCACATACTGACCATCTCCGTCCCTGGCTGTGTACATCAGGAAGCTTTTAATTTATATCTCCGACTAATTTCATTCGAAACGCTTTCAGACATAGGTTTCCATAGCTTTACAAGAGAACTGCTGGGTTTGCAAAACAGCACGGGTGCGTGTGCATTAATAAACGGCCTGTATGTTTAATAAGAGTTGAATCCTTTCTTTTAAATCTCTCTCTCTCTCTCTCTCTCTCTCTCTCTCTCACACACACACACACACACACACACACACACAATGTCTCCCCGAGTCCCCCCGCCTTCCGATATTAGAGCTCAGCTATCTCCTTGCTGAAGGACCTATTTGTCTACTTTAAGTGAAATCACTCAATTCTCAAAAGTCAGTGGAGGACTTTGAAAGCGGGGGGAGGGCCGGGAGAGGCCACTCCAAATAAGTTCCATTAATCAAAAGGCACAGTCTAATGTAACTAATATTTTACAATTAGAGGAGACAAGATGGAACTAAAAGCCATCTATCTCTCTTACACCACATGATCATCGATTCATAATCAGAAGACTGAGAGTCGCACAAAGATGCATTTACAGGGGCTGGGGAGGAGAGAGGGAGGAGGACGGGGAGGGGGGAATTGGTCTGAGCTCGAGATAATGAACACGATGAGAAGGAGCAGCGCTGAAGGCTGG